>NC_057801.1:274715911-275069222 GCF_018294505.1 Triticum aestivum
CGCAGGGGGGCTGCAGGGCGACGGAAGGCGACGTGGCGGATGACGATTGGTCGAGGCAGAGGGGGCGGACGTGTCCGGAGGCGGGGATGAAACGTTCGGCGGCGCGGAGGGGAATTGATCTAGGGTTAGGGTGGATTTGATTCGAAATTTCGGGGGAGGGGGTGTTTATATAGGTAGAGGGAGCTAGGAGTGTCCAAATGGGGTGCGGTTTTCGCCCACACAATCGTGATCGAACGGTGGAGAGCATGGAGGGGAGTTAGATGGGATAGGTGGGCTATTTGGAGGGGTGCTGGGCTGCAAAGGGAAGGGGCTTTCGGGGTTACACGGTTAACCGTTGGGGCATCAAACGACCTCCAAATGGAACGAAATTTGACGGGCGGTGTACCGGTGATATACCAAGGCCACTCAGCAAATCTCGGCCCATTCCGAGAATGTTTTTATCCCTCTCACGAAACAAGGTCTGAGAGGGGCGACGGCCGCGTGCGAGTGTGGCTGTGCTCAGAACGGACAATGGAGAGAACCAACGGAACCCGAACGGATGCAAGTTTTGAAAAACATGCAGATGAAATGCAGATGATGACATGGCAAAATGCAACACGCAATCAAATGACATGGCAACAATGACGAATAGCTGGAACACACCTGGCGCATCTCACAATCTATTTTAGCATTGACGGTGTTCAAGAAAGGTCTACCAAATATAATGGGACAAAATTTATCTTGTGGGGTGGTAAGAACAAGAATATCAGTAGGGTATTTTATCTTCCCACACAAGACTTCAACATCTCTAAGAATCCCAATTGGTGATATAGTATCTCTATTAGCAAGTTTAATAGTAACATCTATGTATTTTATTTCAGCAGGTGCTATTTCATCTCTAATTTCTTCATATAAGGAGTGGGAATAGCACTCACACTAGCACCTACGTCACATAACCCATGATAACAGTGATCTCCTATCTTAATTGAGACAACAGGCATGCCAACAACTGGTCTATGTTTATCTTTACCCTCAGGTTTACCAATTCTAGCAGCTTCTTCACAGAAGTAAATAACATGCCCATCCATATCTTCTTCCAAGAGATCTTTAACCATAGCAATGCTAGGTTCTACTTTAATTTGTTCATCAGGTTTAGGTGTTCTAACATAGCTTTTGTTAACCACAGTTGAAACTTTAGCATGTTATTTTATCCTAACAGGGAAAGGTGGTTCTCAATATAAGCAAAAGGAACAACTGGATCAACATTATAAAGTATAGTTTCTTCTTTAACTGGTACGGGTTCTTTAATTTCATATTTAATAGGTGGGTGATATTTAACCCACTTCTCTTTAGGAAGTTCAACATGAGTAGCAAATGATTCACAAAAGGAGGCTACTATCTCAGAGTCAAGTCCATATTTAGTGCTAAACTTTTGAAAAGCATCGGTATCCATAAAAGATTTAACACAATCATACTTAAGCTTTATACCCGACTCTTTACCTTCGTCAAGTTCCCAATCTTCAGAGTTGCGTTTAATTCTTTCCAAAAGGTCCCACCGGAATTCAATAGTTTTCTTCATGAAAGAACCAGCACAGGAAGTATCGAGCATGGTTTGATCATTACAAGAAAGTCGAGCATAAAAATTCTAAATAACAATTTCTCTTGAAAGCTCATGATTGCGGCATGAATATAACATCGACTTAAGCCTCCCCCAAGCTAGAGCGATACTTCATCCTTCACGAGGCCAAAAATTATATATATAATTCCGATCACGATGAACTAAATGCATAAGATAATTTTTTTGATGGAACTCCAATTTCAAACGATTCCAATTCCATGATCCAATATCATCACATAGCCTATACCATGCCAATGCTTTTCCCTTCAAAGATAACAGGAAAACCTTTTTCATCACTTCATCCCTGGGTAAACCTGTAAGCTTAAACAATCCACAAATTTGTTCCACACGTATCAAGTGCGTATCAGGATGTTCAGTTCCATCTCCCGCATAAGGATTAGCTAGCAGTTGTTTTATAATACCCGAAGGTATTTCATATTCAATATTTTCAGTAGGTGCAGTAGGTTGAGGGGTAACTAATTGCGGTTCCATATGAGGTGAAGATACCCCGAACAAACTCCTCAAAGGATTGTTTTCCACAGTAACAAGTGACAATAAATTTCAGCACACTATATAAATGTTACCTTACCGAATTCCACTTACCAAAGGCGCTTCACTCCCCGACAACGGTGCCAGAAAATAGCCTTGATGACCCACAAGTGTATGGGGTCAATTTTAGCTCTTTTCGATAAGTAAGAGTGTCAAACCCAACGAGGACCCAAAGGAAATGACAAGTGGTTTTCAGCAAGGTAATGTCTGCAAGTGCTGAAATTGTAAGTAGTGGAGTAGTTTGGTAGCAAGATAATTTGTAACGAGCAAGTAACAATAGTAGTAACAAAAGTGCAGCAAGGTATCCCAATCCTTTTGAGGCAAAGGACAGGCCAAAACGGTTTTTATGATAAGCAAAGTGTTCTTGAGGGTACACGGGAATTTCATCTAGTCACTTTCATCATGTTGGCTTAATTCGTGTTCGGTACTTTGATAATTTGACATGTGGGTGGACCAGTGCTTAGGTGTTGTTCTTACTTGAACAAACCTCCTACTTATGATTAACCCTCTTGCAAGCATGCGCAACTACAAGAAAAGTATCAAGAATAAATTCTAACCATAGCATTAAACTGTTGGATCCAATCGGTCCCTTACGGGATAGCGCATAAACTGGGGTTTAAGCTTCTGTCACTCTCGCAACCCACCATCTAATAACTACTCCACAATGCATTCCCTTAGGACCAAATATGGTGAAGTGTCATGTAGTCGACGTTCACATGACACCACTAAGAGAATGGCAACATACATACCATCAAAATATCGAACACATATCAAGTTCACATGATTTCTCCCGTGACCTCAAGAACGTAAGTAACTACTCACAAATGATAAACATGCTCAAGATCAGAGGGGTATTGAATATCATAATGGATCTGAACATATAATCTTCCACCAAATAAAACATATAGTAATCAACTACAAGATGTAATCAACACTACTAGTCACCCACGGGCACCAATCTATAGTTTTGATACAAAGATTGAACGCAAGAGATGAACTAGGGTTTGAGAGGAGTTGGTGTTGTGAAGATGTTGATGAAGATAACCCTCCCCAAGATGGGAGAGTTGTTGGTGATGATGGTTTCCCCCTCCGGGAGGGAAGTTCCCCCGGCGGAATCGCTCCGCCGGAGGGCAAAAGTGCTCCTGCCCAAGTTCCGCCTCAAGACAGCGGCGCTTCGTCCCGAAAGTCTCTCCCTTATTCTCCTAGGTCAAAATGACTAATATACCATAAGATGGGTACCGGAGGTGGGCCGAGGAGAGCACAACCCACCAGGGCGCACCTAGGTGGGTTGTGCCCACCTGGTGGGCCCCCTCTGGTAGTTATTTGCTCCAATATTTCTTAAATATTCCATAAAAATTCTCCATGAAGGCTCAACTTGTTTGGAGTTGATCATGTCGGTCCCACCAAGATTCCTAACATTCACATTTTGAACTAAATCAGTCTCACCGAGTTCATCTATTCGGTCTGACCGAGTTGGGTCAAATGTGTGTAACGGTTGGATTTTGTGTGGAGGCTATATATACCCTCCACCCCTATCTCCATTTGTGAGAGAGCCATCAGAACGTGCCTACACTTCCACTACTCATTTTCTGAGAGAGAACCACCTACTCATGTGTTGAGACCAATAGATTCCAATCCTACCACAAGAATCTTGATCTCTAGCCTTCCCCAAGTTGCTATCCACTCAAATCTTCTTTCCAATATAGCCAAATCTATGAGGGAGAGAGTTGAGTATTGGGGAGACTATCTTTTGAAGCACAAGAGGAAGGAGTTCATCATCAACACACCGTCTATTACCTTTTGGATAGTGGTGTCTCCTAGATTGGTTAGGTGTCACTTGGGAGCCTCCGAGAAGATTGCGGAGTTGAACCAAGGAGTTTGTAAGGGCAAGTAGATCGCCTACTTCGTGAAGATCTACCCGAGTGAGGCAAGTCCTTCGTGGGTGATGGCCATGGCGGGGTAGACAAGGTTGCTTCTTCATGGACCTTTCATGGGTGGAGCCCTCCGTGGACTCGTGCAACCGTTACCTTCGTGGGTTAAAGTCTCCATCAACATGGATGTACGATAGCACCACCTATCGGAACCACGCCAAAAATCTTCGTGTCTTCATTGCATTTGCACACTCCAATCCCATCCCTTTACTTTCTTGCAACTAGCATGCTTTACTCTTTCCGCTGCTTATACTCTTGCCATGCTTGCTTGAAATGTATTGTGAATTCTTAAACTTGTGCTAAAACTCCACCTCAACTTGAAGAACTTAAAAACTGCTACTTTTGCTTGTTGAGGGTCTAATCCCCCCTCTAGACACCTCTTCTCGATCCTTTCAATTGGTATCAGGGCATTGGTCTCCATTGCTTTGGTTTAATCACCATTGGAGGAAGATGGATGAGTCTACGGTTGGGAGTATTAGACGTAGAGTGCCTATGCTTGACGGAGAGTTCTACAGTGCTTGGAAAAATGAGATGCTTGAGATTTTCAATGAATATAATTTGAACAAGTATATAACTAGCCCTTGTGCGCCTCCTATTGATCCCTTGCATCCTACCCCCGATGAGTATCTTGACATGACACACAATCTTAGAACTATTGATCTTATCATAAGAGGATTGCCTAGAAATTTGCTTGTATGCTTGCCTACATTTGAATGTGCTTATACTATATGGAGATATCTTGAGGAGCGCTTTCCAAACTATTGCTTGAAAAATCTAGATGAGATACTTCAAAAGTCCATTGCTTTTTATAAAATGCATCCTAGTGATCCTAAATTTGGTGATAGTCTATTTGAGATTCGTGACCTCATGCGTGCCAAAGGAGATGTTGGAGTCATTAGTAGAATCATCTCACAAGTCATTAGAATTCATAAAGATGCACATTGCACTACAAAAAAGACACATCCGTGACATTTTGGGCCGAACAAATTTTTTTCCTGCATACTTATGACACTTCTATGACGATAATTGTGACAAAGCCCGGTATCATCATAGATGTGGTGGGCTCCTACTTCTATGACAAGCAATCATGATAGAAAATGGCCTTTTCGTCCTGGGCGGGCTGGAGACGCAGCTGCATGACATTCTTTGGGCTGTCCATGACGGAAAAAAACCGTGATAGAAGCGAGGGCGAGGAAAATATCGGGAGTTCGCGGTTATGGTGGGTGGTCGGGGGCCGAGTGATGCGCGTTTCTCTCGTACCATACGCGCGTGGATGCGAGGCGTTGGGCTCTAACTGAACCCGAGAAAGGCATCGCCTAACTGAATCCGAGCAATTGCACTGCAGGCTACGCGTTACTGAACCCGAGTGATCGAGCGATTCCTTCGCTACTGCTGCTAACTGAAGTCGGTCGATGCTGCCTCTAGATGAACAGTGAGTGTTGCTGGGGGAGGGGGGATGGATGAATAGTTCCCGGTGGGGGTGGATGAACAGGACCCCGTGGTGTTGCCTTTGGATGAACAGGACCCCGATCGAGCCGATTGGGACTGGATGAACATGACCCTGTGGAGGGCTGGATGAACAGGATGACCCCGTGGAGATCTGGGTGAAAAGTAGCCGGTGGAGGACTGGATGGACAGTAGCCCATGGAGGGGTGGTTGAACAGGAGCCCGTGGAGAGGGCTGGTTGAACAGTAGCCGGTGGAGTAGCGCGCGGTGGAGGCTGGATGAACATGTGACGCCCCGAGACCGATGCTCCAGTTGCCTTCCATTTATTTTAGTTGTTGTCATGTGTTTATTGTGTTTCTTGCATTATCATAATTGTTTTGCATATTTTTTTCCCTATGTTGTTGTCATGACCATGTTGAGTGCCTTGCCATATTTTTTCTTCTTGCATCATGATCATTGGTTATGTTGCATTGACATGCCCATCTCATTTTCATATTGCATTTTGGTGTTGCCATGTTCATCTTGTGCATTGCCCCTTATTTATGTTGTGTGTTGCTCTAGTTGATGTGTGTGCACCACCCCTTGCCACCTCTCTCTCTCTCTCTCTCAAACCATGCCCATGCATCATCACCTCTCCCTTCCTTCTCATTTCTTTCTTTTTGCAAGTGCCATTTCTCCCTTCTCCTTTAATGTTCATTCTTTCCCTATAAATATTTCCCCATGCCTACACCCTCTCTGCCAATTGTCAGCTCATTTGAAGATGTTTTGGTTGGGTTCAAAAATACCTCAAGTTTGAATTATATTCAAACTTGTTTTATTTTTCTACCTCTAAAAAATGCCCAAACCAACTATTCCAAATACTAGAAAACTCCAGGAGCTTGAGAATATTTTTATATCTGAAAAACTCTTCTCCTAGCCCCCTGGCCATTTTTCTTTTCTTTTGTTGTTTATTTAAATAAACAGAAACTTAAAGGAAATGGAAAAGGCCGCAGCAGCAGCCAGCTGGGCCTCACCTCCAGGCCGGCCCAGTTTTTCCCTTGCCCGCAGCCCGCCAGCACTGACTCTTTCCCTCTCTCTCTCTCCGGACCCGCCTGCCAGCGACCCGTCCCCCCTCACGGTCACCTGCTCCGTTCCCCTCCGTCTCCCTTGCTTAAGAGCCAGAGCGCTTGCACCGTCGCGCCGTGAGCTCACGGACGTCGAGGCCAGCGCCTTCCCGCGCCCCTATAAAGCCGCATCCCCGCGCCCTAGGGCTTCCCTCTTCCCCCGTCTCGCCGCCGCCACAAGCCATCTGCTTCCTCTGTTTGTTCTTCTTCTTCAAGAGCAGAGCACATGAGAGAAAACCCCGCCGGCGTCCGGCGTCGCTTGCGCAGCCGGAGGACTTCAAGATCGTCTCCGACATGTTCATCTTCTTCTCTACGTCGACTATGTCCGTTCAGGCGTCTTCCCCACACTAGGTCACCTCCACTACGTCGCCAAGTTCCTCGACGTCTTCCTCCCCACTTCCTTTGCTTAGCGGATCCGAGGATGTCGCCTCGATCGGCGCATCCTCACGTCGTCTCCGGTCGCTGTCGACCTTGTACGACTCCAGCGGCAACCACTCCGTGAAGCTCGGATCCTATCCATCCCTCTCTGGTCTCGTTTGCATATCCATCGTTCCGCGCGTCTCCGAGTTCGTCCGCCATGGCTGTATACGAGGAGCTCAAGCTCTTGCCTTGGCTCCTTTGTTCCGCCCCTTCTCACACACGCAGCACCACTCATGCACCCGCGCACACCCCTCGCTGCACACACGCGCACACTGCCATGCGTGTCCAGCCACAGTGCAATCTGTCTCTGTTCTCTTCAGGTTGGTTCAGTTAAGCTCGACTTGATGGATGATCTAGTGCCGAACCCGCCGCAGCACGCGCACGAGTCCCGCACACCTCTATTCCAGCCGGCAGCCATGGCCATGCCCCTCGCGCACGCCCACGCCCGCAGCACGCCTTGCTTCTCGCCCCATGACCGCCAAGCTTCCACTGACTTCCGCCTTGCCGTGTCATGCCCGAGACGAGCATGAGCTCGTGCTCGAGCCTCTGTACGCACGCGTCGCAGCGCATCCACCTCCCAATCCCGCACACCCGCCGCCGCCTCCTGGGCCCCGCCGTTTCATCGTTGCCCGCCGGTGCCGCCGATGTCTTCTCTGTTGCAGAGGAGAAGAAACCCCGTCCGCCGTGGACCTAGTTCAAAAAAAGAGTCGTGCCCCATCGTGTCAACAATAGTAGCAGCATCGCATTGGTCAGCGCTCTGCTCCTCTATCCAGGAGGTCGTGGGTTCGAGTCCCAGGCGCGACACCCTCTTTTTTCTCTGTTCTTTTATTTCTTTTGCACACACCACAGCCACATGGGCCGAATCCTCATCTGGGCCGCTGCACAGTGCTACTTCGGGCCCGTGCATATTTTTTCCCAGTCTGAGTTTACCATTTTCCAATGCATTCTTATTTACAGAATAGCCACTGTTTTACATTGTCTATAGCTAAATATGCATGCATCCAAACTAAACAAACTATATATGCGACATGCTTAGAATTTCATCTAGTTTCATAATATGCCACTTTCATCCATGTTTAAAATGCTTAAAATGTTGTTTGTTTAAATTTGCTTAAATGCCATGCTAAAATGATTTATTTCATAACTAATTAACCGTAGCTCCATTTTAAATAAACTTTATATGTAAATGGGGTGGAAAAATGCCTAGTTTAACATGGTGGACTTTATTTTCCTTTTTAACAACAATAAAATATGTTTTACGGCAGAGCAGCACCAAATTCAAAATATGCATATGAGGATTTTCCAGAATTGTTGTTTGTTGTTCTGGCCTCATTTAAACTTGCCTAGATAGATAGCTTAATTATGCTTCACCCTTTGCCATGTTTAACAAAATTTAACATTGTTGTGTACCTAAACGAGAGTGAACTAAATAACTCGGATGTGGTGTTTCGTCAATATGCAACTCGTTGCATATTGAGCTCCACTTAACTTGTAGTATTGTTTGTTGCATTTTGCCATGCCATGCCTCTTTAAATCGGACATGCATCATACTTGGTTGCGCATCATGTCATGTTTATGTGATGGTTGTTTACGATGTTGCTTGCTTCTTTCCGGTGTTGCTTCTTAGTTCCGGTAACGTTGCGTTCGTGAGGATTCGTTCGACTATGTTGGTTCGTCTACTTCATGGACTCGTTCTTCTTCCTAGCGGGATTTCAGGCAAGATGACCGTCACCTTGGATCTCATTACTATCATTGCTATGCTAGTTGCTTCGTTCTATCGCTTTGCTGCGCTACCTATCACTTGTTCCTCAAGCCTCCCCAAATTGTCATGTCAACCTCTAACCTTTTTCACCCTTCCTAGCGAACCATTGCTTGGCTATGTTATCGCTCTTGCTCAGCCCCTCTTATAGCGTTGTTAGTTGCAGGTGAAGTTGAAGATTGCTCCATGGTGGACAGGATTATGTTGGGATATCACAATATCTCTTATTTAATTAATGCATCTATATACTTGGTAAAGGATGGAAGACTCGGCCTTATGCCTGGTGTTTTGTTCCACTCTTGCCGCCCTAGTTTCCATCATACCGGTGTTATGTTCCTTGATTTTGCGTTCCTTATGCGGTTGGGTGATTTATAGGACCCCCTTGACAGTTCGCTTTGAATAAAACTCCTCCAGCAAGGCCCAACCTTGGTTTTACCATTTGCCTACCTAAGCCTTTTTCCCTTGGGTTTTTGGAGCCCAAGGGTCATCTTTATTTACCCCCCCGGGCCAGTGCTCGTCGTGAGTGTTGGTCCAACCTGTCAGTTGCTGGTGGTCACCTGGGGCAACTCTAGGCTGGCCTATCGGAAGTTTGGACAATCCGGTGTGCCCTGAGAACGAGATATGTGCAACTCCTATCAGGATTTGTCGGCACATTCGGGCGGCTTTGCTGGTCTTGTTTTACCATTGTCAAAATGTCTTGTAAACCGGGATTCCGAGATTGATCGGGTCTTCTTGGGAGAAGGAATATCCTTCATTGATCGTGAGAGTTTGTGATGGGCTAAGTTGGGACACCCCTGCAGGGTATACACTTTCGAGAGCCGTGCCCGCGGTTATGTGGCAGATGGGAATTTGTTAATGTCCGGTTGTAGATAACTTGACACCAAATACAAATTAAAACGTATCAACCGTGTGTGTAGCCGTGATGGTCTCTTTTCGGCGGAGTCCGGGAAGTGAACATGGTTTTGGGTTATGTTTGACATAAGTAGGAGTTCAGGATCACCTCTTGATCATTGCTAGCTTCACGACCGTTCCATTTGCTCTCTTCTCGCTCTTATTTGCGTATGTTAGCCACCATATCTTGCTTAGTCGCTGCTGCAACCTCACCACTTTACCCCTTCCTTTCCCATTAAGCTTTGCTAGTCTTGATACCCATGGTAATGTGATTGCCAAGTCCTCGTGGCTCACAGATTACTACAACAACAGTTGCAGGTATAGGTTATGTGATGATCATGACGCGAGAGAGATGTTTGCTTGTTTTGGAGTTCTTCTTCTGCTTCTTCTTCGATCAGGGGATAGGTTCCAGGTCGGCAGCCTGGGCTAGCAGGGTGGATGTTGTTTGAGTTTCTGTTTGTGTTTTCATCCGTAGTCGGATGGTGCTCTTATGTATGATGATGTTGTATTTGTATGGCATTGTATGCCTCCTATATGTATCCCCATCTATTATGTGATGTTGATGTAATGATATCCACCTTGCAAAAGCGTACCAATATGCGGTTCCATCCTTGGTGGGACCTTCGAGTCTCTTTAGGATAGTATCGCATATTGGGCGTGACAGAACAGGAGCCCGTGGATGAACAGTCGCAGGTGGAGGCTGGAGGAGGTCGACGGTGGATGAACAGTAGCCCGTGGAGGCTGGAGGAGGCTGACGGTGGCGATGAACATTATCCCATGGAGTCCCGTTTTGTGGTACGCCACACCCCTCCCGATGAACAGGACCCCCGTTTTGACCGTAGCGCTCCAACACAAGTCTGTTTCCTCCGTTTTGCGGTATGCAACACCCCTCCCGATCAACAGGACCCCGTTTCAACCGTAGGAGGTCCAATAGAAGTCCGTTTCCTCCGTTTTGCGGTATGCCAGACCCCTCCCGATGAACAGGACCCCATTTCGACCATGGCCGGTCTAACACAAGGCCGTTTCCTCCATTCTACGGTATGCCAGGCCTCGTTTCCATCGGCTGTTCCGTCCAAGCCCTCCTGATGAACATGACGGCGCATTCCGTTCTGACCCAACCGGTTGGCTCCCCATGAACACGACGACGACACAGTTTCTCCGTTCCGACCCAGCCATGTACACGAGCCCTGGCTGTACGTATGCACGAGTAGGCATTCGAGACCCTGCCCGTATGTATGTACGTGGCCGTATTTTCTTTCTTGCACCCTGGCCGCTATATGTACGTGTACATGCTACGTGCGCACCTACATCGACTAGTATGTACGTACACGTTCGTGACCAGAATGACAATGCTACGTACGCTTCGATCAGGTGGGTACCGACTGTCAGGCACTTCCTTGCGTGTGAAGATGTAGCTGGTGGGTCCCAGCAGTCAGGGGGCGAATCATTTTTTTGCCTGTAATATGGACGCACTTCCTTGTGTGCGAAGATGTAGCTGGTGGGTCCCAGTAGTCAGGGGAAAATGTTTTTTTTCACGAAATACGGTGGCCCGTCCGGTGGGTCCTGAGGGAGTCCTAGATTAGGGGGTCCTCGGACAGTGAGATTGTATACTTTGGCTGGACTATTGGACTATGAAGATACAAGATTGAAGACTTCGTACCGTGTCCGGGTTGGACTCTCCTTTGCGTGGAAGGCAAGCTTGGCAATTCGGATATGTAGATCTCCTTCTCTATAACCGACTCTATGTAACCCTAGCCCCCTCTGGTGTCTATAGAAACCGGAGGGTTTAGTCCGTAGGGCAACAAAAATCATAATCATAGGCTAGCTTCTAGGGTTTAGCCACTACAATCTCGTGGTAGATCAAATCTTGTAATACTCATATCATCAAGATCAATCAAGCAGGAATTAGGGTATTACCTCAATTGAGAGGGCCCGAACCTGGGTAAACATTGTGTCCCCCGCCTCCTGTTACCATTAGCCTTAGACGCACAGTTCGGGACCCCATACCAGAGATCCGCCGGTTTTGACACCGACACTGGTGCTTTCATTGAGAGTTCCACTGTGCCATCACGATAAGGCTTGATGGCTCCTTCAATCATCTACAACGATGCGATCCAGGGTGAGGTTTTTCTCCCCAGACAGATCTTCGTATTCGGCGGCTTCGCACTGCGGGTAAACTCACTTGGCCATCTGGAGCAGATCGATAGCTACGCCCCCGGCCATCAAGTCAGGTTTGGAAGCCTGAACTACACCGCCGACATCCGCGGAGATTTGATCTTCGACGGATTCGAACCTATGGCAGGTGTGCCAAACAACCACGATGAGCATGACTTAGATCTGCTATCGAACGGTGTTCAGGAGATCACACCTGTGGCTGACCCGACTTTTAATCCAGAGCAGATCGTGCCATCCGAGGACGGGTGGATGGACCCCGCCACGGAGGCCGCACACTCGTCGGCACTAGAGCCGAACACAGACTTCACCTCCAAAGAGATCTGTGTCATCGGACCCTCGAACTCGTCTCTGGCTATAGGTTCTGAACCACGCGTGTTCGTGCCTATCGAATCTGGTTGGGCACCGATCATGGAGTTTACCTCCGCGGATATCTTTCAGCACTCACCCTTAGGCGACATGCTAAATTCACTGAAACCCCTCTCCCTATCATGAGACTCTTAGCCGAACTATGCACGGCTTGAGTGGGAATCGGACGACAAAGAAATTTGTTCCGCACCCACCACCCACTTAATAGCAACTGTCGGTGACTTAACCGACATGCTTGACTTCGACTCCAAAGACATCGAGTGTATGGACGACGATGCAGGAGAAGAACAGGAACCACCGCCCACAGGGCGCTGGACTGCCACCTCATCATATGATATATATATATGGTGGACACGCCAAAAGAAGGCGATGGCGATGAGGCAATGGAGTATAATCCCCTTGAGAAGCAATCTAAGCACCGGCGTCATAGGTGCCACACTAAGCCCCGCCATAGCAAAAATAGCGATACTGGTACAAGAGATGATAGCAATCCGGATGGTGCCGAAGACGAAAACAATCCCGCCCAGCCAGGCTTCAAGCAGACCGAGCGGGATGATGGGCAAGCTAGCCCTAAGAAACAGGCAACAGATGGATAATCAGAGGATGACAATTACATGCCCCTCTCCGATGATGAAGTGAGCCTTGGCGACAAAGAATTCATCGTGCCTGAGGATGCCGTCGAGCAGGAGCGCTTCAAGCGCCGGCTTATAGCCACTGCAAAAAGCCTGAAGAAGAAGCAGTAGCAGCTTCAAGCTGATCAAGATCTGCTAACTAATAGATGGACTGAGGTCCTGGCAGCCGAGGAATACAGACTCGAGCGCCCAACCAAAAGTTACCCAAAGCGCAGGTTGCTACCTCAACTCGAGGAGGAGGCATTAAAGCCATGCACGATGCGGCTGACCGACCACCTCGTGGCCGAGACAAAGCGGCGTATCAGCTCGAACACCAGCCCGCACCCTGTCGCCAATCAAAAAAAAACACTAAGGCCCGGGGCTACACGCAGGACCTGCGAGACGTACTGGAAAACAAAGCAGGACAGTCAAGATCGATCTACGGATCACGGGGGCGCGCCCCAACGCGTGACGAGGACCGTCACGCCGGATGTACTAAAAACAAGTCCGGCCAGGCTGAATACAACAGACCAAACTCATCTGAACTGCATCATGATGTAGCCCGGCATAGAGGCGCCGCATACCCCCTATGCTTCACTGATGAAGTAATGGATCATGAATTCCCAGAAGGGTTTAAACCCATGAACATTGAATCATATGATGGTACAATAGACCCCGTTGTATGGATTGAAGATTCCCTTCTCCACATTCACATGGCCTGCGGCGATGATCTACATGCCATCAAGTACCTCCCACTAAAGCTCAAAGGACCGGCTCGGCATTAGCTGACTAGCCTACCGGCAAACCCCATTGGCAGTTGGGAAAACCTGGAAGACGCATTCCTTGAGAACTTCCAGGGCACTTATGTGTGACCACCGGATGCTGATGACTTAAGTCAGATAACCCAACAGCCTGGAGAGTCAGCCAGGAAATTTTGGACTCGGTTCCTAACTAAAAAGAACCAAATTGTCGACTGTCTGGATGCCGAAGCCCTAGCGGCCTTTAAGCATAACATCCACGACGAGTGGCTCGCCCGACACCTCGGCCAAGAGAAGCCGAAGTCCATGGCAGCCCTCACGACACTCATGACCCGCTTTTGGGTGGGCGAGGACAGCTGGCTGGCTCGTAGCAACAGCATAGCAAGAAATCCGGGCACTTCAGATGCCAGAGACAGGAATGGCAAGCCACGACGCAAGAGACATAAGCGTTGCAACAATGGCGACAACACCGAAGACACGTCAGTCAATGCCAGATTCAGTGTCTCTAAGTCCGGTCAGCAGAAAAAGCCATTCAAAAGAAACAATCCGGGCCCATCCAGTCTGGACCGCATACTCGATCACTCGTGTCAAATTCATGGCACCCCCGATAAACCAACCAACCGCACCAACAAAGAATGCTGGGTGTTCAAACAGGCCGGCAAGTTGAATGCCAAAAACAAGGAAAAGGGGCTGCATAGCGATGACGACGAGGAGCCCCAGCCGCCGAACACAGGAGGGCAGAAGAAATTTCCTCCTCAGGTGAAAACGGTGAACATGATATACGCAACCCATATCCCCAAGCAGGAACGGAAGCATGCACTAAGGGACGTCTATGCGATGGAGCCAGTTGCCCCAAAATTCAACCCATGGTCTTCTTGTCCGATCACTTTCGATCGCAGGGACCATCCTACCAGTATCCTTCATGGCGGTTCGGCCGCATTGGTCCTCGACCCTATCATTGACGGATTCCACCTCACACGAGTCCTTATGGACAGTGGCAGCATCCTGAACCTATTGGAAATATGCCCTAGAGGCAATAATAAAATGGTTATTATTATATTTCCTTGTTCATGATAATTGTCTATTGTTCATGCTATAATTGTGTTACCCGGAAATTGTAATACATGTGTGAATACATAGAACAAAACATGTCCCTAGTGAGCCTCTATTTGACTTGCTCGTTTATCAATGGATGGTTACGGTTTCCTGACCATGGACATTGGATGTCATTGATAACGGGATCACATCATTGGGAGAATGATGTGATGGACAAGACCCAATCCTAAGCATAGCACAAGATCGTGTAGTTCGTTTGATAGAGCTTTTCTAATGTCGAGTATCATTTCCTTAGACCATGAGGTCGTGTAACTCCCGGATACCGTAAGAGTGCTTTGGGTATACCAAACGTCACAACGTAACTGGGTGGCTATAAAGGTATAATACAGGTATCTCCGAAAGTGTCTGTTGGGTTGACACGAATCGAGACTGGGATTTGACACTCCATATGACGGAGAGGTATCTCTAGGCCCACTCGGTAATGCATCATCATAATGAGCTCAATGTGACCAAGTGGTTGGTCACCAGATCATGCATTACGGAACAAGTAAAGTGACTTGCCGGTAACGAGATTGAATGAGGTATTGGGATACCGACGATCGAATCTCGGGCAAGTAACGTACCGATTGACAAAGGGAATTGTATATGGGATTACTTGAATCCTCGACATCGTGGTTGAAAGCACAAGTGCTCCCCAGGTGGTTTTGGTAATTAATGTCAACATATCTCTTGTTGGACTAACACTTTTATCTAGTATGTTTCAGATAAGTTCAACAATGGAGTGGCATGGACTAAAGGATGTGGGAACTCCTTCAAGATGCTAAGGACAAAGGATTGGCTCAAGCTTCAAGATCAAGACTCTTCATTTTACATTTTAGTGATCCAAGATCACATTGAGTCTATAGGAAAAGCCAATACTATCAAGGAGGGATGAGGTGTTGCTTAATGAGCCTCTTGCTTAAAGTTCTTAGTGATATGCTCCAAAACCCTCAACTACTTCCCCACTTCCATACATATGACCTAAAACTAAAGTCAAACTCGGCCCCACCAATTCTTTCTATCCGGCGCCAACGAGTTCAAATGTCATAGCCATTGCCACAAACCCTAGGCAAATCGGTCTCACCGATAGGGATCTCGGTCTCACCGGGATTGTAATCTCTCTGTGTATGTCCATTACCAAAATCGGTCTCACTGAGTTTGAGCAATCGGTACTACTGAGATTACAATGCAAACTCTCTGGTTAACTTATTACCGAAATCGGTCCTACCGAGTTTGAGTAATCGGTCCAACCGAGTTTGCCTGACCAACTCTCTGGTAAGCTTATTACCAAAATCGGTCTCACCGAGTTTGTGTAATTGGTCTCACCGAGATTACGTTATGCCCTAACCCTAATCATATCGGTCTTACCGAGTTGCATATTGGTCCCACCAAAAATCCTAACGATCACTAGATTTGCTAAATCGGTCCGACCGAGTTTGTTGATTCGGTCCCACCGAGTTTGGTAAATTGTGTGTAACGGTTAGATTTTGTGTGGAGGCTATATATACCCCTCCACCTCCTCTTCATTCGTAAAAAGAGCCATCAGAACAAACCTACACTTCCAGCATACATTTTCTGAGAGAGAACTACCTACTCATGTGTTGAGGCCAAGATATTCCATTCCTACCATATGAATCTTGATCTCTAGCCTTCCCAAAATTGCTTTCCACTCAAATCTTCTTTCCACCAGATCCAAATCCTATGAGAGAGAGTTGAGTGTTGGGGAGACTATCATTTGAAGCACAAGAGCAAGGAGTTCATCATCAACGCACCATTTGTTACTTCTTGGAGAGTGGTGTCTCCTAGATTGGCTAGGTGTCACTTGGGAGCCTCCGACAAGATTGTGGAGTTGAACCAAGGAGTTTGTAAGGGCAAGGAGATTACCTACTTCGTGAAGATCTACCTCTAGTGAGGCAAGTCCTTCGTGGGCGACGACCATGGTGGGATAGAAAAGGTTGCTTCTTCGTGGACCCTTCATGGGTGGAGCCCTCCGTGGACTCACGCAACCGTTACCCTTCGTGGGTTGAAGTCTCCATCAACGTGGATGTACGATAACACCACCTATCGGAACCACGACAAAAACATCCGTGTCTCCAATTGCGTTTGAATCCTCCAAAACCCTTCCCTTTAAATTCTTGCAAGTTGCATGCTTTACTTTCCGCTGCTCATATACTCTTTGCATGCTTGCTTGTTATGTATTGTGAATGTTAAACTTGTGCCAAAACTCCACTTGAACTTAAAGATCTTAAAAACTGCAACTTTTGGTACTTAGTGTCTAATCACCCCCCTCTAGACACCTCTTCTCAAGGTCCTACAAGTGGTATCAGAGCATTGGTCTCCATTGCCTTGGTTTAATCACCATTGGAGGAAGATGGATGAGTCTACTTTGGGGAGTCTTAGACATAGAGTTCCTATTCTTGATGGAGAGTATTTTCATGAGTGGAAAAATGAGATGCTTGTAATTTTCAATCAATATCATTTGAACAAGTACATTGCTAGCCCTTGTGCACCTCATGTTGATCCTATGCATCCTACCCTTGATGAGTCAATTGACATGATTAGGAATCTTAGAACTACCGAACTTATCATTAGAGGCTTGCCTAGAAACTTGATTGGATGTTTGCCTACTCTTAAGTGTGCCTACACTATATGGAAATTTCTTGAGGAACGCTTTCCAAATTATTCCTTGAAAAATCTTGATGAAATTCTCCATAAGTCTATTGCCTTGAGTAAGATGAATTCTAGTGATCCTATGTTTGGTGATTGTTTGTTTGAGCTTACAAACCTTATGCGTGCCAAAGGAGATGTTGGAATTATTAGTGATATTATTTCCGAAGCTATAAGAATTCATAAGCAAGATCATTGTCAAACTCACTCTAACGAATTAGCCTCTCTAGGATTTGATCCACCACATGACGGTGTTGAACATGGATACTATGATGAGGATGATGATAGTGATTTCGATCTTGACGATGCAATGAGACATTTTGGTCTTATGGCAAATCTTCGGGGATATATGTCAGGAGGAAAGGAATGGGTTCTTGATAGTGGATTTACCGATCACATCACCGGAGATAAAGACATGTTTCGTGAGCTTGCTGAAAACGATGGACCTCGAAAGTATGTCACTTTCGGCGACAACTCAAAGGGTAAGGTGGTTTGCCTCGGTAAGGTGGCCATCTCACGTGATAGCTCCATTCAGAATGTCATGCTCGTTGAATCTCTTGGCTACAACTTACTTTCAGTATCTAGACTTGCTGATTTTGGTTTCAATGTCCTATTTACTGAAGTAGATTTCCAAGTGTTTCATCGAGACAATCATAAAATGGTCTTTACCAGTGTGCGTAGAGGTGATCTATACATTGTTGATTTCACTAAAAAGGCTCAACCTAAAACTTGCTTCATTGCTAAATCCTCTAAAGATTGGTTATGGCATAGACGATTAGGTCATGTTAGTATGCGGAACCTTGACAAGCTTATTAAAGGAAATCATGTCCTTGGAGTTAACGATGTCATATTTGATAAGGATAGACTTTGCAGCTCTTGTCAGGCAGGTAAACAAGTTGGAGGGAGGCATCCCATGAAGAACATCATGACCACAAGGAGGCCACTCGAGCTACTTCACATGGATCTTTTTGGTCCCAACTCTTACAAGAGTCTCGGTGGAAATTCATTTGGTCTAGTTATAGTCGATGATTTTTCAAGATTTACGTGGGTGTTCTTTCTCGATGATAAATCGCAGGTCCAAAAGATCTTCAAAAACTTCGCTAGGAAGGCCCAAAATCAATTTGAAGTGAAGATCAAGAAGGTTCGCAGCGAGTTCTCGGCTACGTACACAAATGTGGACACCTTTCTTGACAAAGAAGGGATTTCACACGAGTTCTCGGCTACGTACACACCTCAACAAAATGGAGTTGTTGAGAGGAAGAACCGGACGCTCATCGAAATGGCGAGAATGATGCTTGATGAGTACAAGACGCCGAAGCACTTTTGGGCAGAAGCGGTTGAGACAGCTTGTCATGCAACAAATCGCTTGTATCTACACAAGCCACTCGGCAAGACGGCATACGAGCTCCTCACCGGTAACAAACCCCAAGTTGTATACTTTCGAGTATTCGGCTCAAAGTGCTAAATTCTTGATAAGCATCGTCGCTCTAAATTTGCTCCTAAGTCTCATGAAGGTTTCCTACTAGGTTATGGCTCAAACTCTCACACTTACCGTGTCTACAACAATTTCACCCGAAAGGTTGAAGAGACGGTAGATGTGAAGTTTGATGAATCTAACGGCTCGCAAGTAGAGCAATTGCCAATTGATGTAGGAGACAAAGATCCTTCGGAAGCAATCCAAGACTTGTCTATTGGCAAGGTTCGTCAAACGGAGGTGAAGGAGAGTACCTTGCCCGTCCAAGTGGAAGCTTCTAGTTCACGACAAGGTGAACCAAGAGTTGATACGGAAGCATCCACAAGTGGGACACACCAAGATGAAGAAAATGAGGAAGTGCATCAAGATGAACGTCAACAACCTCCTTCTCCACCATGACAAGAGAACGACAACGTCAACAATGAAGAAGGCCAAGAAGAAGAACAAGATGAAGAAGAAGTTCAACCAAGAACCAAGCAAAAGCTCTCACAAGTTCGAGCAAGAATTGCCAAAGACCATCCCGTCGAGCAAATCTACAATGATATTCAAACTGGGAGAATCACTCGCTCTAAAACTCGTTTAGCTAACTTTTGTGAAAACTATTCTTTCACCTCTAGCATTGAAACTATGAAGGTCGAAGAAGCATTGGAAGATCCGGATTGGATAAATGCTATGCATGAAGAGCTACACAACTTTGAGAGGAACCAAGTTTGGACATTGGTTGAGAAGCCCGACAACAACCACAACATCATCGGTATCAAATGGGTGTTTCGCAACAAGCAAGATGAAGATGGACAAGTAGTTCGCAACAAAGCACATCTCGTCTCCCAAGGCTACACACAAGTCGAAGGTATGGACTATGGTGAGACTTACGCTCCCGTTGCTAGACTTGAGTCCATTCGCATCTTACTTGCCTATGCTAATCACCATGACATCACCTTGTACCAAATGGACATTAAAAGTGCTTTTCTAAATGGTGAAATAGAGGAGGAAGTTTATGTTAAGCAACCTCCCGGCTTTGTCAATCCTAAGAAACCAAATCATGTTTACAAACTTCACAAAGCTCTTTATGGTCTTAAACAAGCTCCTAGAGCGTGGTATAAATGCTTGACCAAGTTCCTCATTGAAAAAGGCTTTGAAATTGGGAAAAATGATTCCACACTTTTTACTAAAAGGGTTAATGGAGAACTATTTGTGTGCCAAATCTATGTTGATGATATTATATTTGGTTCAACTAACCCTCATTTTAGTGAAAAGTTTGGGAAGCTAATGTCGGAGAAGTTTGAGATGTCTATGATGAGTGAACTCAAATTCTTTCTTGGGTTGCAAATCAAGCAAACTAAGGAAGGTACTTTTGTTTCTCAAACGAAGTACACCAAGGACCTATTCAAGAAGTTCAATATGCAAGAATGCAAAGGTATAACTACACCCATGCCTACTAGTGGACATCTTGACTTGACCAAAGATGGTGAATCGGTCGATCAAATGGTTTATCGCTCTATGATTGGTTCATTATTATATCTATGTGCTTCACGTCCCGATATCATGCTAAGTGTGTGCATGTGTGCATGATATCAAGCTGCTCCTAAAGAATGTCATCTTAAGGCTGTGAAAAGGATAGTGAGATACTTAATCCATACACCAAATTTTGGCATTTGGTATCCTAAGAGGGCCTGTTTTGATCTTGTTGGCTACTCCAACTCGGACTATGCCGGAGACAAGGTTGATAGAAAGTCCACTTCGGGTACTTGTCAATTTCTTGGTAGATCTCTTGTGTCTTGGTCCTCCAAGAAACAAAACTCAGTATCCTTATCCACCACTGAAGCGGAATACATTACCGCTGGTTCATGTTGTGCTCAATTACTTTGGATGACCAAAACTCTTAAAGATTATGGGATATATGTGAAACATGTTCCATTGCTCTGTGACAATGAAAGTGCTATCAAAATTGGTCATAATCCCGTACAACATTCTCGAACTAAGCATATTGAAGTTCGTCATCATTTCATTCGAGATCATGTTGCTAAGGGTGACATTAATCTTAAGCATGTTCGCACCGAAAAGCAATTAGCGGATATGTTCACTAAACCTCTTGATGAGAAAGTGTTTTACAGGTTAAGAGGAGAATTGAACATCATTGATGCTTCAAACTTGGAGTAGAAACTCCATTGGACACATGCAAGACATGAGCTTATGACTAATCCTTGATATTTCTCTTATGATGAAAATCTTATGTCTTGGATATATTTGCATCTTGCATGTTATATAACCCATGTAGGTACTTGGTTGAATCAAATTCCATGAGATTGTAATCTACTCACATCTTGAGCAATCTCTACATCACCAAGTTTCTACACTATGGTGGTTGAAGACAAGGAAGCACAGAATCATTCAAACATATCATTTGACAAATTCTATGTTGAGCTTCATGATTGTCATTTTTGGATACACAAGTGCTCTTCCTTGCAAGAACTAACCCATGTAGGTAGATGGACTCAAATTCCAAGTGGTGCTCCCAATTCTTGATGAGCTACATCAACCTTGAGCAACCCACACAAGTTCAACTACATGTTCAACACCACCAACCAAGGTATGTTATTCCATCTTAGAGAAGCTTTACTCCAAGTCATGAGCTAAAGAAACTCGACAAGATGTGAATACATCAAGATGCTTAAACAAAAAATGGCAACCCCATTTTGAGCTTGAACGATGAGTATGACCTATGATCAAGTGATCTCACTTGACTCCTAAGTCAATATACTCTAACAAAGGTGACTTTGTCGCCGACCATCTCTAGATGAAGTTCTCTTATGTTCTTTTCTGTGTTTTTGCATTTGTCTCATGCATATTCGTTTCCCCTTTCGAAAAAAACCTTCATCTAGATTTCTTTCTGTTTGCTCTGCATTTTTTGCATCCAATTCATCGCATATCTTTCAGCAAATTCCTTGCAAATCTTTGTGAGATCTTACTAGTCTAGTGAGCTGAGGTGACAAGTGTTTTCTCTGTGATGAACTCGGTTTCACCGATTTGTTTTTTTCGGTCCAACCGAATCCTTTTGGTAAAACCGAAGCATACCACTCGGTGCCACTGATTTCACAACAGAAAAAAACAGTTTGCCACTTATTCTGTGTTTCTTTTGATCCAGCTCCACTCAATGAATCTTGTCCTCTACAAGCATCACATTTATATAAATGCTTTGTGCTGTGACTCAAGGATCAAACCCTTCTTGGAAATTGATGTTAAAGGGGGAGAGAGAGATCACATCAAAGCTTATCACTTAGAGAGATCACATCAGAGAGAGAGAGAGAGAGTATCACCTCTTCAGGGGGAGAAAGAGATCTCCAGGGGGAGAGAATACTCAAGTAGAAAGTATTTCTCAAGGATCCCAGATGCTTGGTGTTCAAGTGGAGAGATGCCACATGTCTTCTTGAGGAGAAAGACATGTTCATACGTGCTTATTTGCACTAGCCCTGTTCATTTATATCTTTCAGCTCTAATTTTCTGTTCCCTATCTTCTCCCAGTATCCCATGCTAGATTCAGGGGGAGCAAGACATCTAAGGGAAAGAAATCATTTAAATTCATTACATATCTTTACTCTTGGGGACATGTCTAATCCAATGTGGTACTTAGTACTCACTCTCTACATGTCATCCTAGTCTTGGTATTCTTGTAGTTTCTTCTGTTTGCTCTAGCCAGTAGATGTACCCGTGTTATCTAACCTTGTTTACGCAGGTTCATTCCATCCTAAGCCAACTCAAGACTACAAGGTAAGTATATGCATCACAATCATGTGTATGAGGAATTCTTGCTGATGTACATACTATTTGCAAGAAGGACTCATGGGCATGAAGGTATTTTCTTTAATATTCTTTGCTCTAATGCATATGGCCAAGATACATGTAACACATTGCGTACTCTATTATGGTTATGCTCTCACATGGTTCTATATTCCATATTCACATGATTGCATACATGTAGGGGCAGCCTATGCTTGTTACATGTCCTTCCAAAGCTTTACTTGCTATTCTTTATATCTTTATCTAAAGCTTTGATGTATGTTGTCATCAATTACCAAAAAGGGGGAGATTGAAAGCACAAGTGCTCCCTAGGTGGTTTTGGTAATTAATGTCAACATATCTCTTGTTGGACTAATACTTTTATCTAGTATGTTTCAGATAAGTTCAACAATGGAGTGGCATGGACTAAAGGATGTGGGAACTCCTTCAAGATGCTAAGGACAAAGGATTGGCTCAAGCTTCAAGCTCAAGACTCTTCATTTTACATTTTAGTGATCCAAGATCACATTGAGTCTATAGGAAAAGCCAATACTATCAAGGAGGGATGAGGTGTTGCTTAATGAGCCTCTTGCTTCAAGTGCTTAGTGATATGCTCCAAAACCCTCAACTACTTCCCCACTTCCATACATATGACCTAAACCTAAAGTCAAACTCGGCACCACCGATTCTTTCTATCCGGCGCCACCGAGTTCAAATGTCATAGCCACTGCCACAAACCCTAGGCCAATCGGTCTCACCGAGATGGTATTGTAATCTCTCTGTGTATGTCCATTACCAAAATCAGTCTCACTGAGTTTGAGCAATCAGTACTACCGAGATTACAATGCAAACTCTCTAGTTAACTTATTACCAACCGAGTTTGAGTAATCGGTCCAACCGAGTTTGCCTGACCAACTCTCTGGTAAGCTTATTACCAAAATTGGTCTCACCGAGTTTGTGTAATTGGTCTCACCGAGATTACGTTATGCCCTAACCCTAATCATATCGGTCTTACCGAGTTGCATATCGGTCCCACCGAAAATCCTAACGGTCACTAGATTTGCTAAATCGGTCCGACCGAGTTTGTTGATTCGGTCCCACCGAGTTTGGTAAATTGTGTGTAACGGTTAGATTTTGTGTGGAGGCTATATATACCCCTCCACCTCCTCTTCATTCGTAAAAAGGGCCATCAAAACAAACCTACACTTCCAACATACATTTCCTGAGAGAGAACTACCTACTCATGTGTTGAGGCCAAGATATTCCATTCCTACCATATGAATCTTGATCTCTAGCCTTCCCCAAGTTTCTTTCCACTCAAATCTTCTTTCCACCAGATCCAAATCCTATGAGAGAGAGTTGAGTGTTGGGGAGACTATCATTTGAAGCACAAGAGCAAGGAGTTCATCATCAACGCACCATTTGTTACTTCTTGGAGAGTGGTGTCTCCTAGATTGGCTAGGTGTCACTTGGGAGCCTCCGTCAAGATTGTGGAGTTGAACCAAGGAGTTTGTAAGGGCAAGGAGATCGCCTACTTCGTGAAGATCTACCGCTAGTGAGGCAAGTCCTTCGTGGGCGACGGCCATGGTGGGATAGACAAGGTTGCTTCTTCGTGGAACCTTCATGGGTGGAGCCCTCCGTGGACTCGCGCAACCATTCCCCTTCGTGGGTTGAAGTCTCCATCAACGTGGATGCACGATAGCACCACCTATCGGAACCACGACAAAAACATCCGTGTCTCTAATTGCGTTTGAATCCTCCAAAACCCTTCCCTTTACATTCTTGCAAAGTTGCATGCTTTACTTTCCGCTGCTCATATACTCTTTGCATGCTTGCTTGTTATGCATTGTGAATGTTAAACTTGTGCCAAAACTCCACTTGAACTTAAAGATCTTAAAAACTGCAACTTTTGGTACTTAGTGTCTAATCACCCCCTCTAGACACCTCTTCTCAAGGTTCTACAGTGGTTCATTCGATGAGATCATCGTGGAACATGTGGGAGCCAACATGGGTATCCAGATCCCATTGTTGGTTATTGGTCGGAGAGCTGTCTCGGTCGTGTCTGCATGATTTCCGAACCCGTAGGGTCTACACACTTAAGGTTCGGTTAAGCTGGGGTTGTAGAGATATTAGTATGCGGTAACCCAAAAGTTGTTCGGAGTCTCGGATGAGATCCCGGACGTCACGAGGAGTTCCAGAATGGTCCGGAGGTGAAGATTTGTATATAGGAAGTCCAGTTTCGGCAATCGGGAAAGTTTCGGGGGTCACCGGTATTGTACCGGGACCACCGGAAGGGTCCCGGGGGTCCACCGGGTGGGGCCACCTATCCCAGAGGGCCCCATGGGCTGAAGTGGGAAGGGAACCAGCCCCTGGTGGGCTGGTGCGCCCCCCTTGGGCCTCCCCCTGCGCCTAGGGTTGGAAACCCTAGGGGTGGGGGGCGCCCCACCTGACTTGGGGGGCAAGTCCCCCCCCCCTTGGCCGCCGCCCCCCTTGAGATTGAATCTCTAGGGGCCGGCGCCCCCCAGGGCCCCTATATAAAGAGGGGGGAGGGAGGGCTGCGCACCCTAGCCCCTGGCGTCTCCCTCTCCCCTCGTAACACCTCTCCCTCTCGCTGAGCTTGGCGAAGCCCTGCCGAGATCACCGCTGCTTCCACCACCACGCCGTCGTGCTGTTGGATCTCCATCAACCTCTCCCCCCTTGCTGGATCAAGAAGGAGGAGATGTCTTCCCAACCGTACGTGTGTTGAACGCAGAGGTGCCGTCCGTTCGGCTTTAGGATCATCGATGATTTGGATCACGACGAGTACGACTCCATCAACCTCGTTCTCTTGAACGCTTCCGCTCGCGATCTACAAGGGTATGTAGATGCACTCATCTCTCTCATTGCTAGATGACTCCATAGATTGATCTTGGTGATGCATTTTTTTTCTGCTACGTTCCCCAACAGAACCTGCTCTATCAGGATAGAGTGTGCAAAATGAGCATCGACCCCTCAAGGATCAAACCCACAAAAACCACCTTTAAAGGTGTCATACCAGGTGTAGAGGCCTGTGGCACGGGCTCAATCACACTGGAAGTAGTCTTCGGATCTCCGGACAACTTTCGAAGCTAGGAGTTAATCTTCGATATCGTCCCTTTTCGCAGTGGCTACCACGCACTACTTGGATGAACCGCATTTGACAGATTCAATGAGGTACCACATTATGCATACCTCAAGCTCAAAATGCCAGGACCTTGCGGGGTTATAAAAGTTAATGGAAACACAGAGCACTCGCTCCATACGGAGGAGCACACTGCGGCCCTCGCAGCATAAGTACAGAGCAGCCTTCTTAGGCAGACCACCAATTCGGCAATAAAGCCCCCGGACACCGTCAAGCAAGTCTGGCACGTCCAGATCTCGTCTAGCAATTCGGCCTCTGCCCTAGTCCCAGTCAAGCGGAGAAATCCGTGCCACGCGTACATAATTACGTACTTAAAATACCATGGGCATAGGCGGAGGCACAGCTATAATGCGGTCCACAATGCGGCTCAACTGCCCCAGGACCCGTATACCTTCATAATTTTCTTTCTTCCAGGACCTTATTC
The DNA here is from genome assembly GCF_018294505.1 of Triticum aestivum. Taxonomy (NCBI): domain Eukaryota; kingdom Viridiplantae; phylum Streptophyta; class Magnoliopsida; order Poales; family Poaceae; genus Triticum; species Triticum aestivum. The sequence goes on from NC_057801.1 coordinate 274,742,115, forward strand.
TCTGGAAGCTCTTTTAGATAGCCTGATTGTCAGACCCATCACGGGAAGGAAACACCAAGGAGGCAAGAAGCTTTGACGTATAAGGGAATCCCCAGGTGTTCTCTAATAACGATCGGTATACCTGTTTTACATACCCACACGTAGCTTACCCTTGGCTAGGACATGTCAAATAGTCCTATTTTTCTTATCACACTACTTGTATACATACGCTTTGACGTATTATTTAAATAACAATGAAAAAAATATACAACGTCAACTTATTATTACATTTCTTTATCCTTTTTCCTTGACTGCTTATTTTACAAAGTGCACCCAACACTTTGGTACGTTCAGCTCGCCAGGGGCTTCAGTGTACCCCATAACACGGCAAGAAAAGTCCGAACACTTTCGACAGTGTGGCACCCCGAACTTATAGCATTATATGCATCAGCTCCGAATCATGTCTTGGGTCAATACTTGGGTTGCCCGGCTCCCATGTTTTGGTGCCTTACGTTCCGCTATATCGGCTAACGTAGCACAGGGAGAACTACTATGATTGTGTCCTGATTCTTCCGGACGAGCACCTCAGTAGAGAAAGCCGAAAACTGACTGTCATGATGCGGCGAGAGCTGGTCGCTGTTCGAGAGGTGTCAAATCCTTAAATATTTTTTTCCGCTTCGGGTGAGGAATCAGCTTTGTCCGATTTAGGCGTGTATAGCACCCCAAGTTCGGCCTTCCGAATACTAGGGGCTTCACCAAAATTTAAAATTGTAGACTTCTATGGCTAAGTGAGAGTGATAAAGCTGTATAGTTCGATTGCCTTGTTCGCTGCGCTAAACACCTCCTTAAAGGACCAAAAATTTGGATAAAGAGTGTTTAGATTTATCCCGAACACCCCAGTACTAGTTACATGGGGGCAGAAGCCGACGACTAGCCAACTCTCAGATTTTATAAATGGCCGCACAGAAGGTAATATTTTAAATCAACAAGCGTTATATAGCGCACACGAACTCATTTTCATATTACAGGATCACATGAGTGCATTCATTCAACTATTACATCCTTAGCACATTCCTTCGCCACAAGGGGGGCACCCTTCATGACACCGTCATAATACTTTTCGGGGTGGCGGTGCTTCTTGCCCTTCGGTGGCCCCTCCGTCACCAGCTTCTCAGCGTCCATCTTCACCCAGTGCACTTTCGCGCGGGCGAAGGCCCGACGTGCACCCTCAATGCAGACTGACCACTTTATGACTTCAAGCCATGGACAGGCAGACACAAGCTTCTTCACCAGGCCGAAGTAGCTACTGGGCAGGGGCTCGACAGGCCACATCCGGACTATGAGGCCCTTCATGGCCAGTTCGGCCGCCTTGTGAAGTTTGACCAGTTGCTTCAGCTGGTCGCTCAAAGTCATCGGATGTTCGGCCCCAATATACTGGGACCAGAACAACTTCTCCGTGGAGCTCCCTTCTTCGGCCCGGTAGAACTCTGCGGCATCCGATATACTATGCGGCAGAGATGCGAACGCTCTTGGAGAGCTCCGAATTCGGGTAAGTAAAAGGAAAGTCTCGTGCACATGCTTGCTTTGCATAATGAATGCCTCACCCGCCGCTATCTTCTTGGCCGCCTGAATCTCCTGAAGGGACTTTCGGGCTTCGGCCTTGGCATCTTGTGCGCTCTGGAGGGCCTTCGCAAGCTCGAACTCTTGCGTCTTCGAGTCACGCTCCAAGGATTCATTTTCTTGACGAAATCGTTGAGCTCTTGCTGGACCTCATCGACCCGGGCCTTTTGCTTTTCGCGCTCGATGTGCTCCTTGGCCTCTTTGTCTTCGGCCTCGGACAACGCCTTCTTCAGTGCCGCCACTTCGGTCATGGCCCCTATTAAAGTTCATGACGATTCTATGAGATAAAACCATTTTTTCTTTATCAATATACAGACGGGGTATCACTTACCTTTGTTCTCCTTGATCTGCCTCTTTGTGAGGCCGGAGCTCTTCCTCGGACCGCTCCAGGTCCCGCTTCAGTCCGGAGACCTTCGCAATACGAGCGGCAACGGCCAGCAGTGACGCCTGCTTATTCACATAGACATACTATGATTAGACTCCTGTGGACGTTATTTGACCCTCTGTTTGGCCTTTCTTTCCGAACACCAAACAGAGCATTAGGGGTTACTGTCTATACTGTGATAATTTGATTACTTACCTCAAAGCCTGTTAGGAGGCTGGCGCAGGCTTCAGTCAATCCGCTTTTGGCGGACCGAACCTTCTCGATCACCGCACTCATGATGGTGCGGTGCTCTTCGTCAATGGAAGCGCCATGAAGCACTTCCAGCAAGTTGTCCGATGCCTCTGGATGGACAGAGGTCATCGGCACAGGCTGTTCGCCCTCTTTAGTAAGGGGCTGGCTACCTGAATCCGGAACCACTGGAGGTTCCGGTGCAGTATCCAGCTGGGGGCCAGACTTGCTGCGGCCACCTTCTTCAGAATCCATGGGAGTCTCCCCCCATGTGCCCGGCGTCTGGGATTTCACCTTGGGGCATCTCCAGAACTGTCTCCCCCTGGTCCGGTATCCTCTGAGACAACACCTCGATGTTGTCCGCAGGCCGGGGGGTGGTGGCCGTCGGGAGTGAATCGCTGTTCATCGCCGACTGGCTCAAAGACCCATCCGAGGAGGATACGCTGATGTGGGCTTTGGACGGACTGCACAATCATATTTGACATGATTAGAAGCAATAAAGCAATACGTACCGGAAGTATTACAGTGTCCGGATACTTACGACTTCGCCAGGGGCTTGTCCTTGGGCAGCCACTCCTCGTCGCTGTAGGCGGATGTGGTGGAGTGGTCCGGAGGGAGGGTCCTTCCTCTCTTGGACCCTTCGGCCTCCCCAGACGGGGCGGCCTTCCTTTTCTCCCCCCCCCCCCCGGTTGGGGGGCGGGGAGGGCTTTCCTCTTCCTCCTCCTCGTTTTCATTGGAGGAGCGCGCCTCGTTGTCTTCGGATGATGAGTCCGACACAACCTTGCACCGAAGACCTTTCCTGGTCCCCGTGGACTTCTTATCCGGCACCTCGTAGGGGACCGGAAACAACATCTCCATTAAGAGAGCCGTTGCTGGATCTTCAGGTAGTGGAGCTGGACAATCGATCCGCTCCGCTGTCGCTACCCAGTCCTGTTAAATTGTCATGGAGGCCTAGATTCCTCCCACGAATATACTGGGGAAAGGAACATTTTGTAAAATATAAAGAGCTTACCGGATTGGCGGGGTGCTTTGCGCTGAGTCCGTGATCTTCGATAATGGGAGGAGGTACTTCGGCGGCCTTGAACAGCACCTTCCAAACGTCTTTGTGCGTCGTGTCGAAGAGCTCTCGCAGCGTATGGTGTTTGGCCGGATCTAACTCCCACATATTGAAAGCCCGTCTTTGACACGGAAGGATTCGGCGGAAGAGCATGACCTGGACCACGTTGACAAGCTTAATTTTCTTGCTTATCATATTTTTGACACAAGTCTGTAGTCCGGTCAGCTCCACCGGCGAACCCCGGGCTAAGCCCTTCTCCTTCCAGGAGGTGAGCCGCATGGGGATGCCGGATCGAAATTTGGGGGCCGCCGCCCAGTTGGCGTCGCGCGGCTCGGTGATATAGAACCACCCCGATTGCCACCCCTTCACGGTTTCCACATAGGAGCCTTCGAGCCAGGTGACATTGGGCATCTTGCCCACCATAGCGCCTCCGCACTCCGCTTGTTGGCCGACCACCACCTTCGCCTTCACGTTGAAGGTCTTCAGCCACAAGCCGAAGTGGGGCTTGATGCGGAGGAAGGCCTCGCACACGATGATAAACGCCGAGATGTTGAGAATGAAATTGGGGGCTAGGTCACGGAAGTCCAGCCCGTAGTAAAACATTAGCCCGCAGACAAATGGGTGGAGGGGGAATCCCAGTCCATGGACGAAGTGGGCAAGGAATACAACCCTCTCGTGGGGTCCTGGAGTAGGGATGATCTGCCCTGCGTCCGGGAGCTGGTGTGTGATGTTTGCAGCCAGGTATCCGGCTTCTCGGAGCTTCGTAATATCCTCCTCCGTAACGGAGGAGACCATCCACTTGCCTCCCGCTCTGGACATGGCTTTCAGAGAAGGTGAGAACTTGGGCGCTGGAGCTCGAGCGTGCGAGAATGGATGAGCAAGGGAAGAAGAAGGCGTGGGTGAAAAAGGGGAATCCCTATCTCTTTATAAAGGTGGTAGAAACTGTGCGCCTCCCCACTTGCCCGGTAAAATCGCTTATTCCCCAAGCGCCATGATTGATGGCACGGTTGGGTTACCCACACCCGTATTGATGAGAATCCTGTGATAAGGGGACACGATCTCTGCTTTGACAAGACGTGCCAAGGAAACCGCCTCGCAATATGTGCAGCAGCTGGTTGAGAAAAATGGTTGGAATAATGACCGAGTCGTGGCGTGATGTCATGCTGTGAAAAGTTGTCAGCAGATTAGATTTGTGGAATATTGTACTCTCTACAGTGGTATGTGGAATTTGTTTTACAGAGACGGACATGATCCTTGTGTTCAAAAATCTTCTATGGAGTATTCGGAGAAGGAACCCGCCTTGCAATGCCGAAGACAATCTGCGCACCGGACTCATCGTCATTGAAGCCTGGTTCAGGGGCTACTGAGGGAGTCCTGGATTAGGGGGTCCTCGGACAGCCGGACTGTATACTTTGGTCGGACTGTTGGACTATGAAGATACAAGATTGAAGACTTCGTCCCGTGTCCAGATGGGACTCTCCTTTGCGTGGAAGGCAAGCTTGGCAATTCGGATATGTAGATCTTCTTCTCTGTAACCGACTCTGTGTAACCCTAGCCTCCTCCGATGTCTATATAAACCGGAGGGTTTAGTCCGTAGGACAACAACAATCATAATCATAGGCTAGCTTCTAGGGTTTAGCCTCTACGATCTCGTGGTAGATCAACTCTTGTGATACTCATATCATCAAGATCAATCAACCAGGAAGTAGGGTATACCTCCATCAAGGGGGCCCGAACCTGGGTAAACATTGTGTCCCCCACCTCCTGTTACCATTAGCCTTAGACGCGCAGGTCCCTGCTGTCAGGTGGAGGAATAATTATGTTGTGCGTAATAAGGAGGCACTTCCTTGCGGTTGCCATGGACCCAGCTGTCAGCCTCTCCACATATAGTACTCTTCCGAAGGAAGTCGTTCCTTACCATGTTGACCACGCCGCGCCGAGAGCACCAGGGCGATGGACAACGGCGAGGCCTAGGAATGGGACAACACGGAGCTGGGGAAGACGCGGCACTGGAAGCCCGTGCAGAGAGGAGTACGAGGGTTCACTGGTTCGGCTGCGGTGTGAGGCTGTCATCGCCGCAGAATAAGAAGGGGTGTGGGTGAGTAGAGGGATGGCCAGGCCAGCGGTTGGAGTAGTAGGGGACGGTGAGGCCTCCGCGGCATCACAGCCCTCCACGGGAGGCAGGAGCACACGACACGACCGGCGCTGCTTTGGGCAGCTGGAGCAAGAAGACCAGAGGTTGAAGAAGCACTACGGTCATTGGATGGACATCGTACGGTCACTGTAGCTAGAATCATTTATATTGACTAAGTTGACAAAGCCCTTGGTACGCGTCAACTTAGTAGGCACACAGGTCAGCCTCCGAAACGGTGCACCCCAGATGTCAGGGGGAGGAATCATTTTTTGGGCGGCTGAAGCAATAATATCCGAGATTGAAGAAGAAGCACGACATCCGTTGGATGGACATCCAACGGCCACATCTGCTAGAACCGTGTGTTGTTGACAAAGCCTTGTACGCGTCAACTTAGTTTTTTAGGGGACACATCAATTTAGAAGGCCCACAAGTGTGTGGCAGAGAACATATAGCCCATTTGTGATTTATAAGAATGTACAACCCATTTTTTAATTCTAATGGAATTTACTACAACCCATTTACAGTTTGTTAAAAGTACAACCCATTTTCTAGCTAGGACAATGATTAATAATTTCAACCAACCGCTCAAAACTGAATTAAAAAAAATTCCCACATTTTGATGGGATCCGAAATTTCTAGTCATATTAAATATAATTTCAAAATAAAGTTGTATTACGTTAAAATCCAACAAAATATTGCGCGCGCAACATGTAATGAAATTAAAATTTTCAAATTCCAATAATAATATACTTTTTAAACTAATTACGCGTTTGGTGCTTTTTTATAGTTACTGCCCAGTTATTATAATTACATCCCATTTATTGTTTCTTAAAGTCCATTTTCTTATTAAGCCTAATGCATACCTCCTAGGAAAGTTTGCAGCCCAGCGGGGCGGAGAATAACAAGTTGACCCGGATATTGTGTACAATTGTCGGCCCAGTTGCATTGCTGATATTGAAAAAAGGCCTGTGTAGTACAGAACAACCTAACATGGCTACTCAGCCCACATTCAGCAACGCCGGAAAGACCCAAACAAGGCTTCTGTACAACTTTTTAAAGTCACTGAGCTCAATTAATAACTTAAGAAAAAAGTTATTATAGTGGAACCTAATTCAAAGCTGCCGCGAGCAAAGACATAAATCAACGGGTCCCACTTGTGCGTGTGTGTGTGTGTGTGAGAGAGAGAGAGAGATAGATAGAGAGAGAGAGACCCATCGATCGATGCTCGTAAATACATCTTTCAGCCATATGCATTGCTGATGTTCAGTCAAAACTTATATAGTTGACACAATCATATAGAACATCATAGCACACTGAACTTGCATACAAAAATTTCATGCAGGCGGCACAATCAGGATGGAAGCAGTGGATCGCTACGGGTAGGGCTATGTTGAAACCAATGAACTCGTACATAACAGTTCATCGTCTTTACCAATGACGGGGAAATATCTTGAATGTTGTGCAAAGAAAATAGACAGACAACACAATAAGTTCTGGTAGCACATTAAGTTGACGTACAACCCTTTCTAAAAAAAGTTCAGTTACAAAATTAGAACAGGTCACAATCAAATGCACTGGCACATCAGTGCTTCACACCCATAGCTCGGATTTAACTAGTAAATGACAAGATTCAGTTGTTACCTCAAATTAGAGCACATCCAGGCAGCCAGCCCTACCTCTTTTCTCAAAGAAGCAGTGGCCTTCGCTGCGCGATGGAGTAGGCCCTGTGCCATCCATCGTTCCGAGCAACACGGGGGAAGTCTAACGTTGACTCATGTAATGGATGCATCAATGAACCCTGGCACTAGCGGCGGCGGCAGGACTTCGATTGATGGATTGACCACTTCTTCGACATGCATGAACACTCGATACAGGTACATCCCTAATGTGGTCCACGGCGGCCTTGGTGGCAAGGAATAGTACAACCCCGGTTCCTGCACCAATATCTCAACACCAATCACCTTTGGTATGGTGGACGACTTCTTGATCCATGCCATAACCGTCAGAGCCCAGCTGTCTGGAGGAACAAACATAGTTACGAGCTCACCTCCAAGGTCGTTGGTAAGCCCATTCATGGACTTGTTGTTCCAAGCACGTCGAGGCATGCCGTGGAAGGTAAGATTTGTTAAAAACTCAAGCTCAGAGGGCACCGAGCCCCATCCTGGGTGCCACCGATCAAAGCTCACCAGCGCACCATCGCAGAACAAACACCGGGAAGATTCGAACACACGACTGCAGTCGAAATTTGTCTAGAACCTGACGAAGAAATCAGCCGGTGGCGGACAGACTTCGACGAGCAAGTCACTTATTTGGATGCCATTCGCAATGCCAAGTGCTTTGACAAGGTCGTCCGGTGAGACAGGAGGTCAGTCGCCGTTGATGGTTATCATCATCACTTTGCCAGAAAACTGGTCGTCAAGCGCCGCCATGCCATTGTTGAGCGACAGCACGCAGCGACCGAAGGCAGGGCGGCCTTCAGGATCTCCGGCTCGGAGATCCGCGTTGACCAGCGACATGATAGTGCGCTTGAGTACAGGGAGTATAGGAGGGGGATTTGGGGGAACTAGAGTAGGAATCGAGATTCCAGAGGTGGGGGAGGGGCGGGAGATTGGGGATGAAAAGGTAGCATGAATTTCGAACACGCGCCAATATGCTCTCGGCGCGCAAGCGCACAAAAACACCGGTGGCACCCACATGTTGGCGTAAGAGTCCTTATTCTTTCTTTGTTGGAGAGCCCGACCTTTTTTTTGAGAATCTTTTGAGAGCCCGACCTGAGAGTTATAATTGACCTGTTTGGCATTGCGTTACTACTCAGCCCATATTCAATGATACCTCACTGTCCCAAACAAGTTTACATCATCGAAAAGACACCAAGCTCAAATTATATAACTTGAAAAAAGGAGATATACTCTGAACACTGGAGAATGGTGATGCCCTCATTTAGCCCACCAGTAGTTCGAGACAATAAACAGTTCGAAACAATGATATATACAACATTCAAACACTGACTAGTGACTACTCCTGACATAAAAAGCAAGACCAGATAGTTCAAAAGAAGTCTTGCTACACCACCAAAACGCACCCATCTGCAGCGCTCAGACTCTTGTGATCCAGACGAGAATGACATTCTACACATAGGCAACTATTACATAGTAAGAGTGACATAGACGAGGATGACCAAATGACAAGGAATATGCATAACAAAAGAGAGAACTACCCATCCAGAACAAGCAGCAAAGACAACAAAGTCATTCAAAGAGGGATGATCCAACACCATCATAATTTGCAGCCTCGCTTCAGCGACCAGTGATCCAGAGACACCAGTACTCCACCCTTTCGATGCAACAACCAAATTACCTATCAACCTGAAGGCTTGAACCACATCACTGCCTATCGTAATTGAGACATCCAGGGATCAAAGTTAATCTGAATGCCTTTGTCATTCTCACCTTCTTTTGACTGTAGGCTGTATCGTGACAATCAGGGGAGTTTGCTCCCAAATTCCTAGGGCTCACCGCGTAGACACAATTTTCCATAGCAAACATAGCCTCTCTGCGATCAAGGTCCTTTCCAACGGTGATCTCCTGGTTAATCGGATAATTGAGTCCGAGAAACAGGGAGTGTGAACCAAGGCTGTTTACCCGCCTCCAACTCAAAAATCCTGAAGGCCCCAACAAGTTGGCATCCTACTCATAGACGTAACAACCACTGTCCGGATACTCACGTATTTCACGGTGCTTGTATACAGTGGGTTTTTTGCAATATAAGTTTTCCATCTCATGTGTACGAATGATCATCAGTCTTTTGCCATCGTCTGATCGAGCGAGGAACCAGTTGTGCTTCCCTGTTTTTGGCAAATATGGTGTGATTACAAAGGGCAGTAACTGTAGGGACACTGCCGCATATCAAAAAGGACAGGCATTGTTAATGTATGATCAACATTGTTCAGAGTATGAGTAGGATAATGCAAGAAATAACATTGATATGTTCCTGTTGGAACTAGGAGGAAAATATAGGGAAACGTATACTGGGTTCGAAAATATAGAAGTTCCATGCATGGTTATACTCATGTTATCTCGCAATCGATTCTTCACAGGAAACTACCATGTCATGCAAGTTATGTAATCATGTTCTGTCCTCACAAAGAAATTCTTCAAGGTAACTAACAGACCATGCATTGTTATATACTCGTGTTCTGTGGGCAATTTTTTTGTGAGGATATTATTCTAGCCATTGATTCCTGAAGGGCAAATATAGGTATGTACACATGGTAAGCATTACATGATTTCACTACTTCCAAATACAGAGTTCTCCATATGCACATTTACTTCCCTAATGTATGGTTAGATGAAACCAACAGTGTGGTGCATGTTTCTTCATCATGAAAATGAGGAAACTAACATGGCCATTGATACACACTCATGTTTAGTAGTAGTATATAGATTACTGTAAAATAAGGAGAATATCCCTATATTCCTAACCATTTGATTATTCAAGGCTACAAATTGGCTGTGATGACATGGTCACAATCGCATGAATTAACTCATTCCAAATATAGCTGATTTACGGCGTCTCTAATACATTGCCGTGGTTCTACTCAAATTCTGCTCAAACAAGGATATGCCAATCATCACAATAAGTTCAAACAGTGTCATGGCGTCATCATTAACATGAGAAGGAAACAACTTACACGCGTCGTCCCATCAATACGTGGTGGCCTCTGCTTTATCAATCGCGTAGATGATGCCATTGTGTTCAATAGCATCACAGAAGTGTGTATCAGCTTTGACGATGATCCACTGTGAGCTGAGTTGTCTCCAGCTAAATAAGGCACCGGCGTAAAGATAGGCGAGTCCGCGGTCGAACAAGGCAATTAGCTTGAAGTCTGCGTAATTCGCATGTCGTGTGGGCACTTGGCAGATTACAATCTTCTGCAAAAAAAGGTCCGTCCAACTAACATGGTAATCTAGATGACTTGGACCGCGATGGTAAAACTCTATATAATCCAACGGAGGAAGGATAATCTCATGGGAGGTCTGGAAGTTCACGGGCACTAACTTTTTACCGTCTTCTCTGAAGGCAGCCATCTAGTGGGAGTTCATGCCGACCCAGTACATACTTGCCAAGAAGTTTCGGGCGATGGTGATTGGATCGATGTCTAGGGAAATGATGTACGGTGACCCACTACATACTTGCAAAGAAGTTTCGGCTAATGGAGATCAGATTGAAGTCGAGGGGCATCAAGTATGCCTCTGTATCATGGTGAGCAAATCTCGCAAGACCAGATAGTACCAAGCAAGGTGTCTTGAAAAGCTTAGGCCTCGCTTCAACGATGGCCGTGTGCATGTCCCTCGAGCATGCAGCCAGCCGCAGGGCGCTCAACATATTCATACACGAACAACAGAGGTTGAGGACGTCACTAGGGAGATTGCTCCAATCGCGGCTCATATGGATGCTGCGCGGTTCGCGTTTGGCCATGGTGGAGTTTCGAAGGTGGGGGGTTTTGGGGGGCTTGATTTACGGGGGAGAAGGCTGTCGGTGCTGGAGCGGCTAGCGAGGGAATAGTGGTACTGGGGGAGGCAAGCGGGGCGACGGTACACGGGGGCACAGTGAGCTAGAGACGGAGATGGAGATGGAGTGGTTCTATGGGAGGGGCGAGGGAGACGAGGCGAGGCATGCTAATGTGCTATATATCACCGGTGACAGACTACACAGTGCATAGGGTGAGGCTGACTTTGGTAACCCGAACACGCCGCCTGGACTAGTGTCAGGCGCAGGGTGTTGTCACTTCACTGTGAGGATCAGATGAATAGTATTTTGACCATCAAGTGTACCACAATTGTACTACTACTACTACTACTAGTAGTAGGAACATGAGTACTCCAGTACTGTATAGCAGAAATAGGTCTCCTGTGCTAGCATGCATGTTCACTTCATCCTCTAGGTATCATCCATATTGCGAGCAGAACCAAATTCTCGTGCATGCGGAAGCGCGAAGATGGGCCTTTTCTTTTTTGAGGATAACCGTGTATTCCTTAACCAGAGAATGTTGTGTCTCCCACGCATGCGCCAATATCCATCTGAACCAGCTACGACACATTTTTTTTATCTGTTTGCATAGGTCCCACCTATTAGGAAGGATGGGCACGTACATGAACAGGTACGACTCCTCAGTCTACCCGCATAGCCTTTTCGTTTAGTCTACCTAGCCGTCTAATCAATTGCCTGCATGCCACTTCTCCCAATTACTTCTCCATCGCGAACTGATATTCCTCGGCTTCTTCACCTCCCCTTTGTCTTCATTTGCATCCAAACCCCACTGCTTTCACATTGTTTTAACCTCTTCACATACTCCTAGAGTAATTCCGAAGCCCCTTTAAATAATCATCTACTTCAGTTAGACTAACCATCTAATCCTAATTCTCTGAACCATAGCCCTCCGTTCCAGCGGTTCCAAATGGCGAAAAAGATCGAGATGCAGGTTTTTAGCGTCCAACATGTCCTCGTCGAAGGCTCGTTGAGCATAGTTGCCACCGTCACCGTCCACCCAAGGGTTGTTCGGAAGTGGATCAACAATGTATCCAACTCCCTCGAAAAGGTAGAGATGAGGGTCATCGGTCTCGACGCAGAGTACACGGAGCATGCCCCTGGGAAGATCCAACACGCCGCTGTCCTTCAACTGTGCCTCGAAGATGATGTTTTGGTGTACCACATCATACACGCGCCCTCCATACCAGGTGAGCTTCATGATTTCTTGTCTCGGGAGGACATATACTTCTATGGGGCAGCCATCGAAGGGGACAAACAGAAGCTGGCGCCGTACAACCTTGATTTGAAAAGCATTGCTGACCTACAAACCAGAATCAAAATTCCTGTAGAAGATTGTGATAAACAGACACCATCCCTATTCGATGTAGGAAATTTTGTTCTCGGTACAAATCTTTAGAAGGGTGACGAGACACTGTCATTAAGGTCATCTGGATGGGAGAATTATCCCTTGATATACGAGCGGATAAAATATGCTGCCCTCGATGCCTGTGTGAGTTTTCAGATAGCTGCAAGGTCCAAAGAGCTTGTTGTGAAGCCATCTCCCACAGAAAATGAGAACAAGAAGAAGAAGAAGAAGAAGAAGAAGAAGAAGAAGAAGAAGAAGAAGAAGAAGAAGAAGAAGAAGAAGAAGAAAAGGCTGCACCAGCAGGAGGGCATTATGGATGGATGAACTATTTCCTCTCTTGTAAAAATAATTATTCCCTCTCAGTGTATATTGATATAGATGGACTATTTCGATGGTGTGCATGTCTTTGGAACAAGTAGTAGCGTGGGTCCGCTTGACTATAAGAAACTATTTATCCGCCTAGCTTTCTCTACTACTACTTCCAGTGATCGGTATGCAATGCATGTGTCCATAGACATGACAACTTGTCCATGGAAGTTCAACTACAGTGACCATCACGTTTCATCCACTACCACTCGCGATTCCCACGACGCCGCTCCAACCCATGGCACCACGTCCCCCGGCGTGCGCCTCACCCCTCTCGGCTGCACCGCCCCTCTGCCTTTGTGTGCATGACATGTGGGCCACCTTAAATGCGGCGAGCACCAAGTTTCTACCACAGCCACATGCGGTTCCCACGATGCCGCTCGAACCCATGACACGACACGTCCCTCGACCTATGGCTCACCCCTCTTGGCCCCACTGCACCTCTACCTTTGGGAGCATTACATGTGGACCAGCCACCTATTGGGTCCACATCTTATTGACTCAAAGGCAGGTGTAGTAAGGCCTGAAGCTCAGTCCCGAGGGCCATGAGAGGGAAATGTAACTCCTGCGCCAGGCCTTGTGGTGCTATCGCTGCACGAACTCGTGCCAAACTCGAGATTTGTTTCTTTACTATACTTGCACGCAACGATTTAATGTTGAACAAAGGTTCTACGGGAACGGTGTCACCGTTGTAAATGTTGTGCAAATTGATGTTGGTACCGTCCCGTACATATGCAAGCCAATCTCCACTCACACCGAGCCTAACCTATGAAACAGTGGGCAGGGGGAGAACTAGGAAATGGACACAAAAGTAGTCTTTAGAATGCATTTACTACGTGATCAAACTCATCTTACCTGCTCATCGGAGGAAATCCGAGTGCCCCTCAACGTTAGCATCTCAAGGGGCGTCAACTTGCAACTACGGCCACGCCGCGCTGGAGAGACCCCCAAGGAAACTTCCTCGTGTGTTCCACGGAACATCAAGATGCATTTGTATGAGTAGTTTATCTTGTGAGAGAAAAGGATGAACGAGGGAAGGCCTCTACAGATAGAGATAGAGACTACTACTACCAATGTGCTGGCCCGTGCGTTGCAATGGATCCAAAAGTAGTAGAATAATACTTGTTCACGTACTTAAAATATAAACACTCTAGTTTTGATATACATGTGTCAGTAGACATGACAGCTTGTCCATGGAAGTTGAACCACGACGACCATCACGTTTCTTGTTTCTACCACTGCCACACCCACACGCGATTCCCACGACGCCGCTCCAACCCATGGCACGACGTCTCCCGATGTGGACATGGATCCTTTGACGTGGCTATCACTGCCTTACCCTGCCTTTCCTTTGCTGACAGGTGGGACCCATGCTTGGGGGGACCCACATGTTAGTGACCCAATGGTAGGATTGTTCATGTCAGGGGATCCTCATACCCCCAACGTGCACCTCATCCCTCTCGGCCCCACCGCTCCTCTGCCTTTGTGTGCATGACATGCGGGCCAGCTGAATTGCGGCGACCATCATTTTTTACCACAACCACACTCGATTGGACGTGGTTTGCCTGCTCCGCTGCTGTGCTCCGATCCATACTCCCGCACCATAGAATTTTCATCCACCGGCTATGACACATCTCGTCCCGGGCATCAATCCTCAGCTGGAGAACTTCTGTACTACAGGTAGTACCCGCTGGTGTGGCCATCTAAGCCTCATAGGCCCCGACGCCCAGCTGTGGCACCCTCGCCATGGCCATGCCACCACCGGTCGGTTCATCTTGAACGAGTGAGTCGCGAACCGCGCCACCACCATGAGAATGGCATGTGGTCTAGCAGCATTTAAGGTCCGCATGTCATTGACTCATAGGCTGGTGCACTAAGCCACTGAAGCTCGGTCCCGTGGGCCCTGAGAGGTAAATGTAACTCCTGCGGCAGGCCTTGTGGTGCTCCCGCAGTACGAGCTCGTGCCAAACCCGGAATGTTTTTCGTACTACTACCAACTAGTAAGGTACTGATACGTCTCCAACGTATCTATAATTTTTGATTGTTCCATGCTATTATATTACCCCTTTTGGATGTTTATGGGCTTTATTTTACACATTTATATCATTTTTGGGACTAACCTACTAACCGGAGGCCCAACCCGTATTGCTGTTTTTTTTGCCTATTTCAGTATTTCGAAGAAAAGGAATATCAAACGGAGTCCAAACAGAATGAAACCTTCGTCAGCATGAATTTTGGGAAGAATATGATCCTGGAGACTTGGAGTTCACGTCAGAAGATCCTCGAGGAGGCCAGGAGATAAGGGGCGTGCCCCCCTACTGGGTGCGCCCCCTGTCTCGTGGGCCCCTCGAGCACCTCCTGACCGACTTCTTTCGCCTATATAAGCCTACGTACCCTAAAAACATTGAATATCAAGATAGATCGGGAGTTCCGCCACCACAAGCCTCTGTAGCCACCAAAAACCTCTCGAGAGCCCATTCTGGCACCCTGCCGAAGGGGGAATCCATCACCGGTGGCAGTCTTCATCATCCCGACGCTCTCCATGACGAGGAGGGAGTAGTTCACCCTCGGGGCTGAGGGTATGTACCAGTAGCTATGTGTTTGATCTCTCTCTCTCGTGTTCTCTCTACGGCACGATCTTGATGTATCACGAGCTTTGCTATTATAGTTGGATCTTATGATCTTTCTCCCCCCTCTACTCTCTTGTGATGAATTGAGTTTCCCCTCTTGAAGTTATCTTATCGGATCGAGTCTTTACTTTGAGAACACTTGATGTATGTCTTTCCGTGTTTATCTGTGGTGACAATGGGATATCACGTGCCACTTGATGTATGTTTTGGTGACCAACTTGTGGGTTCCGCCCATTAACCTATGCACAGGGGTTGGCACACGTTTTCTTGACTCTCCGGTAGAAACTTTGGGGCACTCTTTGAAGTACTCTGTGTTGGTTGGATGAATCCGAGATTGTGTGACGCATATCGTATAATCATGCCCATGGATACTTGAGGTGACAATGGAGTATCTAGGTGACATTAGGGTTTTGGTTGATTTGTGTCTTAAGGTGTTATTCTAGAACAAACTCTTGAATAGATTGATCCGAAAGAATAACTTTGAGGTGGTTTCGTACCCTACCATAATCTCTTCGTTTGTTCTCCTCTATTAGTGGCTTTGGAGTGACTCTTTGTTGCATGTTGAGGGATTGTTATATGATCTATCTATGTTATTATTGTTGAGAGAACTTGCACTAGTGAAAGTATGAACCCTAGGCCTTGTTTCCTATCATTGCAATACCGTTTACGCTCACTTTTATCATTAGTTACCTTGCTGTTTTTATATTTTCAGATTACAAATACCTTTATCTACCATCCATATTGCACTTGTATCACCATCTCTTCGCCGAACTAGTGCGCCTATACAATTTACCATTGTATTGGGTGTGTTGGGGACACAAGAGACTCTTTGTTGTTTGGTTGCAGGGTGGTTTGAGAGAGACCATCTCCATCCTACGCCTCCCACGGATTGTTAAACCTTAGGTCATCCACTTGAGGGAAATTTGCTACTGTCCTACAAACCTGTGCACTTGCAGGCCCAACAACGTCTACAAAAAGAAGGTTGTGTAGTAGACATCAAGCTCTTTTCTGGCGCAGTTGCCGGGGAGGTGAGTGCTTGAAGGTATATCTTTAGATCTTGCAATCGAATCTTTTTGTATCTTGTTTGATTACTAGTTTAGTTTATAAAAGAAAACTACAAAAAAATGGAGTTAAGTTTGTCTCATACGCTTCATCTTTTTAATATCTTCCGTGAGTATGATGAAAAGGAAAATTGTGCTCAAGTGCTAGAAGAAGAAATCTATAGAATGTTTGATACTAAATCTTTGAATGGTGAGCATGATTGCAATGTTGTTAGTATGAATTCCTTGAATATCCATGATGCTAATGATATGCAAAGCCACAAACTTGGGGAAGCTATGTTTGATGAATATGATATTTTTAGTCCTCCAGGTTTTGATGAGAATATTTATTATGATGAAAGCATGCCTCCCATTTATGATGATTATATTGATGAAAGTGGGTTTGGAAGAGTGTCAACTTTAGGAAGTAGTGATCCCACTATTTTGGAGGATGTTGAATCTTATTGTGATGAATATGAAAGTGGATTTGGAAGAGTGTCAACTTTATTTAGTGATGATCTGTCACGCCCAATATGCGACCCTATCCAAAAGGAACTCGAAGGTCCCACCAAGGATAGACCCGCATATTGAAACGCTTTTGCAAGGTGGATATCATTACATCAACATTACATAATAGATTGGGATACATACATAAGGCATACAATGCCACATGAATACAACCTCTCAATACATAAGAGCAACATCTGACTACGGATGAACACAAACAGAAACTCAAACGACATCCACCCTGCTAGCCCAGGCTGCCAACCTGGAACCTATCCCCTGATCGAAGAAGAAGCAGAAGAAGAACTCAACGCAAGCAAGCATCGCTCTCGCGTCATGATCATCGCATAACATGTACCTGCAACTGTTGTTGTAGTAATCTATGAGCCACGAGGACTCAGCAATCCCATTACTATGGGTATCAAGACTAGCAAAGCTTAAAGGGAAAGGAAGGGGTAAAGTGGTGAGGTTGCAGCAGCGACTAAGCATGATATGGTGGCTAACATACGCAAATAAGAGCGAGAAGAGAGCAAACGGAACGATCGTCAACTAGCAATGATCAAGAAGTGATCCCGAACTCCTACTTACGTCAAACATAACCCAGAAACCGTGTTCACTTCCCGGACTCCGCCGAAAAGAGACCATCACGGCTACACACACGGTTGATGCGTTTTAATTCGGATCTGGTGTCAAGTTATCTACAACCGGACATTAACAAATTCCCATATGCCTATAACTGCAGGCATGGCTTTCGAAAGATTATACCCTGCATGGGTCTCCCAACTTAGCCCATGATAAGCTCTCGCGATCAACGAAGGATATACCTTCTCCCAGGAAGACCCGATCAGACTCGGAATCCCGGTTTACAAGACATTTCGACAATGGTAAAACAAGACCAGCAAAGCCGCCCGATGCGCCGACAATCCCGATAGGAGCTGCACATATCTCGTTCTCAGGGCAACACCAGATAAGCTAAGCATATAGGTACCGACATAACCCAAGTTGCCAAGGGATGGTCCCGCACGGTGCTCTAGTTTGGACCAACACTTAGACAAGCATTGGCCCCCGGGGGGGGGCTGTAATAAAGATGACCCTTGGGTTAATTACTCCCAAGGGAAATATAGGTGGTGGCGAGGCAAATGGTAAAACCAATGTTGGGCCTTGCTGGAGGAGTTTCATTCAAAGCAAACTGTCAAGGGGGTCCCATAAATCACCCGACCGCGTAAGGAACGCAAAATCCGGGAACATAACACCGGTATGACGGAAACTAGGGCGGCAAGAGTGGAACAAAACACCAGGCATAAGGCCGAGCCTTCCACCCTTTACCAAATATATAGATGCATTAATAATATATAAGAGATATTGTGATATCCCAACATAATCCTGTCCATCATGGGGCAATCTTCAACTTCACCTGCAACTAGCAACGCTATAAGAGGGGCTGAGCAAAGTGGTAGCATAGCCAAACAACGGTTTGCTAGGAAGGGTGTCAAAATTTTAGAGGTTCATGGCAATTTAGGATGGCTTGATAAACAGGTGATAGGTGGCACAGCATAGCAATAGAACGAAGCAACTAGCATAGCAATAATAGTAGTGAGATCTAGGGTAGCGGTCATCTTGCCTGAAATCCCGCTAGGAAGAAGAACGAGTCCATGAAGAAGACAAACGGATGAAGCCGAACCAAGCGTAGACGAACGAATCCTCACGATCGCAACGAAACAGGAACTATCGAGAAGAAGCACACAACATAGTAAACACACCACACAAGAACAAGGCATGATGCACAATAAGCATGATGCATGACAAGGCTACATGAAGCTACTCATGGAAAGAGATGATGCAAACAAGAGCAACACATCAACGCAAGTTTAAATGAGGCCGGAAACAACATATAACAATTCCGGTAAGTCCTCATATGAAAATTTCGAAGTTGGTCCAGATCTGAATAAACCTTATGTTCAAGTTGTTAAATAGCAAGTTAAGATGCACTAAGATGATCTACACGAGATTCTAGTCAAGTTACATATAAAGATCATTTGGTTCGGAGCTACGACCTCGAAGATATGAGCAAAACAAGTTAAACATGGCATAGATGCGAAATGCATACAAACATCAAGAAAACACCTCAAAACATGGATGCAACATGATAATATGAAACTATATGCAAAATCAAGCAAGTTTCATATAGAGCACACTCAAAACGGAGCAACGGTTCAACACACACACACTATACAAGTTATAGCAACAATCTGTCCAAAACAGCAACTAGGCATATTGCAAGCACCAAAACAACATGCTACAGCACCTTAACATGAGAACAAAAGGCATGGACATGATGTACATGTAAAGCATAACAAAACATAAACACTGAGCTATCTCCAGAAATCACTAGAACATGCTCAAACACATATGGAAAGATTGCAAATAATAACAGTTCAGACTTTGCAGAAATAACATCAGGTTGCAATGTTTAGAGCTATCAAACAACATGTCACAGGAACTTATAATGGCAAACAAAGGCATGGCATGAATCTACTAATTTCATAGAACAAAAGTCCCTTACTGACCATGATCCAAAAAGGAGCAGAAAATATGATGGCACCCATGTAAACATAGCAAGTTATAATACAGATTCAAACATGGCAGAAACAGAATTATGAAGGCATGTTGATGAGCTTGTTACACTCACCACAGAGCAATACATGGCATGGCAAGGCAACCAACAGTAAGAAGGCATATTTAAAAAGCTAAGCATGGCAAGAGCAAGTTCATAGGTACATGGAACAGTAGCAACAATCATGGCAACAACTGAACTTCATGTTAACAGGCTGACGGCAACATTATCAAGAAACTTTAGAGCAAGATATGAACAAGCTATAGCAAGCCATAAATGCAACCAGGGGCATGGATGGATAGAGCATGACATGTGGAACAAAACATATTTAGTGAACATCTCCAGATTATGCATAGAATGATTTGTAGCAGCAGGTTTACATAGCATCACCAAATAACAGATTCAGCCTAGCAAAAGAGCAACAACAAGTACACTACTTAACAAGCTCGGTTCACTCACCACAAGTCATTGCATGACAAGATAAGCATAGCATCATCAAGAAGACATGTTTATGAAACAAACCAAGGCACGAACAAGTTTATAGCATGCAAGAATCAACTACAACAACCTTGGCAAAATTGAATAACATGTAAACAATCTACCAGGAAACATTTTGAAGCAAAAGTAAAGCACGAAAATGACATGCTAGACTACTCCATAATTTCAAACAAGGGCATAAATGGATAGAGCATAACCATATGTCCAAAACACCCTTACTTAAGTATCTCAAAATATGCATGGGTCTCTCTGTAGCATCATGTTTACATGGCATCAAAATAACAGCAGAACAGGGACTAAAATCAGCAACATCATGAAGCCTAGTTTGCATGCTTGTGCTAGTCACCACATTGATCACAAAAATACATGGTAAGCACCTCTGTAAAGAAGACATGGCATAGATCAAAACACATGTAGACATCAACCTCATAGGATGCACACATCAATCATGGCAAAAATGACAAAAGAGCAAGTTCTGTTAACAGACAGCAGACAACATCACGAGGCACACTTGCAACGATGATTCACGCATCTAGATGACCTCAAATGAATATGGTGCAATGGAATGAATTTAAGTACTCATTGAGACGAACAATTTGACATATTACATGCATGAAACGGAGCTACGGATGCAGAGATACGGTGCAATGAACATAGCATGATTATGCAAAAAAATATTCGGGACTTAGTGGAATTTCGACCTCGGGGAAAAGTCAACCGCGGCGAGGATTTCGCCGGAATCTCGCCGGAGAGGAGGGAGATGGCCGGAGATGGGCGGATCCGGCTGGATCTCGCCGGATCCGGCCCGGGGCGAGGCAGGACGGCGACGGGGAGGCGCGGGGCGAGGCGGAGGAGCTCGGGCACCGGCGGCGGCAACGAGCTCCGAGGCGAGGGCACGACAGCGCCAGCTGGGCGGCGCGGCCGGGACGCCGGCGCGGGGTGGCAGGGCGGCGGCGCGGGGCCGGCGAGGCGCGGCCAGGTCGTGGAGGGACGGGGCCGGCGAGGCGCGGCGGACTCCGGCCAGGGACCACGGGGAGGTGCGGCGGCCGGGATGGAGGCGGCGGCCGGCGGCGACCGCGAGCGGGCTGGCGGCGGCGGCGGGCGGCCATGGGCGCGGCGCGGGCGCCTCGGGCCCGGCGCGGCCCGGGGCGGGCCTCGGATGGGCCCTGGCGGGCCTGGCGCAGGGTGGAGAGAGAGAGGATGAGGTGGCGCGCGCCGGTTGGAGGAGAGCGGCGGCGGGGTGATGTGGCGTCTTCTAATTGGTCGGGGTGAGGTGGCTGTGGGGCGGTGGACGCGTCCGGCGGCGGGCGGAGATGTCAGGCGGCTGAGAGGGAGAGAGCTAGGGTTTCATCTGCGATTTGGACGGGGAGGGACACATATTTATAGGTAGAGGGAGCTAGGAGAGTCCAAATGAGGAGCGGTTTTCGCCCACACGATCGTGATCGAACGACCGAGAGCATGGAGGGGAGTTTGCTGGGTTTTGGGCCACTTTGGAGG
The DNA here is from genome assembly GCF_018294505.1 of Triticum aestivum. Lineage (NCBI taxonomy): Eukaryota > Viridiplantae > Streptophyta > Magnoliopsida > Poales > Poaceae > Triticum > Triticum aestivum. The sequence continues at coordinate 274,763,562 of NC_057801.1, forward strand.
GGTGTTGGGCTGCAAGACAAACGAGGCTTTTACGGTTACCCGGTTAACCGTTAGAGTACCAAACGACCTCCAAATGGCACGAAACTTGACAGACGGTCTACCGGTGCTATACCAAGGCCGCTTGGCAAGACTCGGGCCATTCCGAGAAAGTTTAACACCCACTCACAACGAGAGACAAAAAGGGGACGCCGAAGGACATAGGAGTGCCGGATTGCAAAACGGACAACGGGGAAAATGCTCGGATGCATGAGACGAACATGTATGCAAAATGAAATGCACATGATGACATGATAAAATGCAACACGCAAGCAAATGACATGGCAACTACGGCGAATAACTGGCAGACACCTGGCGCATCGAATCCGGGGCGTTACAACACTCCTCCACTAACAAGAGATCTCGTCCCGAGATCTTTGGACCGAGACGGAAGGGAAAAGTGATGAGGTGAAACAAGAACTCAAGAGAAGAAGCAACGAATCGAGAGCACTCGAGAAAAAGAGAGGAACGACGAGAATGACGAGAATCGAAAGCTCACAGAATCAGATAGACTATGAGACCACTCCGGTTAGAACGATATAAGAAACGAATAACACTGAAAGGATTTGGGCAGCACTCCGGCTGAACAAGGAAAGACTAGAATATGAACTAGAGAGGATGGAATGATACTTGATGAAGACATGACACAAAACCTCCGGAAAGAATTGAAAGAGAATTGAATGAAAAGAATTTAGAAGGATTGAATGGAGTTGTTGAGAAAATCAACAACGAAAGAATAAGCTTGTTGTGGACTTATGGAAAACATCTCAAACTTATGAGGTGATAACCGACCACAAATGGAAATGATTGGATCGCTTAGAAGAACGAAGAAATGCAAAACTCCACTTCAAAAGAATACGGAGAATTAATTGCACTTCGAGACACGAGAAGAAAAGGTACTTGAACTCCACCAACAAAATCTTGATGAACTCTTGAAGAAGAGATTAAATCATGAAGAACCACCATGAAGAACTCCGGTAACAAAAGGATGATGATACAGAATGAAGGATGAAAGAATAGATGAGCCTTGCGATGATTTAGATGGGGTTTCTGACGAGATGGTCGAGGAAATTTGAACTCCGGAAAAGAAAAGATGAAAACACTTGAAACTAGAATTTATTCATCAAGAACAAACTCCGAAGAAAAAGAATTACTCACTTTGAGGAAATAAGAATAAGATTTATTGTATGCTTATCCTTCATCAAATTAAATTGATGACATGCAATGGATTTTTGCATACTACTTATTCTTCTTGAAAAGGATTAAGGGGAAATATGGCGCAAAATTTGAGAAAGTCTTCATGAACCACCGGTAGGATTGGAAAGAACGAATGAAATTTATATGATAATCAAGGAAAAGAATCTTGAACGAACCACCATTAAAATTTGGAAATGACTGATAAAAGAGAATGAATCACCGAGAAGATTTAGAAAACAAATATGTTAGAAGGGATTAGATGCAGAAGAACACAGAGATCATGAGCTAATTAACGAACACTTGAATGAAGCACCGGGATAAATAGAGAATGATACTGGAATGATGGCCTCCGATGGAAAGAAACAGAAATCAACTCCTGAAAAACTTCGGATGGATGAAAAGAACTTCTGACAAGCGGGGTAATTCGCGAGGATAACATGAAGCTAGAACCACGAAACTTTGAGAGAACGGAAAAGATTTAGAGGAAAAACTCTTCTTCGGTCTTCGAATGACGACGAGAAACACCACAAAAATACTGAGATACTCCGGGAAATTGAAAAGCGAAGAGGTTTGAGCCAACAATGAAAATGATTTGAAATTGATCTTGGAAAAAGGCATGTGACTAATGAAATCCATTCTTACATCACACTTTGAAAAGAATTTGAGAATAACTCCGGGAAATTAGAAGAGTCAGGTAAGATCCTAGGAAAAGACCTGTGGGTTATGGGCCCACTGAAGAGATAACACCATTGGAAAGGGATGTCGAACAGATAGATGAAGCACCGGAACAATTGAAATATTTGAATGAGGTGACAACCTCGAATTAATTGGAACACAGACGAATCTCCTGAGATGTCTTGAGGACTCCTGAAGGATAAACTGGCGAGAGACGAACGAGTAGGGAGAACACTTGATCCAAATAAAAGAATATGATCAACCTCAAAAACTTTTATTGGGTCCACTGGAAAAGAGATGAAGAATGTCCACCAAGACAAGAATTCTCCGGTTGAAATGATTGACGAAAGACTAAAGAGGCTCCACACGAATGAAAATTGATGCCTGAAAGAGACTCAGGCTCCGGGAATAAGAGGGGTGGGAGGGCGGGAAAACAAATGCAACTTGGAAGGGGGAACCGACGAATATCTTGAAGAGAAAACACCGGTTGAAATAAAGAAAAGGCTTCGCACGAGTAGGATGCATACTCGATTACGGACTCGGACTCCGAGGAGAAAAAGGGTGGGAGGGTGGGAAAAGAAAACAATTGAGGATTGAACTTGGCAACGATGAAGAGGCTCGAGTCAACATGACGAGAAATGCACCGGATCAAAAGAGTTGAGAACCAACAATCGGAAAACCAACTGCGTGAACCTAAAGAAAGTTTGAAAGGGAATAGGAGTAATTTAAAACACCTACGTCAAGATTCCTTACCAGAGCGATGAAGGGGCTGAGGAGTAAAAAGAGATCCTACTCTCCGATATAACTAGACTCCAAAAATAGTTTTCTTCTAGACTCAACAATGGCCAAACTACACGATCAATCAAGGGGGCTCCTAGGGTCGGTCGAGGCTCTGATACCAACTTGTCACGCCCAATATGCGACCCTATCCAAAAGGAACTCGAAGGTCCCACCAAGGATAGACCCGCATATTGAAACGCTTTTGCAAGGTGGATATCATTACATCAACATTACATAATAGATGGGGATACATACATAAGGCATACAATGCCACATGAATACAAGCTCTCAATACATAAGAGCAACATCCGACTACGGATGAACACAAACAGAAACTCAAACGACATCCACCCTGCTAGCCTAGGCTGCCGACCTGGAACCTATCCCCTGATCGAAGAAGAAGCAGAAGAAGAACTCAACGCAAGCAAGCATCGCTCTCGCGTCATGATCATCGCATAACCTGTACCTGCAACTGTTGTTGTAGTAATCTGTGAGCCACGAGGACTCAGCAATCCCATTACCATGGGTATCAAGACTAGCAAAGCTTAAAGGGAAAGGAAGGGGTAAAGTGGTGAGGTTGCAGCAGCGACTAAGCATGATATGGTGGCTAACATACGCAAATAACAGCGAGAAGAGAGCAAACGGAACGTTCGTCAACTAGCAATGATCAAGCAGTGATCCCGAACTCCTATTTATGTCAAACATAACCCAGAAACCGGGTTCACTTCCCGGACTCCGCCAAAAAGAGACCATCACAGCTACACACACGGTTGATGCGTTTTAATTCGGATCTGGTGTCAAGTTATCTACAACTGGACATTAACAAATTCCCATCTGCCTATAACCGCAGGCACGGCTTTTGAAAGATTATACCCTGCAGGGGTGTCCCACCTTAGCCCATGATAAGCTCTTGCGATCAACGAAGGATATACCTTCTCCCAGGAAGACCCGATCAGACTCGAAATCCCGGTTTACAAGATATTTCGACAATGGTAAAACAAGACCAGCAAAGCCGCCTGATGCACCGACAATCCCGATAGGAGCTGCACATATCTCGTTCTCAGGGCAATACCGGATAAGCCAAGCGTACAGGTACCGACGTAACCCAAGTTGCCAAGGGATGGTCCCGCACGGTGCTCTAGTTTGGACCAACACTTAGACAAGCATTGGCCCGGGGGGGCTATAATAAAAATGACCCTTGGGTTAATTACTCCCAAGGGAAATATAGGTGGTGGTGAGGCAAACGGTAAAACCAATGTTGGGCCTTGCTAGAGGAGTTTTATTCAAAGCAAACTGTCAAGGGGTTCCCATAAATCACCCGACCGCGTAAGGAACGCAAAATCCGGGAACATAACACCGGTATGACGGAAACTAGGGCAGCAAGAGTGGAACAAAACACCAGGCATAAGGCCGAGCCTTCCACCCTTTACCAAATATATAGATGCATTAATAATATATAAGAGATATTGTGATATCCCAACATAATCCTGTCCATCATGGGGCAATCTTCAACTTCACCTGCAACTAGCAACGCTATAAGAGGGGCTGAGCAAAGTGGTAACATAGCCAAACAACGGTTTGCTAGGAAGGATGTCAAAAGGTTAGAGGTTCATGGCAATTTAGGATGGCTTGAGAAACAGGTGATAGGTCGCGCAGCATAGCAATAGAACGAAGCAACTAGCATAGCAATGATAGTAGTGAGATCCAGGGTAGCAGTCATCTTGCCTGAAATCCCGCTAGGAAGAAGAACGAGTCCATGAAGAAGACGAACGGATGAAGCCGAACCAAGCGTAGACGAACGAATCCTCACGATCGCAACGAAACGGGAACTATCGAGAAGAAGCACACAACATAGTAAACACATCACACAAGAACAAGGCATGATGCACAACAAGCATGATGCATGACAAGGCTACATGAAGCTACTCATGGCAAGAGATGATGCAACCAAGAGCAACACATCAACGCAAGTTTAAATGAGGCGGGAAACAACATATAACAATTCCGGTAAGTCCTCATATGCAAATTTCGAAGTTGGTCCAGATCTGAATAAACCTTATGTTCAAGTTGTTAAACAACAAGTTAAGATGCACCAAGATGATCTACATGAGATTCTAGTCAAGTTACATATAAAGATCATTTGGTTCGGAGCTACGACCTCGAAGATATGAGCAAAACAAGTTAAACATGGCATTGATGCGAAATGCATACAAACATCAAGCAAACACCTCAAAACATGGATGCAACATGATAATATGAAACTATATGCAAAATCAAGCAAGTTTCATATAGAGCACACTCAAAACGGAGCAACGGTTCAACACATACACACTATACAAGTTATAGCAACAATCTGTCCAAAACAGCAACTAGGCATATTGCAAGCACCAAAACAACATGCTACAGCACCTTAACATGAGAACAAAAGGCATGGACATGATGTACAGGTAAAGCATAACAAAACATAAACACTGAGCTATCTCCATAAATCACTAGAACATGCTCAAACACACATGGAAAGATTGCAAATAATAGCAGTTCAGACTTTGAAGAAATAACATCAGGTTGCAATGTTTAGAGCTATCAAAAAACATGTTACATGAACTTATAATGGCAAACAAAGGCATGGCATGAATCTACTAATTGCATAGAACAAAAGTTCCTTACTGACCATGAGCCAAAAAGGAGCAGAAAATATGATGACACCCATGTAAACATATCAAGTTATAATACAGATTCAAACATGGCAGAAACAGAATTATGAAGGCATGTTGGTGAGCTTGTTACACTCACCATAGAGAAATACATGGCATGGCAAGGCAACCAACAGTAAGAAGGCATATTTAAGAAGCTAAGCATGGCAAGAGCAAGTTCATAGGGCACATGGAACACTAGCAATAATCATGGCAACAACTGAACCTAATGTTAACAGGCTGACAGCAACATTATCAAGCAAATTTGTAACAAGATATGAAGAAGCTACAGCAAGCCATAAATGCAACGGGGGCATGGATGGATAGAGAAAGACATGTAGAACAAAACATATTTAGTGAACATCTCCAGATTATGCATAGAATGATTTGTAGCAGCAGGTTTACATAGCATCACCAAATAACAGATTCAGCCTAGCAAAACAGCAACATCAAGTACACTATAACAAGCTCGATTCACTCACCACAAGTCATTGCATGACAAGATAAGCATAGCATCAGCAAGAAGACATGTTTACGAAACAAACGAAGGCATGAACAAGTTCACAGCATGCAAGTATCAACTACAACAACCTTGGCAAAATTGAATAACATGTAAACAATCTGCCAGGAAACATTTTGAAGCAAAAGTAGAGCATGCAAATGACATGCTAGACTACTCCATAGTTGCAAACAGGGGCATGAATGGATAGAGCATAACCATATGTCCAAAACACCCTTACTGAAGTATCTCAAGATATGCATGGATCTCTCTGTAGCATCATGTTTACATGGCATCAAAATAACAGTAGAACAGGGACTAAAATCAGCAACATCACGAAGCCTAGTTTTCATGCTTGTGCTAGTCACCACATTGATCACAAAAATACATGGTAAGCACCTCTGTAAAGAAGACATGGCATAGATCAAAACACATGTAGACATCAACCTCATAGGATGCACACATCAATCATGGCAAAAATGACAAAAGAGCAAGTTCTGTTAACAGACAGCAGACAACATCACGAGGCACTCTTGCAACGATGATTTAGGCATCTAGATGACCTCAAATGAATATGGTGCAATGGAATAAATTAAGTACTCGTTGAGACGAACAATTTGACATATTACACGCACGAAACGGAGCTACAGATGCCGATATACGATGCGATGAACATGGCATGATTATGCAAAAAAATATTCGGGACTTAGTGGAATTTCGACCTCGGGGAAAAGTCAACCGCGGCGAGGATTTCGCCGGAATCTCGCCGGAGAGGAGGGAGATGGCCGGAGACGGGTGGATCCGGCCAGATCTCGCCGAATCCGGCCCGGGGCGAGGCAGGACGGCGATGGGGAGGCGTGGGGCGAGGCGGAGGAGCTCGGGCACCGGCGGCGGCAACGAGCTCCGAGGCGAGGGCGCGGCAGCTCTGGCCGGGCGGCACGGCCGGGACGCCGGCGCGGGGCGGCAGGGCGGCGGCGCGGGGCCGGCGAGGCGCGGCCAGGCCGCGGAGGGACGGGGCCGGCGAGGCGCGGCAGACTCTGGCCGGGGAGCACGGGGAGGCGCGGGCGGCCGAGATGGAGGCGGCGGCCGGCGGTGACCGCGAGCGGGCTGGCGGCGGCGGCGGGTGGCCACGGGCGCGGCGCGGGCGCCTCGGGCCCGGGGCGGGCCTTAGATGGGCCCTGGCGCGGGGTGGAGAGAGAGAGGATGAGGTGGCGTGCGCCGGTTGGAGGAGAGCGGCGGCGGGGTGATGTGGCATCTTCTGATTGGTCGGGGTGAGGTGGCTGCGGGGCGGTGGACGCGTCCGGCGGCGGGCGGACATGTCCAGTGGCTAAGAGGGAGAGGGTTAGGGTTTCATCTGCGATTTGGACGGGGAGGGACACATATTTATAGGTAGAGGGAGCTAGGAGAGTCCAAATGAGGAGCGATTTTCGCCCACACGATCGTGATCGAACGACCGAGAGCATGGAGGGGAGTTTGCTGGGTTTTGGGCCACTTTGGAGGGGTGTTGGGCTGCAAGACAAACGAGGCTTTTACGGTTACCCGGTTAACCGTTAGAGTACCAAACGACCTCCAAATGGCACGAAACTTGACAGGCGGTCTACCGGTGCTATACCAAGGCCGCTTGGCAAGACTCGGGCCATTCCGAGAAAGTTTAACACCCACTCACAACAAGAGACAAAAAGGGGACGCCGAAGGACATAGGAGTGCCGGATTGCAAAACGGACAACGGGGAAAATGCTCGGATGCATGAGACGAACACGTATGCAAAATGAAATGCACATGATGACATGATAAAATGCAACACGCAAGCAAATTACATGGCAACTACGGCGAATAACTGGCAGACACCTGGCGCATCGGATCCGGGGCATTACATGATCCCACTATTTCGGAAGAGGTTCCAATTGATTATGAGAACAAAGTTGTTATCTATGATGATTATTGTGATGACTTGTATGCTATTAGGAATAATGATAACCATGAAACTTGTCATCATGATTTTAGTCCCACATGAAAGTGAAAATGGTAGGCAAGACACCTTCCCTAAGCTATGTGTCGTGCCGGACGGGCCGTGGAGTACATCTGATTCCCGGGCGTGTGGGGGTGCGACGCGGACACAACAGACCTTTTCCTTTTACTAGCAATGTGCCCATGCGTTGTGACGGATCCAAAGTAGTAGAATAGTAGTGCTTGTTCACAAACTTGAAAGAAATCGCTCTTGTTTTGATATACTCCTAATATATTACTTTTCACTCAAAATATATTTCTCGGGCTGTTTTGATGAGGTGAGGGAGAGATGTGGTTGCTTTCAAGATAATAAGGGGTTTTCTGCAAATTGGAGCAGAGAAGTGGGCTATTGTTGCAAAAATGCCACAACTTACCTCACATCCGTTAGATGCAGATCTAATGGTCAGAAACGACGGATGGCAGACACACCACCATCACCAACTGAGTCTTTTATAGGAGTAGGAGTAGAGAAACATGTATAAATTGTAACATTTGGTTCTGCTCCTTGGCACGATCTATAGATAGAAATAACGATTGGAAACGCTAGGGCGGGGCTATTTCCGCCAGATAAGCAGGGTACGTAATAGCTAGGTTGGCGCATCGCCGGTTTGGTCACATGCGGTCTGACATGTTCTAGTGTTTCTAGCAAGATGCCCGCGCGTTGCACGAAGTTGATGGAAAAGGTAAGCACAACTTATAAATTGACGGATGGAGTAGTTACAGTGATGCATATAATAAGCAAAGGGAATGCACATGTCGGTATTGACTGTAATGAGAATGTAACAACACAATAAGAATTAAGGCCATGATGATGCTATCGCAGTGGTGGTTACAGGAGGCAAGAAGAAAGATGCATCCATCAACGTACGACCTCCTCCTCCTCAACTTAGTGCGTCGGGCCACCGACCGGCGGCTAAGGAGCGACAACTTTTGTGGTGAGGTCAAGGTGCTTCTCAGCAAGGGCATCCAAGGCTTCCAGCCGATTGAGGAAGGCCAACATCGTAGCGTCCTCACTGGCCTTGTAGATAACTATGTACACGCTTTTCTCGTATAAGTGGATGTGTAGGTCGACGAATTCTTGTAGGGAGAGGCGCCTCGCGGCGAGCGTGACCTCCAGGTGCAAATTTTTCGTGGCGTCGGCGGGCAGTCGCAGGGCCACCAGTGCTTGAAAGAGGTTCCGATCATGGAGGCCGATTAGGGTGGTAGACAATGAGGAGCCCAGGCGCACGGGTTGGAGGAGTACGGTGATGTCGTCCGCGAGCTTCTTGAGGATGGTGAACTTGTTGGTGGTGGAAACGATCATCTGGTCCAACTGAGAGTCGTAGTTGGCGTCGATGGCGGCCATCCATCAGCCGGTCTCCAACATCGTCTGGAGACGATCCTCGGTGCCATGCTGCAGGCCGGTGTCGTGGGCCATCTAGCACAGCCGCTGGCTGCTCACGCGCATCGCTGCCATGGGTCTGGAGTGAGCACTTTTGCGCTTAGTGTAGGTGCTTAGGCAAATGCTTAGGTGTGTATGATGTGGTAGATGCATTGGAATGGAGGGGCGCCTTTATATGAGGGCAAACTGCGTTGCATTCACATCGTGTAGCCTCTCTTCCCGGCCCTCCTCCCATTACTTCCCTCATGCATTAATTGAAGGAGGATGCATTGGCCTTTCAACATTTCGGGAACCGCTACTCCCTCCCTCGTCTGCATTAAAGATGTATCGGGAACTGCACCGCCCGCTGTCAAATCGGATAGTACCGTGCCGCCCTCTTCACGCCCGGCTAAACACGCTTCCTCGCCTCCATCAAACCCCTTCGTTAAACCGCATGCAAACCGAGAAACCTACTCCGGCCACACGTCCGTTCATGAGCAGACCGGAATTAAACGCAACACCGGCCAAGCTCCTCCTGTCCGCCCTTAGTTTAAACGAGGACAGACGTCGGCGAAGCTCCTACCGTCCGCCCTCTATTTAAACAAAGCCAGACAGACAGCGGGCAAGAATCGTACCCCTCCGCTGCTCCCCCATCTCCTCCTTCACCATTTTGTCCACTCTTCCAATGGCTTCCGAGGAGCCTTTCTCCGGCATAATACCCGGCTGGGTGGCCCGCCGAGCCCTCCGGATACGGGTGAGGCCGCTTGGTGCTTCACCAACCTCGCTTGCCCCGACGGAGCCAGTTGCCGCCCCAAGAAGGCGCGTGGTTCAGCAACTCGCCGCTCTAGTTCAGCTCGATGAGGAGTGGCGAGTTGCTCCACATAGGCACGACGGCAAGCATGCCGATACGGGCGTCGTCGCTGCCGCGTCATACCGTGCCACCAGTGTCTGCGGTGGCCGCGCCTCTCGTGTCTGTGGGTGCGTCTCCCGTGCCTGCGACCATGCCTCCCATGCCTGCGGTAGCGCCATGCAGGCAGAGACAGAAGCTAGGTGCGTGGAGAGCGACGAGTCGGTGGCCAGCTTCTCCGTGTCTGCCGTCATCATCGAGGAGAAGTAGAACACGGGAGGCCGCCGCCACTTGGGTCCCATGAAGGCCACCGCCGAGGCAACGACTGCGCATTTAGGTGGTTTCTTTGCTGCTTCGTCTCTTCCGAGGATCTTCGTCAACCCCGCAAGTGTCTGCCGGACATGAGGACGACAAAGGGATCTACGAGCGGCCATTTAGATTATGTACTCCCTCTCCAGCTGGCGGGAAATATTCGTTCTACGAATGGATAAATTGTTTGTATCTATAACTAAAATAAGTCTAGATACATCCATTTCTAGGACAAGTATTTCTGGACGGAGGGATTATTAATTATACCAAGAGAGCCGGATTAACATCGCTTAGTTCATGTAAATGTAATGCAATCCATCATGTTTATATGAAGATCTGACTTTTTTATACGAAATCCTTCATGCTTATATGAAATCAGTCCGTGTTTGCATGAATTTCATCTGGTTGGTTAGAGTTGTGAAAATGTATGCCGCTGGCGTTTGATGTCGTCCTCCGCGGAAGGAAGCGGGAGGAAATTTGCCGGCTGCCGTTGGAGATGCTCTTATGCTGGAAATAATAGAGTGACATTCAATCCATTTGATTTAATTGTGTGTATGATTGTCCCTCTATAAAAAGTTAATTGCATGTACAGTGTACACGTGACTTGCAGGGTGGCTATAGCTTCTTACAAAAAGTTAAAAAGAAACAAGTTAATCTTGTATTCTAAGTACTCTGTGGGTTCCTCAGTACAGTAGCGAAAGAAGTATATATTAAATAAGTAATATATAATATAAAAATCTAAAGCTAAAGACAAAATTCGAACTCATGTCATCGCGTTGCGAGCGTTCAGCGCTAACCAGTCCAACACATTTTTGTTGTACACTATGTTGGAGATATATCTCCATGTCTACTCTTATACTCCATCTGTTCCTAAATATTTGTCTTTTTCAGATTTCAAATGGACTACCACATACGGATGTGTATGTAGACATATTTTTAGAGTGTAGATTCACTCATTTTGCTTCATATGTAGTCACTTGTTGAAATCTCTAAAAAGACAAATATTTAGGAATGGAGGGAGTAGAAAACAGAGTTGGTGATGATGGTGTGCGTGCCATCCTGCAATATAGGCCCTCGGATTTATATCTAACGGATAGGAAGGAAACTATGGCAATTTTGCAAAATTATACCCACACCCCTCTCCACGTTCACAAATAAGGCCTTCCCTCGTTCATCCTTTTCTCTCACAAGATAAACTACTCATACAAATGCATCTTGATGTTTCGTGCAACGCACAGGCATCTAGCTAGTTTCTTTTAAAATAGTTACTACAATAATTGGGTTGAAGTGATATATTTTATGTCTGCCCCGAATGATTTCAGATTCACTAGTAGTAACAAAGAAAAGGTTGCCTGGTTAATTAACAGAAAACAAGGTGAAAACTATCACATGAGGCCGGTAAAAACGAGGCACACTAGGTTCAGCGTCATCGTCACTACAGTTGTGCGCACGCGAGAAGTCTACATATCGAGGGGGCTACTGAGCGAGGCATAGATACACAATGTTTGAGAGAGAAATCAATTGACATATTACGATCGGATCGAGTTGTCACCCTTCTGCTGTCATTGTTAGGGTGGGGGGAGGGAGAGAAAGACATATCAAGAGTGTGCGCGGTAGGCACAGAGGCACAACTAGCGAGTGTGTGTATGTGTGTGTGTGTGTTTGAAAGAGGGGTAGATAGATTACTATCAAGACCGAGGTGCCACCCTACTCCTTCGGTGTCGGGTAGTATGTATGTGTGTTTGTTTCTGTGTGTGTGTGTGTTTGAGAGAGAAGCCAGTCGATAGATTTGTATCAAGATCGAGGTGTCACCCTACTCCTTCGGTGTTGGGAAGTGTGTGTGTGTGTTGGTGTGTGGGTGTGTGTGTGGGGGGGGCAGTGACACTTACATATCTCTACTCTTATAAAAACAGAGTTGGTGATGATGGTGTTCCTGCCATCCTGCAATATAGGCCATCCGATTTATATCCGACGGATAGGAAGGAAACTATGGCAATTTTGCAAAAAGATACCCACACCCCTCTCCACATTTGCAAATAAGGCTTTCCCTCGTTCATCCTTTTCTCCCACAAGATAAACTACTCATACAAATGCATATTGATGTTCCATGCAACGCATGGGCATCTTGCTAGTAGGGAGAAGGAGTTTGTGTGACACATATCTAGCTATATTAAGGGATAGGTAGATATCATGTGTGCGAGTCATACTTAAAACATCACGAAGATAAACAAATGGTCTGCATGCAAGTGCCGGGAAAATGAAGCGATAAACAATGTGTGTGTGTGTGTGTGTGTGTGAGAGAGAGAGAGAGAGAGAGCGAAATCTCAAAACAAAAGGTGCTCTACTAGAATCCCATTGTACGTATTCATATGCTTCCGGAACTTGAGTTAACCTTAGGCATATGTGTGAGAGACATAAATTATACTTTGAGACATTAGTGGCTATGGGTGGGCGGAATTAAAGGGGTGGGCGTGTTCGACAGAGAGAGCGTGTGTGTTTCTGTGTGAGAGACTTGTAGGACGGGGTAGAAAGACGAATTCTAACCTTGACGGAGGGAGAGAAATACACGAAGTGCGCATGTGTGATTCCGATGCCCACAGGGAAATGAGATATGTATGCGTGTGAGGGAGATTGCATAATTCATTCACGTATCACTACGATCGTGGACATGCATCGCTTGAACATAAATCAATATCTTCTTCGTATCGTGGCCAAAGGTACAATATTGATTCAACTCTATAAAGATTGGACACTCACATATCACATTTTTTTCTATCTAAATAAACCTTTTCAGCTGTGCATGCCAAAGTTACAGTGATGTTTCTTCAAACAACCAATGTAGCTATCATGTACATGCACCGTTGTTACTCTTGCGTTCAAATTCATATATGATTTAAGGTTCTATTATGCAGTAATATATGTAATATTCATATATGAATTCAACGGGTACGCAATTTATGAAATGGAGGCTATGTAATCATATGAGGTAACACTTTTAAGTAGCGGACTACAATATCCATTTCTTTTTGTGCGCCTCTACACTAACACATTAATGCATTATGTTTAAAGTAAATAACCAATGGCACTAAATTATCTATTTACACGAGAAATACATAGGCTGAACGTTTGATCCCTTTTTTTGTGAACGCGCCTCTACACGCGTACAATTGGCCGTGCCCGTGTGAACGTCCAAGTTATCGGTGCATCATCCCGAGTTATTGTCTTTTTTTCGGGGTGGACTTCACACCAGTTATTAACTATCGACACGTGATGACCCACAAGTATAGGGGTTCTATCGTAGTCCTTTCAATAAGTAAGAGTGTCGAACCCAACGAGGAGCAGAAGGAAATGACAAGCGGTTTTCAGTAAGGTATTCTCTGCAAGCACTGAAATTCTAGGTAACAGATAGTTTTGTGATAAGATAATTTGTAATGGGTAACAAGCAATGAAAGTAAATAAGGTGCAGCAAGGTGTCCCAATCCTTTTTGTAGCAAAGTACAAGCCTGGACAAGTTCTTATAATGAGAAAAGCGCTCCCGAGGACACATGGGAATTATCGCCGAGGTAGTTTCATCACGCTCATATGATTCACGTTCGTTACTTTGATAATTTGATATGTGAGTGGACCGGTGCTTGGGTGCTGCCCTTTCTTGGACAAGCATCCCACTTATGATTAACCCCTATTGCAAGCATCCACAACTACAAAAGAAGATTACTGTAAACCTAACCATAGCATGAAACTAGTGGATCCAAATAAGCCCCTTACGAAGCAACACATAAACTAGGGTTTAAGCTTCTGTCACTCTAGCAACCCATCATCTACTTATTACTTCCCAATGCCTTCCTATAGGCCCAAATAATGGTGAAGTGTCATGTAGTCGACGTTCACATAACACCACTAGAGGAGAGACAACATACATCTCATCAAAATAACAAACGAATACCAAATTCACATGACTTCTAATAGCAATACTTCACCCATGTCCTCAGGAACAAGCGTAACTACTCACAAAGCATATTCATGTTCATGATCAGAGGAGTATTAATATGCATTAAGGATCTGAACATATGATCTTCCACCAAATAAACCAATTAGCATCAACTACAAGGAGTAATCAACACTACTAGCAACCCACAGGTACCAATTTGTGGTTTTGATACAAGATTGCATACAAGAGATGAACTAGGGTTTTAGAGGAGATGGTGCTGGTGAAGATGTTGATGGAGATTGACCCCCTCCCGATGAGAGGATCGTTGGTGATGACGATGGTGATGATTTCCCCCTCCCGGAGGGAAGTTTCCCCGACAGAACAGCTCCACCGCAGCCCTAGATTGGTTCCAGCAAGGTTCCGCCTCGTGGCGGTGGAGTTTCGTCCCGTAAGCTTGCTTATGTTTTTTCCTGGGTAAGAGACTTCATATAGCAGAACATGGGCACCGGAGGGCTACCAGGGGGCCCATGAGGCAGGGGGCGCGCCCGTGCCCCCCACCCTTGTGGCCAGGGTGTGGCCCCCCTCTGATACTTTTTTCGCTCAATAATTCTTATTAATTCCAAAAATGACTTTCGTGGGGTTTCAGGACTTTTTGAGCTATGGAGAATAGGTTTCCAATATTTGCTCCTTTTCCAGCCCAAAATCCCAGCTGTCGGCACTCTCCCTCTTCATGATAAACCTTGTAAAATAAGAGAGAATAGCCATAAGTATTGTGACATAACGTGTAATAACAGCCCATAAGGCGATAAATATTGATATAAAAGCATGATGCAAAATGGACGTATCAACTCCCCCAAGCTTAGACCTCGCTTGTCCTCAAGTGGAAGCTGATATTAAAAAAATATGTCCACATGTTTAGAGATAAGGTGTTGATAAAAATAAAATACGGACATGAGGGCATCATGATCATTCTTATAACAACAATATATATATATATATATATATATATATATATATATATATATATATATACAAACGGTCTATTCTGCTAATATTAGCAGAATAACTATTCTGCACACCACTTCGGCACTGCACGCTCAACAGAAGCGCACTGCATCATTTTGACGACGAGCACTGCAATAGAGACTAGTGAACTTTGTGTCGAAAAAAATTGCACGCGATGTTTTTTCGGTACTGTTTTCGCTCTAATTTTTTAACAGTTTATCGTAATGACGCGTGTAATATACCATTGAAAAGATATGGATTAGGCACAACTTCTACATGTTGAACACTTTTCGACATTCCACACGGTTTAAGAGCAGTTTTAAAAATAGTGCGGCGGATGATGAGTGGCAGCGAACGTTTTTTCGCGTTTTTTTCTAAACCGCTTGTCGGAATGAAGCAAATGATACGCCGTTGGATAGATATCATCGAGGCGCATCTTTTTCATATATAAATCTTTCTCTAATTCCTTACGGTTTAAGAGCAGTTTCAAATTTACTAAATCGCGGAATTCTGTTTTTCAAGTTTTAAAAAAATTCGGTACTGTTTTTGCTCCAGTTTTTGAACCGTTTGTCAAAACAAGGCGTGTGATACGCCCTTGGAAACCTACAAACAAGGCGCAACTTTCATATGTTGCAATGGTTTTGAAATTCCTTACGGTTTTAAGTTAATTTTGAAAATCGTGCGTCGGACGACGAGTGGCAGCGGCCGTTTTTCATGAAATTTTTGCAAACCGCTGGTCGGAATGATTCAAACAGTATGTCGTTGGAAATATATGGACGATACGCAACTCTTTCACATAGAACACTCTCTCTAATTCTTTACGGTTTAAGAGAAATTTCGAATTTACCAAAATGCGGACACTCTGTTTTTCGTGACACCAAAATCGACGTGTGTACTGAATCAGACAGAAGAACAAACTGCTTCAAATTGAAAACCGCACTGCATCAGATGGGCAAGCGAATTGCATGGGTTCTTTTGTCGGACGCAAAAGATTTTAGACGAGAAGTGGGGTGCGCTTCACATCAGACGTAAGTGGCATGCAACACTACCGAAAGTGAACCACTGCACTACTGAGAGTGAACCTCATGGTTTTTTGTTCTTTTACATACTTATGCTTTTTACATGCGTAGACCAGGTGTGTGTACCGGAGGGGCTGGCCGAGTGGACCACAAGGTGTGAACGAGTGGACTACATAATTTTATTTTTGTTGGGCGAAGAAGGCAAAACACATGGTCAAGAAAAATGAACCGCAACACGATGTTGGATGCACTTCCTTTTAAATAAAATCATATACAGAGTGCCTGAAAAACAACACAATTCATCCCCGATATTGTAATATACTTTTAAAATACTTTCTTTTCAAATTGGAGTGTACTGTAGATTCCTTCGAAGGGGACTTCTTTTTTTTAGACCAGAGTGCACTGCATATTATTTTATTGTTCTTTACTGCATATGGCAACCCAGCAAACTGCATCAAAAAATAATGCATCCGAACACAAAAAGAACCGTACACCCAAACAATACTTTTTTTATCACAACAGCTGCCCACGATCGCTGCCTGACAGCATGCACGTCTGTATCAAACTGAATTTTTGTTCACAAGTAGAGTAGAAGTGTTAGTTTCCCTGTAGGACACTTGGCAACAGCCAACTGCAGTCCACTTATCTCTTTTCTTAAAAGAAAAACACAATCATGCATGTGGATTTCTTTCTGGGCTGCATGCGCAGGTGGACAGAACTGCATCACTGCCTGCTGGGCTCTCATCGCCGGTGGATGCTCTTCTTTGACGCTCTTTTCCTCTCCTGCAAAAAGATAGCAAACTGAGCCGCGAGACAGGGAATAGCAAACTCCAGTGCACTGTATTTTTTCCTCCGAAAATCAAATGAGCGAACTACAAACAACAAACCTCACCTCTCCCATGTTTGCCTTTAATTGTAAAAGTATGAGCATCAATATGAGCACCCAGTCCAGTGCACTGCCTCCACACATCTTCTTCCTGATACTACTACGGCATGAGAGGAGATGGTACCGCATGACGGACTGCACTACACGCGAACTTGCAGTAGGGTCAACACGGGGATGGCGGGGTGCAACGCGAGGGAGGCAGTTCGTCGGTGATTTTTGCACTGAACTGCAGTGCACCCTCCTAGGTCGGCGCCGTCATGGTCGCCTGCACTGCGCCATGGATGGGGAATGAGGACGGGGTTGGTGGCCACCCTGGGAAGCCACGGCGTGACAGGGACAGGGTGGAGGAGCGCACGGGGAGAAGAAGGGTCACCGCTGGCCCTCCTCCTTTTCCTCGGTAGCGCCTCCTATTACCGCCACCCGAGGCTTGCTGTGGCTGAAGCCCTGCTGCCTGTGCCGATGCGGAAACAGAGGAGGACCAAAGAGGGAGGGGGGCGGAGTGATCTTCGTGGGACGGGGGTCGCCGATTACCAGTAGATCGACGGGAGTTGGAGGAGCTGCCCGCCCACCCGATGACGGAGGATGGCGGATCCGGTGGTGGAGGGCCTGGTGGCGGGAGGAGCTCGGGGTCGTGTCGTTGGCGCCGCAGGAGGAGGAAGAGGGTCGCTCGGACCAGTCACCGGTGGCCGGATCCGCGAACGGCGCGGGCCGACTTGGTGGCGCGGCCGCCGGATCCGGTGCTGGTGGATCCGCCACGGCGCGGGGCAGCCCGGCTGGGTCTAGGAGGAAGGTAGCTAGGGAGTGGGCGGGGCTGGATCCAGCCGGATCTGTCCCAGGGGAGGCGCCAGAGGCATCACGGCGGCCCGTGGCAGCCTCGATCCAGCGGTAGGGTCGGCGCGGTGGCCCGGTGCTAGGATTAGGGGCCTGGCACTGGCAGGGGCTGGGAGGTGGCAGGGAGGTGTGCGGGGATGTAGGGGCGGTGTAGGGTAGCGCGGTGGCGCCGGGAGGCGGGTTGGTGCAGGTGCAGGGAGCCGGCGGAGGTTTGGGGGTGAAGCGGGGAAGGAGAAGGTGGGTTGGGAGCGGATGGGTGCGCGAGGGTGTGGGGTGTAGTTTTGTTTTTTGCGGTAGCACGTTTTCACTGGTGCTGCGGGCAGCTCGCTATTGTTAGCAAAATAAGAAAGTGGTCTGCAGAATAAGACTCTTAGAGGGTGTTATCATAATAGACCCACCCTATATATATATTCATATAATTTCTTATGCTCAAGTAATAATCTATTCACAATATCAAGTATGAATCAGAAACTTCATTGAGAACTAACAAACTGTAATCTCAGTCACTGAAGCAATTGCAATTTATCATAACATCGGAAAGAGTCAATAGTAGAGCTTTTCAGCAAGTCCACATACTCAACTATCATTTAGTCTTCTACAATTGCTGACACTCACACAATACTTATGGTTATGGAGTTTTAATCGGACACAGAGAAAGATAGGGGCTTATAATTTCGCCTCCCAACGTATTCACCTTTGGGTGATGTCAACAATAATAGTTCATGCTAACTTACATCCAATTGGATATATATATATATATATATATAGATCTTTCCAACACAAGGTGCTTGCCAAAGGATAAAATGAAAAAGGGAAAGGTGAAGATCACCTTGACTCTTGCATAATGTAAAAGATAGGCCCTTCGCAGAGGGAAGCAGAGGTTGTCATGTGCTTTTAGGGTTGGATGCACAAAATCTTAATGCAAAAGAACGTCCTTTTATATTGCCACTTGTGATATGAACCTTTATTATGCAGTCCGTCGCTTTTATTACTTCCATATCACACGATCGTATAAAGCTTATTTTCTCCGCACTAATCAATCATACATATCTAGAGAGCAATTTTTATTGCTTGCAACATGACAACTTACTTGAAGGATCTTACTCAATCCATAGGTAGGTATGGTGGACTCTCATGGAAAAACTTGGTTCAAGGATATTTGGAAGCACAAGTAGTATCTCTACTTAGTGCAAGGAATTTGGCTAGCATGAGGGGGAAAGGCAAGCTCAACATGTTGGACGATCCATGACAATATACTTTAACTAAGATGTGAGAAAACATAACCTATTACGTTGTCTTCCTTTTCCAACATCAACTCTTTAGCATGTCATAGTTTAATGAGTGCTCACAATCATAAAAGATGTCCAAGATAGTATATTTATATGTGAAAACCTCTCTTTCTTTATTACTTCCTATTAATTGCAACGATGACCAAAACTATGTTTGCCAACTCTCAACAACTTTTATGCCTCATACTCTTTATGTGTGAAGTCATTACTATCCATAAGATCAATATGAACTCTTTTATTTCTTATTATTCTTTATATTTCTTCAAGATCATAGCAAGACAACAAAGCCCTTGACTCACCACTAATCTTTATTATATGTAGCTCACATACTCGATTACATAGAGGGATCACAAAGCAAAATTCAAAACTAAATCATACCAAAACTTTATTCTACTAAATCTAGATATTACCAAAAGGATCGAACTAAGAAAAACGGTAAAGATAGGAATGTGATGGTGATACGATACCGGGGCACCTCCCCCAAGCTTGGCAGTTGCCAAGGGGAGTGCCCATACCCATGTGATTATGTCCTAGGAGGTGGTGAAGAAGGAGTTGTTGATGATGTAGGCTTCTTCCTTAATTTGCGCTTGAGAATGGAATTTCGCTCCCTTAGATCATCGATCTCCTGCTCAAGGCTTAATATCCTTTTGCATAGTTCTTGTTTGTTTTCCTGCAAGAGACGAAAAGGGATAAACTCGATCTTGGGTTTCTTTGCCCTATCTGGGAGGCTTGACTTTTTAAACTCCACATGCATGTCCCTTGGTTGAGGTAATGGGGCTTCATCTTCATCTGAGCTCGTCTCCTCCTTCCCCTTAGGCTCGTAGTCTTCTTCTTCCTCAGTGGTCTAGCCACAATGTTCCAAGTCCCCGTATACCTTAGGGTCTGCAAGGTAATCAGCCACATAGCTTTCTCCCTCCAAATCCTGGGACGACATATTGCTCTAATCTACGGCAGAAACAGCTCAAAACAAAGACAGAAGATATTTGCGTGATACGATGGTCAAAACCTTCGGGAGATTATATAATGAATTTTTACCGACCAAAAGAAGTAACGTGCAAGACAACGGAGTCCGGAGGGGGCGCGCCCAGTAAGGGAGGGCGCGCTCTCCACCCTCGTGGAGGCCTCGTGTCCTTCCCGGACTACTTCTAATTTTCCTAAATTCTTAAATATTCCAAAACGGAGAAAAAATGCTATTAGAATTGTTTTGGAGTCGGTTTACTTACCGTACCACATACCTATTCCTTTTTGGAGTCTGAAACGTTCTGGAAAGTGTCCCTTATGTATTCCTCCGGGGTTACAGTTTCAATAATATTAGTTTCATCATTTATAGGATTACTTGAAATATAATGTTTGATTCTTTGACCGTTCACCACCCTCGGACTTGTGCCTTCGAAGTTGTTGATTTTTATGGCACCGGAATGATAGACCTCCTCGATAACGTAAGGACCCTCCCATTTAGAGAGAAGTTTCCCTGCAAAAAATCTTAAACGAGAGTTGAATAACAACACATAATCACCTACGTTGAACTCACGTTTTTGTATCCTTTTGTCATGCCATCTTTTAACCTTTTCTTTAAACATCTTGGCGTTCTCATAGGCTTGGGTTCTCCATTCATCAAGTGAGCTAATGTCAAATAACCTCTTCTCACCGGCAAGTTTGAAATCATAGTTGAGCTCTTTAATAGCCCAATATGCCTTATGTTCAAGTTCGAGAGGTAAGTGACATGCTTTTCCATAAACCATCTTATACGGAGACATACCCATAGGATTTTTATATGCAGTTCTATATGCCCATAATGCATCATCAAGTTTCTTGGACCAATTCTTTCTAGATCTATTAACAATCTTTTGCAAAATTAATTTGAGCTCTCTATTACTCAACTCTACTTGACCACTAGACTGTGGGTGATATGGGGATGCGATTCTATGATTAACATCATACTTAGCAAGAATTTTACGAAATGCACCATGAATAAAATGAGAACCACCATCAGTCATTAAGTATCTAGGGACTCCAAACCTCGGAAAAATAACTTCTTTAAGCATCTTAATAGAGGTGTTATGATCAGCACTACTAGTTGTAATAGCTTCTACCCACTTAGTAACGTAATCAACATCAACTAAAATATGTGTATATCCATTAGAGGCAGGAAATGGTCCCATATAATCAAAGTCCCAAACATCAAACGGTTCAATAACAAGAGAATAGTTCATAGGCATTTCTTGATGTCTACTAGTATTACCAATTCTTTGACATTCATCACAAGACAAGACAAACTTACGGGCATCTTTGAAGAGAGTAGGCCAATAAAAACTGGATTGCAATACCTTATGTGCAATTCTATCTCCAGCGTGGTGTCCCCCATATGGTTCGAAGTGACACTTGCATAGGATCTGTTCCTGTTCATGCTCAGGTACACAACGTCTAATAACACCATCTACTCCTTTATAAAGGTGTGGGTCATCCCAGAAGTAATGTCTTAAATCATAAAAGAACTTTTTCTTTTGTTGGTATGTGAAACTAGGTGGTATAAATTTAGCAACAATGTAATTAGCACAATCAACATACCATGGAGGAGTGCGAGAAGCATTTATGACAGCTAATTGTTCATCAGGAAAGCTATCATCGATAGGTAGTGGGTCATCAAGAACATTCTCTAACCTAGACAAGTTGTCTGCAACGGGGTTCTCGGCCCCCTTTCTATCAATAATATGCAAATCAAATTCTTGGAGCAAGAGGACCCATCTAATAAGTCTAGGTTTAGCATCTTTCTTTTTCATAAGATATTTAATAGCAGCATGATCAGTGTGAATAGTTACTTTAGAATCAACAATATAAGGTCTGAACTTATCACATGCAAATACAACTGCTAAGAACTCTTTTTCAGTGGTAGCATAATTTCTCTGGGCAGTGTCAAGAGTTTTACTAGCATACTGGATAACATTTAATTTCTTATCAACTCTTTTCCCTAGAACAACACCTACAGCATAATCACTAGCATCACACATAATTTCAAAGGGTAAATTCCAATAAGGTGGTTGATCAATATGTGCAGTAATCAAAGCTTTCTTAAGTATTTCAAATTCTTCTACACAATCATCATCAAAGACAAAAGGAATATCTTTTTGCAATAGATTAGTGAGAGGCCTAGAGATTTTAGAAAAGTCCTTAATGAACCTCCTATAAAAAACCGGCATGACCAAGGAAACTTCTTATACCTTTAATATCCTTGGGGCACGACATCTTTTCAATAGCATCAACTTTAGCTCTATCAACTTCAATACCTCTTTCAGAAATTTTATGCCCCAAGACAATGCCTTCATTGACCATAAAGTGGCACTTTTTTCCGATTCAAGACGAGACTAGTGTCTTTACATCTCTGCAAAACTCGATCAAGGTTGCTCAAGCAATCATCAAAAGAGGATCCATAGACGGAGAAATCATCCATGAATACCTCACAAATCTTTTCACAAAAGTCAGAGAATATAGCCATCATGCATCTTTGAAAGGTAGCAGGTGCATTACATAAACCAAAATGCATACATCTATAAGCAAAAGTACTGAAAGGGCAAGTGAAAGTAGTCATTGCTTGATCGTCCGCTGACACAGGTATTTGAGAGAAACCAGAATAACCATCTAGAAAGCAGAAATGTGTATGTTTGGATAGTCTTTCTAGCATTTGATCAATAAAAGGTAAAGGGTAATGATCTTTCTTAGTAGCTTTATTTAATTTATGGAAATCAATTACCATCCTATAACCTGTAATAGTTCTTTGAGGGATCAATTCATATTTATCATTAGGAACTACAGTAATACCTCCCTTCTTAGGGACACAATGGACAAGACTTACCCACTCACTATCAGCTACGGGATAAATTATACCTGCCTCAAGGAGCTTTAGTATCTTCTTTCTTACCACTTCTTTCATCTTAGGATTTAACCGTCGTTGATGATCTCTAACTGGTTTGGAGCCTTAATCCAACTTAATTTTGTGTTGGCCTAATGCCCTTAAGATCATCAAGAGTATATCCAATAGCAGAACGGTGCTTCTTCAGAGTTTTCAATAATCTTTCCTCTTCCTGCTCTGAAAGGTTAGCACTAATAATGACATGATATATCTTCTTTTCATCAAGATAAGCATATTTAAGAGTATCAGGCAATGGTTTAAGCTCAAACACGGGATCACCCTTGGGTGGGGGGGATCCCCTAGGATTTCAACAAGCAAGTTGTGTTTCAGAACGGGACCCTGCTTAAGGAATACTTCATCTATTTCCCTTCTTTCATTCATAAACATATCATTTTCATGGTCTAGCAAATATTGTTCTAAATGATAAGTAGGAGGCACGGCAATAGAAGCAAGACCAACAATTTCATCCTTACTAGGTAATTCTTTATCATGGGGTTGTCTACGAAATTTAGCAAAATTAAACTCATGTTTCATATCCCCCAAGCCAATAGTAACAACATCCTTTTTGCAACCAATCTTAGCATTAACAGTATTCAAGAAGGGTCTACCAAATAGAATGGGACAAAAGATATCTTGTGGGGAACCAAGAACAAGAAAATCAGCAGGGTATTTAACTTTCCCACACAAGACTTCAACATCTCTAACAATCCCAACTGGTGAAATAGTATCTCTATTGGCATGCTTAATTGTAACATCAATATCTTCTAACTCACTGGGTGCAATATCATGCATAATTTCTTCATATAAGGAAATAGGTATTGCACTAGCACTAGCACCCATATCACATAAGCCATGATAACAATGATCTCCTATTTTAATAGAAATAATAGGCATGCCTACAACAGGTCAATGTATCTTAGCATCGGGTTTAGCAATATTAGCAGCTTCCTCATAGAAGTAAATAACATGCCCATCTATATTATCAGCCAAGAGATCTTTAACCATAGCAATACTAGGTTCAACTTTAATTTGCTCAGGAGGTGTATATGTTCTAGTATTACTCTTACGAACCACACTTGAAGCTTTAGCATGATCCTTTATCCTATCAGGGAAAGGTGGTTTCTCAACATAAGTAGTAGGAACAATAGGATCATTATAAGTGATAATCTTTTCTTCAACAGTAACAGGTGCAACTACTTTTACTTCAATGGGAGGATTATATTTAAACCACTTCTCCTTAGGGAGATCAACGTGAGTAGCAAAAGATTCACAGAAAGAAGCTAATATCTCAGAGTCAAGTCCATATTTAGCGCTAAATCCACGAAAAGCATCGGTATCCATAAAAGATTTAACACAATCGAACTTAGGTGTCATACCTGACTCCGTACCATCGTCGGAACCCCAATCTTCAGAGTTGCATTTAATTCTTTCCAATAAGTCCCACTTGAATTCAATAGTCTTCAGCATATCAGAACCAGCACAGGAAGTATCGAGCATGGTGCGATCATTGAGAGAAAGCTGAGCATAAAAACTTTGAATAATCATTTCTCTTGAGATCTCATGATTGGGGCATGAATATAACATTGAATTAAGCCTCCCCCAATCTTGAGTGATGCTTTCTCCTTCGCGAGGCCAAAGATTATATATGTAATTACGATCACGATGAACAAGATGCATAGAATAGAATTTCTGGTGAAATTCCAGCTTCAATCGTTTATAGTCCCAAGATCCCGTATCATCACATAGCCTATACCATGTCAATATGTTTCCCTTCAAAGATAAAGGGAAGACCTTCCTCTTAACAACATCATCGGGCATACCTGCAAGCTTAAATAATCCACAAACTTCATCCACATGGATAAGGTGTAAATTGGGATGCAATGTTCCATCTCCTTCAAAGGGATTAGCTAGCAGTTTCTCTATCATACCCGAAGGAACTTCAAAGTAAACATTTTCAGTAGGTTCAGTATGTTGAGGAGCAACCCTTTGCTCTACTGGTCGAGGCGAAGATGCCCCAAACAAGCCCTTTAAAGGATTAATTTCCATAGTAACAAGTAACAAAAAATTTTAGCACACTATATAAATGTTTCCTTACCAAGTTCCACTCACCAAAGGCGCTTCACTCCCCGGCAACGGCGCCAGAAAAGAGTCTTGATGACCCACAAGTATAGGGGATCTATCTTAGTCCTTTCGATAAGTAAGAGTGTCGAACCCAACGAGGAGCAGAAGGAAATGGCAAGCGGTTTTCAGTAAGGTATTCTCTGCAAGCACTGAAATTGTAGGTAACAGATAGTTTTGTGATAAGATAATTCGTAATGGGTAACAAGCAATGAAAGTAAATAAGGTGCAGCAAGGTGGCCCAATCCTTTTTGTAGCAAAGGACCAGCCTGGACAAGTCCTTATAATGAGAAAAGCGCTCCCGAGGACACATGGGAATTATCGATGAGCTAGTTTCATCACGCTCATATGATTCGCGTTCGTTACTTTGATAATTTGATATGTGGGTGGACCAGTGATTGGGTGCTGCCCTTTCTTGGACAAGCATCCCACTTATGATTAACCCCTATTGCAAGCATCCGCAACTACAAAAGAAGGATTAAGGTAAACCTAACCATAGCATGAAACTAGTGGATCCAAATCAGCCCCTTACGAAGCAACGCATAAACTAGGGTTTAAGATTCTGTCACTCTAGCAACCCATCATCTACTTATTACTTCCCAATGCCTTCCTCTAGGCCCAAATAATGGTGAAGTGTCATGTAGTCGACGTTCACATAACACCACTAGAGGAGAGACAACATACATCTCATCAAAATAACAAATGAATACCAAATTCACATGACTACTAATAGCAATACTTCACCCATGTCCTCAGGAACAAATGTAACTACTCACAAAGCATATTCATGTTCATGATCAGAGGAGTATTAATATGCATTAAGGATCTGAACATATGATCTTCCACCAAATAAACCAATTAGCATCAACTACAAGGAGTAATCAACACTACTAGCAACCCACATGTACCAATTTGTAGTTTTGATACAAGATTGCATACAAGAGATGAACTAGGGTTTGAGAGGAGATGGTGTTGGTGAAGATGTTGATGGAGATTGACCCTCTTCCGATGAGAGGATCGTTGGTGATGATGATGGTGATGATTTCCCCCTCCCGGAGGGAAGTTTCCCCGACAGAACAGCTCCGCCAGAGCCCTAGTTTGGTTCCGCCAAGGTTCCGCCTCATGGCGGCGGAGTTTCATCCCATCAGCTTGCTTATGATTTTTTCCCAGGGTAAGAGACTTCGTATAGCAGAAGATGGGCACCGGAGGGCCACCAGGGGGCCCACGAGGCAGGGGGCGTGCCCAGTAGGGGTGAGCGCGCCCCCACCCTCGTGGCCAGGATGTGGGCCCCCCTCTGGTACTTCTTTCGCTCAATAATTCTTATTAATTCCAAAAATGACTTTCGTGGAGTTTCAGGACTTTTTGAGCTGTGCAGAATAGGTTTCCAATATTTGCTCCTTTTCCAGCCTAGAATCCTAGCTGCCGGCACTCTCCCTCTTCATGATAAACCTTGTAAAATAAGAGAGAATAGCCATAAGTATTGTGACATAACATGTAATAACAACACATAATGCAATAAATATAGATATAAAAGCATGATGCAAAATGGGCATATCAACGCGTGCCCCGTGCACACAGTCTTGCATGACCTTCCCGCTAGCACGGTCAAAAATTAGTTGAAACTGGATACGAACGATCCCGCGGGCGGCAAAATCTCCCGCCTCCTTCTAAAATTTCTACCACCTAGTCTTTAGCATGCGAAATTCCCCTTTTGTCCTTGGTGCACGGAGACCAACAGTTACAATACCGCCCTCATCTACATAATAGGTCGGGGCTGCTTTGGTAACTTCCGGTTCCCCCCACCACACGGCACCCCCATTTCCTCTCCCCTCCCCCCAAAATGACTAACTCAACAGCACCAGAGCATCTTACATCACGCCGTTTGTACTTGATCGGCCTTTCTATCCCTCCCCTTTTGAAACCCTAGACTGCTCATCCACCGGCATACCAGAGCCCATTCACTGCCAGCTGCGTCCACCTCTCCGGATCTGCTTCTGCGGCCTCATCTACCCCTCCCACCTCCCCTAGAAACAAGTAGACTACTCATCCACCATTGTACCACAACCCATTCAGTGCCAGCCTTGTCCACGACGCCGGATTTGCTTTGCAGGTACTCTCGTCAACCGCAGCGCATCTGCAGCGGCTCATTTGTACTCCCCACCGGAGACGCTTCGTCCACACCCCCCGGAGCCGCCCCACCGATGCTCCCGTCGACGGCCTCTGATCCTCTTCGCCGACACCTTCCTCAACCCTACCAAAGCCGCTTCGCCGACACCATCGTCAACCCTACCGGAGTAGCTTCTCCTATACCATTCTCAACCCTACTGGGCCGCTTTGCCAACTCACAAGTCAACGGCCTCAGATCCGCTTCCTCGCACCCTCATCCAACCTACCGGAGTAGCTTCGGACGCCCCATCCACGACCGTAGATCTGCATCGTCGACACCATCCTTAACCCAACCACCGGAGTAGCTTCACCTAGACCCTCGTCCACGACCACAGATCCACTTCGCCCACACCGTAGTCCACCCTACCGGAGCCACTCCACAAACATCCTACTCGACGGTTCTAGATCTCCTTATCGGACCTCGACAGCCAGCGCAGCGTCATGACTCTTGAAGTTTCTAACCTAATTCCCACTGTCTGGCAAGGTGCCAAGCACCCACCACGGCCTAGGTACTTATCACCTTTAAACCCGTCCAGCATCACCTGCCCGATGTACTTCAAATATACTAATAGGTCGTTGTTACCTATTATGCAGCTGGCAAAAACTACAAGGACGATGTTTCTTCTAGATCTAACAGCTTGGGCAACCAAGATCCTGGACTAAGGCATTGCTATGATCTAATAAGTGCGTCTCTCTCTCTTGTATTGTTCTGTGCCTACCAGCGTGCTTTGCTAGGATTTTCGACTAGTAATCCCTTTGTGCAGACAATGATTTCTACTACTGGCTGCTAAATTAGATATGTATATGTCATACATGATACTACCTCGTACCTCCGTTCCTAATATAAGTCTTTCTAGAGATTCCACTATAGGCTACATACGGAGCAAAATGAGTGAATCTACACTCGAAAATGCATCTATATACATCTGCATGTGGTACATACTGGAATCTCTACAAAGACAAATATTTAGGAACAGAGGCAGTACATTACACAAAATCGTAGGTGGCATGTAGGAATTCCAGTGCACTACATTAGGCTCCCTTAGAGTGCCTGCTAGTCCAGCACACAGAGTCATGGCTAGTTTATGCTACGCACACAATCCTTAATTAGTGGTTTAAATATGCGCAAGGGATATGCAATGTATTATCATGTAGAGATGTCTGAAATTAGCCATGTCAACTTGCAGAGAGGGTTACACAGTGAAAAAGTACAAGATGTATGTGGCAATTTCATGGAACATCGCAAAAAAGGAGAGGAGCGGTGAGCCTATACAGTGTGCTATGGTACGTCACTCCTCCATTGCGATCATCGTGACATGTTATTTGTATGTCAGTTCTATTGGCCAAGTTTCTTAGGGACAGTTATTACGAGTTATCCTAAGAAAATAAGCACCTGTGAATATAAGCTCCATGTAATAAGCCAACTAGTTCTTTTCGTTGCCTTCCTTTTCAGCTTATCTTTGGTATGATCAGTGAAAAGTCTAGATTGCATTATATTTTTTTATTTTGCTGCCCATATGAAAATTTATTTGACTTGCAAACATCACAAATTGAACCCAGTGTAGTAATTAATATGATAGGAAAACAGACCATCACTATTTGTTCAAAATGCAAATACAAACATACCATCTACTTGGCACAATCTACTTTGGTCAATGTCTTCCATAGAGTTCCCATTGCCTAATTTAAACGAAGAACACATGACCCACATTTAAATGAAGAATAATTATTTATTGAAATTCGATGGTCCAAGTGGCTGGTTATTATCATATAGGAGCACCACCTGAAAGCATCATATAGCAGCAGCAGCAGCTCATAGCAACTCATCATACAACATCAACAGCAGTGTGCAATTCATCATATACCAGCAGCAACTCATAGCAATTCATCACATAGCAGCAGCAGGAGCAGCTCATAGCAATTCATCATATAGCAGCAGCAGGAGCAACTCATAGCAATTCATCATATAGCAGCAGCACGAGCAGCTCATAGCAATTCATCATATAGCAGCAGCAGGAGCAGCTCATAGCAATTCATCATATAGCAGCAGTAGGAGCAGCTTATAGCAACTCATCATATAGCAGCAGCAGAAGCAGCTCATAGCAATTCATCGTATAGTGGATCAGAATGAAAATTTGGCAAAAAATCAGAGGAGATCCTCACCTTGTTGGATGAGCTCATCCTTCAACAACACCTCAAGGACACGGCCTGGGAGGAGGGGAGGGGGAATAAGGTGCCTTCTGTAGCAGTGTGGCATCAGCCGTAGTTGTGTGGCGCATGCCGGAGTAGTGCGTTGGACGAACCACAGTGGAGCAGCTGCTGGAGACCATGAGAATGAGGGGCGGCACCAGAGGGAGGAGCGGCCAGGGAGATTTGCCCCTACCCACCGGCCATGTAGCCTTGCTGGACAGTGCATCGTCGAGGACCAGGCCAGATGGGACCAGTGGCGACGGCCCGCTGGAGGAACGCTAGTGTTGCAGGCAGGGGATCGAAGAAGAGGGAAAGGGGAGAGTAGATGCAAGCGGGCAGGGCAATGAACGCTTGCGTGTTTGTTTTTACTTGAGGGTTAGGTGTGACGTGGGCATCAGCAGTTGCATTTTGAGTGTAATATAGGCAGACAACAGAGTCATTTCACTATTCCCCTTCCCTTCAATTTTTAGTGAGGTTCTACCTGGAACACACCCCTCCAAAGCGAAATAAGTTAAGCCCAAGCCCATAACGCAAAAATGACTTCTTTACATCGTTTATGGCTTACATTGACAATAAGCCCTGAAAAGGCAGAATCGAGCTGGCCCTTAACCTGCAATTCAGTTGTGCGTGCAATGATGAATCACTCCTGCCTGCTATAGTGTACATTTGGGCATCATCATACATGGCATAACCTAATACACATGCATTCCATTGTAGAATCTAGAATATGCAATGTTTATGTTAGTTCATACGTTGCACATGATGTTTAAATGCCCCTTAAATCTGGTCAGTCAAGTGATGGTCCTTAAGCCTCCTTCTTTGCTTCTTTTCTTGATATGTAAGATTTGCTCACACATCTGTTCAATTGCTTGTTTGCATCAGCCAGCCATACTAGGACTGTTTGCTTTGATTACTTGATGTTCTTCACCTAACACTCTAACAAAGCTTGTCAACAATTTAAACACTAAGGGATGCTGTAGTGGGGCCTTGTCTAACTCATAGGTGACATAAAGGTTTGGCTGTACACTAAAGTAGGCTCTTCAAGAGTACCTGGATATCTAGTTCGAAAGTTTGCCTAGTTTTTACATAGTGCAGACATAGTAAATGCTCATTTCATTGTGTGCAAGTGCAAGAGATGCGGCATGTTTCATTATGTGGTGTTGTTTTGTTATAATCTCATCCTTTTGTGTTCACAGACTGGAAAGTATGCATATTTATTTTCCAAGGAGACGAGTAACTAGTTTGTGTCACCTTGCAGAGGGGGTGCAATGAATATAAGATTGAGGATTTCCAAGTACAAGATGATAGGAAGGAGCCTTGCAAGAGAAGTAGGAGCTGCGCTGAGCCTCTTCAACCAGTTAAGGTAAGTCACTGTATCCAACTCAACAGTTCAATTCCTTGTTTGTTTCAGGCATAGTTAATTTGCTCTTTTCAATTGCTTTATTTGTCCTCAGTTAATGAGATGCCCAAACAATGATGCCTGATGTTGGGTACTTGTATAACTATTAGTTGACATAATTAAAGGCCTTACCATTTAATTACTCTACCGAAGTGTGCCTGAAGCTTTGAAGTCTATTAACCAACTATTATTGCATGAGGCTCACAATCTAGTTTATACTAGGCTAATGATTGCCTAGTTTTGCTTGCTGTAGTAGGTTTGTATGAATCCCTCTGTCGTTCATTATGCTCCCTAAGACTTTAATTGAGCTACAAAATGGCCAACTGCTTGCTTACTTATATGCAACGTGTTGTCTAAATTTGTAACTTGTCTGTGTTTTGGATTGGGCCCCAACATCATGCTCCTCTGGTGAGCTAAGAGAGATTTTTGTATGCAGGCTGCATAGACTACCTTTTTTATAATTTTTAAAATATCACCTGCTTATGCTTCATGACGTGTAACATTATTGTTAGTCCTGTTTTTCCATGTACAAAATAGTCTGTCTTGCTCGCTTCACTCTTGTAACTATATTTTTGCCCTAGTCATGTGTACTTACAGAAACATTTCAGGATGAAGTGACATCAACACAAAGATCTGAGATAAGTGCGGCATGGCCATTACCGAATGATTATGGATTGGAATTGGAATGTGCTGGTGTTCTCGAGCATCAACTAGAGGTGGCAAGACAACATGTACATGATTCTCAACGTACAATCAACAAGTTGAGACTGGACATGCAAGTATTAGATGCAGGAGACAAAAAATGAAATAAGACACTGAGGTAACCACGAAGGAATTGGAGATTTTGCAGACTGAAATTTGTGCTATCTGAATCCGGCCAATCCTATTTTCTGAAGAGATTATAGTTCAAATGGTAAGTTCTGTTGATGTGTGTCCATGATGTATGAGCTTTATTTGTCCAGTGTATGTAATTTGCTGTTTGTGTATGCTTTATTATCACTGGTGCTAAACTATAATGCCTAGTGGGTATATTCGGCTGTAATTTCTTTATTGTATAGTGTAGGATTATTCTACGTTTCTATGCTGTCTTTTTATTGTATAGTGTATGTTTTTAGAGGCGGTAGTATAGAGTAGGATATTTCTTGAATATGCTATATCATTGAAATGGGGGCCAACATGCCCAAACATTTCCTGGAAGCCATACAATCGAACAAACATGTGTTGTCAAAGTGGGCCTTAATTGGGCTGGTCAAAATAATATTAAGTGGATCCCAAATGATGCGGCGCACCGTAACAACGGCTCTTAGTAGGCCGTCAATAGGCCTAAAGCTCGACAGGGCCGTATAAATGGAAATGGCCCGCAGTCCTTTAGCAGGTTGAAAAAAATGTCAATTGTGTCTTGGCCCTTTTACTTTACGGGCCAGTAAGAGGCCAAAAGTGTTATGGGCCAGAGGAGGCCCAATTTGGAAACTAGGCTTTTAACAGGCCGAAAGTCGCGTTGGGCTGAAATGTTGCCCTGGAGAACGTGGGCCCCTAATGGACCTTTGCCCTGCGAAACGTGGGCCCCTAATGGACCTAAAGTCAAAGGCCCAACTGTTGTGTGGGCCGTTAACAGGCCGAGGGACAAAATGGGCTAAGAGTTGGCCCATTTACTAAATGGGCCGAGGACAGGCCTAAAGTCATGATGGGCTAGAATTGGCCCAACTGCAGAATGGGCCAAGAAAAGGCCGAAAGACGTTTCGGGCCATTAACAGGCTGGAACTGACAATGGGCTGCTAACATGCCGAAAGAAGCTAGGACCGCAATTGGGCCCAAAAACGTAGCAGGCCGTTAACGGGATTAAACTGACGATGGGCTGGAAATTGTAGAATCTAGAATGGGCCTTTGATGGGCCGATTCTGTGTAACTTGTATGGACTGTACTTGTAAATGGGCCTGACTCAAGTAGGCCGCTAATGGGCTGGCCCGCTTATTTTGACATGCTCGGCCTTTTCATCGGAATGGGCCTTTGTTGGGTCGTGCCACGTGTCGACGTATCATAGGCGGGTCCTGTCCAATGAGTGGATGACATTTGTCCCAACGGTGAGGCAACACGTGTTTCCTCCGGCCAATGAGAATTTTACACGTGGAAAATCCCCATTGGTCGTGGCTGTTAGCGGGTTATCGGATCCAAAACCCGACCCAATAGCTTAACGACGTTCCGTTACGGTGGATGCCATGTGTCGGTCACCCTTGATGAAAGAACTTCTATGACGCGTGATTTATCATCATGGAAGTGGACACTTCCGTGATGATAATTTTGGTAATGTCATGGAACACTTCTACGACAGCGCATGTATGACTATCTTGATTCTGTCATAAAATCGTCATGTATGTACATGCATGACAGAAAATGTGACCTACTACGACAAACACGTATCATCATGGAAGTGTATTTTTTTTGTAGTGTTGTCACAATCATAAAACTAATGAATCACTCTCTCTAGGTGATGATCAATCACAAGTTGATGTTGAACATGGATATTATGATGAGGATGATGATAGTGACTTGATATTGATGAGTCAATGAGACACTTTGGTCTTATGGCTAACCTTCGTGGTTACATGGACGGAGGAAAGGAATGGGTTCTTGATAGCGGATGTACCGATCACATGGACGGAGGCAAGGATATGTTTCGAGAGCTTGCTAAAAATAATGGTCCCCGAAAGTATGTCACTTTTGGTGATAACTCAAAGGGTAAGGTGGTCGGCCTTGGTAAGGTGGCCATCTCGCATGACAGCTCCATCCAAAATGTTATGCTCGTCGAATCTCTTGGCTATTGTCGGTGTCAAAACCGGCGGATCTCTGGTAGGGGGTCCCGAACTGTGCGTCTATGCGGATGGTAACAGGAGACGAGGGACAGATATTTTTACCCAGGTTCGGACCCTCTTGATGGAGGTAAAACCCTACGTCCTGCTTGATTAATATTGATGATGTGGGTTACAAGAGTAGATCTACCACGAGATCAAGGAGGCTAAACCCTAGAAGCTAGCCTATGGTATGATTGTTGTTCGTCCTATGGACTAAAGCCATCCGGTTTATATAGACACCGGAGAGGGCTAGGGTTACACAGAGTCGGTTACAATGGTAGGAGATCTACATATCCGTATCGCCAAGCTTGCCTTCCACGCCAAGGAAAGTCCCATCTGGACACGGGACGAAGTCTTCAATCTTGTATCTTCATAGTCTTGGAGTCCGGCCGATGATGGTAGTTCGGCTATTCGGACACCCCCTAGTCCGGGACTCCCTCAGTAGCCCCTGAACCAGGCTTCAATGATGACGAGTCCGGCGCGCATGTTGTCTTCGGCATTACAAGGCAGGTTCCTCCTCCGAATAATTTATAGAAGATTGTGAACACCAGGATAGTGTCCGGCTCTGCAAAATAAATTCCACATACAACCGTAGAGAGAATAATATTACACAAGTTCAATCTGCTGACGTATTTTGTGGCGTAACGTCACACCACTACCAAGCCTTCAAATTGTTTTTATTGTTCCATCTCAGCACGTTTAGCGAGGCAGTTTCCTTGGCACGTCTTGTCGAAGCAGAGATCGTGTTCCCCTTATTCCGGGA
This sequence comes from Triticum aestivum, assembly GCF_018294505.1. NCBI lineage: Eukaryota > Viridiplantae > Streptophyta > Magnoliopsida > Poales > Poaceae > Triticum > Triticum aestivum. The sequence goes on from NC_057801.1 coordinate 274,798,315, forward strand.
TTCCCATCAATACGGATGTGGGTAACCCAACCGCGCCCGTTGCCACGCCCCCTCCATCGAAGGCGGGTTCCAAACGGTCACGGGGACGGCTCTTGGTATTCTTCCTCTTTATAATGAGACCAAGGCCCATTTTTTTATTCAATCCTCTATCGAATCCGCCCCTCTCCCTGAGTTCCAACACCCAGGGCTCCGAATTCAGGTACCTTCGATCCTCGACAATGTCCAGTCCTGATCTACGAGGCCGGTGGATGCCCTCCTCCGTCACGGAGGAGGACGTGCTAAAGCTGAGAGATGCCAGGTACTTAACCTACGAGATTTTGCATAGGCTGCCTGCCCGAGGGCAAGTTATCCCAACTCCCGAGCCTGGCGAGATCATCGTGTTCATGTCTCACTTCCGTCGGGGTTTAGGCTTCCCGACGGATCCCTTCATGAGGGGGCTCATGTTTTACTATGGGCTGGAATTCCACGACCTGGCTCCGGAGTCCATCCTCCATATCTCATCATTCATTGTTGTCTGTGAAGCCTTCCTCCGCACTACCCCTCACTTCGGCTTATGGCTCAAAACCTTCAACGTAGAGCCGAAGATGATTGAGGGGCGTCAGGCAGAGTGCGGTGGGGTGGTTATAAGCAAGAGGGCCAAAGCTCCATGGCCCAAGGGCTCTTTCCAAGAGGTGCTCAGCTTGTGGCAACATGAGTGGTTTTATATCACCGCGCCCCGGGGCAGCAGGCAGAAGCCGCCGCCCGTCTTTCGCTCGGGCCCCCCACAACAGCTGACGTCATGGGTCAACAAGGGGCGTGACTGGGGGCCGCCCAAAGATGTCCCCCTGTTGCAGGACCGGATTCGAGTCCTCCAAGAAAGGGAGATCAATCTGGTCGCAGTGGTGCAGGTCATGTTGATCCGGCGCCTACTGCCCTGCAAACGTCGCCCCCTCCGTCTGTGGGAATTTAATCCGGAGGGGCCGCGAGCTCTTCAACACTTCATGGGTTTGACTCCCATGGAGATGTATAAACTGTTCTTCGGATCGCAAGAGACGCATCCGTAATTGACCGAGGACGCTGGCCTAAGCTGCAATCGCTCGGATACTCAAGTAAGTAGCCCTGTGTCCGTACACACCATCCATTTATTTATCGTGAGCTTGCCTTTTAACCAGCTATCCCTGGACAGGAGTGGATAGCGCAAGCACAATTGATACGGTGTCCGGCCCCCCTCCCTGAGACCACGCAGGATCCCGTGTTAATCAAAATGTTGGAGGTTGCACCTTCGAATGAGGGCGAAGGGGGGCACGGGGAAACTGTCACCTCTGCCAAGGAGGTGTTTAGTAAGGGAGGAATCGAGAGTCCCTCCTTCCAGGGGGAGAAGAGGAACGCTTCCGAAGACCCGGAGGCCAAGGCCTCAAAGCGGGGAAAGAAATCTGTACCGGAAGGTCCTGTGCCAGAAAGTGCCCCGGCCGTACTGTCTCCTCGGAGGAATCAGCCCTCTAACGAGCCGTAAGTGAAAAGGGGGATTTTAATATTATCAGACACCCCTGCTTAATGTATAAAGGTAACGAAGTTTTTACCTTGTAGTTCGGATCCCAGCCCATCTCAGCACAGCTCATCTTCAGGAGACCTTCGTCCGGAGATGATGGAAAGCGAAACGCCTTCATCTGCCGCCCCGTCGTGCAGGGCGGACGACCCTGAGGTGTCGTCGCAGAGGGTCTCCCCGAATCCGGCGGGACCAGAGAGTTCGGCGCCCATTGTAGTACGGCCGGTGGAGCTGCAGGATTTGCTTAAGAGGGCGTCCATCTCAGAAGATCACCGCACATTAATGGGTGATGTGATTGAGAGGATCTCGTCTGCCGAAACCGGGTTGTATGAGGCCGTCGGAAGTTTACTGACGGGATTTGAGGTACGCAAAAAATGACATACCTGTTGACAGTTTTGCACATGAAGTGCGCCCTCTATAGATAGTAGCCCCCGAGACTTGGTATGCTGTCGAAAACGACAGCGTGCCTAAGATTGTAATCTCGGTTATTAACTGTCACCTTTCCCATGCAGGTGGCGGAACGTTCGGTGGCCAGCCAGACTGATGAATTTGTCGAGTTGAAGAAGCAACTCGACGCTGCAGATGCGGACATCTCGCTGGTCAATAGACGACTTGATGAGTCACAAGGTATGTGGTTGCCCCGCGGTTGGTTAGTAAGGGAGCTGACGCCCATTCCTTACAAATTGTATGCTTAGATGCAGATGGTGTTGCTGCTGTGGAGGACCTTCGAGCAGAACTTGCTCGGGCCAAGGAGCAAGCCAGAAAGAGCGAGGCGGCTGCCTTGAAGGCAGCGGAAGGGCTAGAAGCCGAGAAGGCTGCTCACTGCCGAAGCAAGGAGGAGATGGCTGGAGTGGCCATGAAATTAAGAGTTGCTACCGACCGCCTGGAAGTTCTTGAAGGAGAACGCCGAGCAAGAGGACCTGAAGAAGGCCGATGCCGAGGCCAAGGATGCCCGTAGTGCGATGCGGGCTATGAAGGAGGAACTTCGTCAGGTCAGAGACATTGTGGCTGGAAAGCCCTTTATGTTGCGTAGGAAGTTCACGGATCCGAAGTATGCTCAGCTGGGCCGATTGTACGGTGCGGAGGATCCTTATTTGGACTTGGCGGCGAGTGCGGCTGACGTAGTCGTGCACTTTCGAAGCCAGGAGGATCATGAAAGGAAGAGCTTTTCTAGTCTCAATTCCATAGTCCGGAGCATCCACTTCCGTTGAGTGATCGGCTGGTTGAGTGGGCTGAGCTGAATAGATTGTCCGGACTGGCCATGACGGATGTGGTAACTCATCTGTGGCCGAAAAGGCCCAAGCCGAAGAGTTATTTTGGCTTGTTGCAGCAATTCCTTGGGGCAGTGCCACATATTAAGGCGATGAAGCGGTCGTCATGCATAGAAGGTGCGCGGATGGCTCTCGCCCGTGGTAAAACATACTGGGCGGAGATGGATGCCACTGCTGTTGCATCCCGGGGTTCGGACAGAAGCCGATTCCCCACCGAGCATTACTTTGAGGAAGTCCTGCAGGGCGCTCGTATAATAGAGTCGCAGTGCTTGAAAGATGTTATGTTTGAATGACATGTATGATTTCTAAGATCATGTTTATAATGCAATGACTTTTTATACTTGTGTGTTCAAGTATTGAACTATCTCCTGTGCGGCCGTATATGTATGTATAATCTGAAAGATGGCAGTCTTTGGCTTCAGCCCCCACGCACATGGTGCGGGGGTGTTTGCAAAAAGAAAAACGCTTTTTCACACTTAATCCAACGTCTTGGTCCTTTTAAGGAGGTGATAGCATAGCAAACTAGGCAACCGGACTATAATGCTTTATCACTTTCACTTAGCCATAGGAGCTCGAATGTGGGGCTACTATATAGCCCCTGATGGCACCGCGCTTCTCCGAACTTGGGGTGCGTATGTGCCTGACCGGGAAGCGGTCCTTCGTCAAAGCGGAGGAATTCTAAACATTCCAATGGTCGATCGAGTGGTTGACTAGTCTCTCGCTATATCATGACAGTCAGTTTTCGGCTTTCTCTACTGAGGTGCTCTCCCGGCCGAACCGGGGCACAATCACAGTAGTTCTCCTGGTGCCGCGTTAGCCGATGATACGGAACGTAAGGCAGCAAAACACAAGAGCCTGGCAAACCCAACATTTGACCAAAGACATGATTCGGAGCTGATGCATATAAGGCCTAACTCAAGACGCCGAACACTCCCTGAGGTGTTCGGTCTTTATGATATCGGGCAGAATAAAGCCCTAAGCCCCTAGTGTCCAGGTACAGGTGGGAACTTCTGACGCGGCCGATGCCAAAACGCCAGCCTCCTCCTCGGCTCTGGTAGGAAACCGGGGGATGTGTATCAACAAGAGACAGTGAGAAAGGTTTACACAGGGTCTTAATCTGAAAAGAATCCTTGCAACGGGTCCCTACTGCACGTCTGCGCCTGTGTCTCCGTTGTGCTGTATCCTGGATGGGTGTAGCACGTGCTTCATCTGTAAAAGAGAAGGACTTAGTTTCTAAGAAATATCGTGCAAAAAGTGTATCAAAAAAAAGTATAATTTGGAAGATGAAGAAAGTTGAGCTTTATTAGCTTTCATCATTTATGCGCGTGGCCCCCTAAAAAAAGGGGTATGCGGCTGGGAAGCCCCTTGTTAAGTTACGCCGAACTCGTCTAACCATGTCCGAGGTCTAGATGACCTGTTTTTAGGGGCTTTGACCTGCAAGGTCAGAATAATGTGTGCCTATCTAGGCAGCCGCACATTCTCCATGGTCGAGAGACACCTAGAGTTTTAAGAATATGCCACGTGGACCGGGCATTTTTAAGCGTAAGAGACGTGTAATGTGGTATTGCATTAAAGCGGGCGAAAGCTACATGCCCCAGTAGTGCTTAAGGGCTCACTGCTAAATGGGGCGATGGAGGGTGAGCTTTTCGCGATGGAGGTTGTCAGATGAACCGAACACGACCCCTAGTGGTACAGAGCCTGTAAAATTGGCTGAAAAGGCCTGGCATCACTGCTTTGAAGGAAGTGCTTGCTATAGCGAATTTTGGTGGGTTCTATCCCCAGTCTGCGGACGGTGTCCTGGTATAGCAGGGGCCGCGCTGCGTGTTATCACGTGAAGTGAGTTCACTGTTTTGACTTCTAATGGGAAAGTGTTTTGGATTCCGGAGCGCTGCTTTTGGGTTTCGTCACTTTCACTCGGTGTGTCGAGCCCTTTGTGTTCAGTGTTAAGTCGGCCGGACTGCTTGAAGACCCAACAATCTCTGTGGGTGTGGTTTGCAGGCTTCTCGGAGGTACCGTGTATTTGACACAGTCTATCCAGGATCTTGTTGAGGTTGGATAGCTCGTCACTGTTATCCTTTAAGGGCAGTGTTTTGTTGTTCGGCCGAGAGCTTTTGAATTCGGTGTTGACCGCCGTACTATTTGGGCCATTCTCCTTATTCCGGCGCTGATCTTTTTTGCGTCGTGATTTCCCATTTCCATCCCTGATTTCGGATGTACTCGGGTCGCTGGTGCTGCATCTAGCCAACCAGCTGTCTTCCCCCGCGCAAAAGCGGGTCATGAGACTTGTTAGTGCGGCCATTGTTCTTGGTTTTTCCTGGCCGAGGTGTCTGGCGAGCCATTCGTCTTGGACGTTGTGTTTGAAGGCTGCTAAGGCTTCAGCGTCCGGACAGTCGACTATTTGGTTCTTTTTAGTGAGGAACCTGTTCCAGAATTTGCGTGCTGATTCTCTGGGCTGTTGAGTTATGTGACTTAAATCATCTGCATCCGGAGGCCGGACATAAGTCCCCTGAAAATTTTCTCGAAACGCATCCTCAAGATCTTCCCAACTCCCAATCGTATTTTCTGGGAGGCTTTTAAGCCAATGCCGGGCCGTTCCTTTGAGCTTGAGGGGAAGGTATTTTATGGCATGGAGATCGTCTCCTCTTGCCATGTGTATGTGTAGGATATAATCCTCAATCCAGACTCCGGGGTCTGTTGTTCCGTCGTATGCCTCTATGTTTATGGGTTTAAATCCCGCTGGAAATCCATGATCTAGTACCTCGTCGGTAAAACATAGTGGGTGTGCGGCGCCCCTGTATTTGGGTGTGCCATTGTCTTCAAATGCTCGGCTGGTTGTGTTACTTCCTGGAGTCTTCTTTTTTGGCCCATAGATAGACCTGGCCGGGTTATCCTTTTTCTGAAGATCTTTATGCTGATCATGTGCCAGCTTGTGTGTGGCGCCCCGTGTTGCTCTTGGCCTGTCATCTGGTCGTCTATCCAGCCAGGCGGCCCCTTTCTTTTTTGACTGCGGGGGCTCGAAGGCCTCCTTGTCAAATTCGGGCAACAACTTGCGCTTCGGGTAGCTCTTTGTCTGGTGACTAGTGCCATATTTATCTGCAGTGTTGAGTACTTTGCTCCATCTTATTCTGAGTGTGTCTTCCGCTGTTTTGAGCTTCCGCTTTTGCTTCTTCAAACTTCTTGCAGTGGCGACGAGCCTGTTATGGAGATTCATATGCTCTGGTGATGTGAGATCATCTTCGCCGGGGATGGGTTGCTTGTCCGGTTCATGTCCGGCTGGCTGCTTGTTGACGTGTGCGTCGTCCACTGCTTCGCCCTGCTCTAGGGTCGGGTCCATATGGTACCGTTTTTGTCGATGCCGGTCTTCAGGCGCAGCTTGCGTCGCCGCTTTGTTTGTCTGTTGGGGGAGTTGTCCTTCGCCACGTCCTATTTTTCCTCATTGTCACTTCCTTTTGGTGTGTCCACCATGCATACGTTGTGGGATGGGGTGGCTTTCCTGCGCCCATTAGGCGCTGGTTCTTGGTTGTCCCCGGCATTGTCGTCCATACCGTCGATGTCCTCGGAGTCGTAGTCTAGCCTGTTAGTTAAATCGTTGACAATGGCTACCAAGTGGATGGTGGGTGGGCTTTGAATTTCTTCGTCGTCCGCATCCCAGCCGTCCTGACCACAATCTGGCCAGGTCTCTCCTGATAATGAGAGGTATTTTAGCGAGCTCAAGATGTCGCCGAAAGGTGAGTGTTGAGAGACGTCCGCTGCGGTGAACTCCATGATCGGTGCCTAGTCGGATTCGATCGGGGCGGGCGCGGGAGGTTCGTAGTCCGGCGAGGAGTCCGGCACCTTGGAGTCACGAGCTTTATGAGGGACGAAGTCAGTGTTCGGCTCTATCGCCATAGAGGTTGCAGCCCCCGAGGCGGTGTCTAGGCATCCATCCTCGATCTGCGAGGCTGGCTCCGAATTGAAGATCGGAGTGGTTTCGAGTGAGGCCTCCAGAGTACTGTCCGGCGGCAGAGCTAAATCATGCCCGACGTGACAGTGCGGCACGCTCGGCTGTGGCTCGAATCCGTCGAAGATCAAATCCCCGCGGATGTCAGCCGTGAAGTCCAAACTTCCAAATCTGACCTGACGGCCTGGGGCGTAACTTTCGACCTGCTCTAGATGGCCAAACGAATTGGCCCGCAGTGCAAAGCCGCCGAACACGAAGATCTGTCCGGGGAGGAAGGTCTCACCCTGGACGGCGTCGTTGATGATGATCGAAGAAGCCATCGAGCCTATCGGTGATGACACAGAGGAACTCTCAATGAAAGCACCAATGTCGGTGTCAAAACCGGCAGATCTCGGGTAGGGGGTCCCGAACTATGCGTCTAGGCGGATGGTAACAGGAGACGAGGGACACGATGTTTTTACCCAGGTTCGGGCCCTCTTGATGGAGGTAAAACCCTACGTCCTGCTTGATTAATATTGATGATGTGGGTTACAAGAGTAGATCTACCACGAGATCAAGGAGGCTAAACCCTAGAAGCTAGCCTATGTTATGATTGTTGTTCGTCCTATGGACTAAAGCCATCTGATTTATATAGACACCGGAGAGGGCTAGGGTTACACAGAGTCGGTTACAATGGTAGGAGATCTACATATCCGTATCGCCAAGCTTGCCTTCCACGCCAAGGAAAGTCCCATCCGGACACGGAACGAAGTCTTCAATCTTGTATCTTCATAGTCTTGGAGTCCGGCCGATGATGGTAGTTCGGCTATCCGGACACCCCCTAGTCCGGGACTCCCTCAGCTATAATTTACTTTCTGTATCTAGAGTAGCCGATTCGGTTTCAATGTCCTATTTACTAAAGTAGAGTGCCAAGTGTTTAGAAGAGATAATCATAATATGGTCTTTACCGATATACGTAGAGGTGATCTATACACTGTTGACTTCACTAAAAGAGCTCAACCTAGAGCTTGCTTAATTGGTAAATCTTCTAAAGGTTGGTTGTGGCATAAGGTTAGGACACATGGGCATGCGAAATCTTGATAAGCTTATTAAAGGTGATCATATCCTTGGTGTTAAAGATGTTATATTTGACAAGGATAGACTTTGCAGTGCTTGTCAAGCAGGAAAACAAGTTGGAGGAAGTCATCCCGTGAAGACATTATGACCACCAGAAGAGCGCTCGAGCTACTTCACATGGATCTTTTTGGTCCCAATGCCTACAAGAGTCTCGGTGGTAACTCATTTGGATTGGTCATTGTTGATTATTTTTCAAGATTTACGTGGGTGTTCTTTCTTGATGATAAATTACAGGTCCAAAAGATCTTCAAGAACTTTGCTAGAAAGGCCCAAAATCAATTTCAAGTGAAGATCAAGAAGGTTCGGAGCGACAACAAAACAGAGTTCAAGAACGCCAATGTGGATACCTTTCTTGATGAAGAAGGGATTTCACATGAGTTCTCGGCTACGTACATACCTCAACAAAATGGAGTTGTTGAGGGGAAGAACCGGACACTCATTGAGATGGCAATAATGATGCTTGATGAATACAAGACGCCACGACACTTTTGGGCGGAAGCGGTTGAGACAGCTTGTCATGCAACAAATCAACTATATTTTCACAAGCTTCTCGGCAAGACGGCATACGAGCTTATCACTAGTAACAAACCCCAAGTTGGATACTTTTGAGTATTTGGCTCAGAGTTTTACATTCTTGATAAGCATTATCGTTCGAAATTTGCCCCTAGTCTCATGAAGGTTTCCTACTCGGTTATGGCTCAAACTCTCACACTTACCGTGTCTATAACAATTTCACTCGAAAGGTTGAAGAGACCATAGATGTGAAGTTTGATGAATCTAATGGATCACAAGTAGAGCAATTGCCAATTGATGTAGGAGATAAAGATCCCTCATAAGCAATTCAAGACTTGTCTATTGGCAAGATTCGCCCAACGATGGTGAAGGAGAGTACCTCGTCCATTCAAGTGGTAGCCTCAACTTCACACCAAGGTGAACCACAAGTTGACTTGGAGGCATCCACGAGTGGAACACGTCAATACAAAGGAAACGAGGAAGTACAACAAGATGAACCTCATCAACCTCCATCTCCACCTCCACAAGAGAACAATAATGCCAACAACAATGAAGAAGGACAAGAGGAAGAACAAGACAATGAAGAGGATGTTCCACCCCGACCGAAACAAAAACTCTCACGAGTTCGAGTAAGAGTCTCAAGAGATCATCTTGTCAAACAAAGCTTCGATGAATTTCAAACTTGGAGAAGTACTCACTCTAAAACTCGGTTGGCTAACTTTCGTGAACATTACTCATTCATTTCTAGCACTACTGCATGCTGCTGCTAATGCAGCACTATGATTAGAGACCCTTCGAGAAACTATGCGCGATGCAATAATTGCAAATGGTGGTGTAAGGAAATCGTAAAAAATGTGCAAAACATTGGCGATGACGGATGCATCAAACACGGTTCAGATTTTAGTTGCGTGTGCGATGCATGGCATACGGTTCAGTTCAATGAACTGTTTGCGATGAGGAAGAAGAACGGAAACGGGCAGCCAGATGAAGGCGTGTGCGATATATGGCATACAGTTCAATCGGATTAACTGTTTGTGACGAGGCGGAACAACAGAAACGGACAACTAGATAAAGGTGTGTGCGATTGAGGGCATACGCTTCAGAAGGATTAACTGTTTGTGATTAGGCAACAGAACAGAAACGGTCAGCCAGATCAAAAGTGTGTGCGATTGATGGCATACACTTCACACGGATGAACTGTTTGCGATTAGCCACAACAAACAGAAATAGTTAGACAGATCAACGTGTGTGCGCTAGACGAGCACACATTCTAACTAAAAGAAGCGTGCGCTGGTAATAACGAGCGCGCATGGTTCTTGCAACAAGACGTGTGCTTACATTGCCTATTGCGGTGCACCAAACGCCACGTACGCGGCCGAGAAAGCGTGCCCACGTTACGCCGTCCGGGAATAGTGCTGCACTTAGAAATTATAGAACCATCAATAAATTTTGAGTCTGCGTCTCATCACTTTCCAAATTGCAAACCTGTTCACACCGATCAAAACCTAAACGGTTTCCCACTTAGGAGTGTACTAGTACTCAGTTATAAATACTGTACTATGCCAAGATGAGTGCACATTCCTTCCTCAACTCCTCATCCACAAAAGCAAACAAGTCATTCAGCATCGTTCTCTTGCATCTTCCATGGCCAGATTGAGTTCTCGGTCTAGAGATTACCACCACGAAGAGGCGAGCATGGAAGCGGGAGCACGAGAGATGTCCCGCTTAGCCGCAAAAGCAGCCAACATGTCCTGCCGCGCCGCCAAAGTAGCATGGAGGTCTCGCCGCGCCGCCGAAGCACCACGGAGGTCCCGCCGCACCGTCGATGCAGCAGTCTGGTCCGGTCATGCTGCGGAAGCAGCAGAGATGTCCTGCCGCACCGTGAATGCAGCAGAGATGTCCTCCCGCGCCGCGGCGGCCTGGGAAAATCTCTCGCGGGCAGGTGAGGACTCTTACAGGCGCATGCATGCGATTGTCCATAGCCAGATGGATCAGATCTCCGGCTGGATGAAGCTACAAGACGAGTTGAATGCCTCATTTGAACAACTCCGGGCCGAGCGCGACCAGCTGAGGGCGATGATCGCCGGAAGGACGGAGCAGGCGGAGGAGACCACTTCCTTTTTGAAGAGGATGGGCGTCATTGTCAAAAAACTTATGGACGAGCATGCCATGCTCCGCATTGAGCACAAAAGGCTGGTGGAGGAATCCGTGGTTGCTTCCGAGCAGCGTATTAAGGACATGAAACTGATGAAAGAGATCATCACTGCTCGCGGCGAGAACTAATCTCTGTGACTTGCAACGCATCAAGAAAGTAGAGATCAGCGAGCTAGATCATTGTATGCGTCTTCCTTCTTTTGCCCTTGTGTATTTCGAGCGTAGCCGCATGTGGCTTTTTTAGTTATCCTCGTAGATATGTAAGACAATTATTATCCACTGTCATCGTCCTTATATTCATCATGCTTTCTATAAGTCGCAGTCGATGCTATATAGGTCCGTCGGATCTTACATCAAGATCCATGCAAAACTTTCTTTTCCGATTTTCACTTTTCTCTCTTAAATCTCAGTCCAGTGAGACATATCCACGCCATGAAATAGGGGCTCGGGCACCATTAATGGAGATGTTGGGAGGGAGGTGCGCGGCGAATAGAGGTCAAAGGGCTCTCCTCCCGACGAGCATGCGCAGGGGTCTGATTGGAAGGCTCCCGTACTCAAATAGCTACCCACACGTCATCTCCTAGCCAATAAAAAAAGGTACGCGTGGCGGCACGTAATTGGTAAGTAGAACACCCACAGTTTCAATAATAGTTGTGTTTCCGATTTGTAATGTGACAACACTTGTTCCAAAATGACTTTGTTGATTTTTAGTGTGTGCGCCTTCGCAAATCGGACAAAAAATTACCACAACATGTTGGTGCCATGACATGACACCATGCCAAGTTTGATGATTTTCAGGCGTGTTTTGGATTTATAGGAATTAAAAAATGAAGTTTCTCAATCTTTTCGGCCGAGCCATGACGCCCAGATGTTTGAATTTCATTCTCATTTCTTGCATGGGACCTAGAAATTCACCCAATGACACACATGTGATTTTTCAACAAACTTTGGTGCACTAGAGCATGTGCTTGTAGTTCAAATTTGAATTATGTATATTAAATGCCCAGAAATTCAATTAATGTATAAAAAAGGCCAAACGAACCTGGAATAATTCCAAATTTTAGCACGGTACTTCTATTTGGTCTAATCTTCCAATGTAAACAAATTAAGGCGGAAGAAGGCAGTGTACGCATGTCGTTTCGCACACGGAGGTGACACATTCGCTCTCGGAACCACGAGCCTTCTTGAGGGAAGCTCTGGTTTGCAATAATCTTATACCAAAGCTTGTCCCAATTCGGCCAAAAAATTTACCACAGCATGTTGATGCCATGTCATGACACCATGCCGAGTTTCATGATTTGTAGATGTGTTTTGGATTTACATGAATTAAAAAACCAAGTTTCTCAATCTTTCCGGCCGAGCCACGACGCCCAGATGTTTGAATTTCATTCCCATTTCTTGCATGGTACCTAGATATTCACCCAAGGACACACATGTGATTTTTCAACCAACTTTGGTGCATTGGAGCATGTGCTTGTAGTTCAAATTTGAATTGTGCACATTAAATGCCCATAAATTGAATTAATGTATAAAAAGGCCAAATGAACCTGGAATCATTCCAAAATTTAGCGTGATAGTTGGTCTAACCTGCCTGTGTAAACAAATTAAGGCGGGAGAAGGCAGTGTACGTATGTCGTTTCGCACACGGAGGTGACACGTTCACTCTTAGAACCACGAGCCTTCTTGATAGAAGCTCCGGTTTGCAAGAAGCTTATACCAAAGCTTGTCCCAATTCGGCCAAAAAATTTACCGCAACATGTTGGTGCCATGTCGTGACACCATGCCAAGTTTCATTATTTTCAGGTGTGTTTTGGATTTACATGAATTAAAAACCAAGTTTCTCAATCTTTCCGGCCAAGCCACGACGCCCAGATGTTTGAATTTCATTCCCATTTCTTGCATGGGACCTAGAAATTCACCCAAGGACACACATGTGATTTTTCAACCAACTTTGGTGCACTGGAGCATGTGCTTGTAGTTCAAATTTGAATTGTGCACATTAAATGCCTAGAAATTTAATTAATGTATAAAAAAGGCAAAACGAACCGGAATCATTCCAAAATTTAGCACGATAGTTGGTCTAATCTGCCTGTGTAAACAAATTAAGGCGGGAGAAGGTAGTGTACGTATGTTGTTTCGCACACGGAAGTGACACGTTCCCTCTCGGAACCACGAGCCTTCTTGAGAGAAGCTCCGGTTTGCAAGAAGCTTATACCAAAGCTTGTCCCAATTCGGCCAAAAAATTTACCGCAACATGTTGGTACCATGTCATGACACCATGCCAAGTTTCATGATTTGCATGTTTATGTTGTACTAATTTCGTTTACTCTTTGTCATTGCAGGTGTTGAAAGATGGTGGGCTTGGGTCGAGAGCGCTCCGAGCCTCCTACCTCGGCGCGTGGGAGGGTTGTTGTTATTGCACCCCAGAAGCTTCGGAGAGCACTGGTAGACAGCATGCAGACACCCCCAGCACCTTCGGCGAGCGCTTCTTCTTCGGCTGGGAGAGGAGGTCGGGGGAAGAAGAGGGGTGCAGGTAGAGGTGGACGGGGCGCTGTGAGAGGTAGGACGGTTGTTCTGCCTTCCTCGCCGCCATCTCCCGTTGAGTCTGCGGACCATCGGAATGTTCTGTCTTAGGTGGACCCGTCTGACATGGACCCGTGTCGGACTCCGGTCCATGAGCCTCAGGTCGACAAGCCTCTGGTCGCCGAGCCTCGGGTCGCCGAGCCTCGGGTCGATGAGCCTCTCGTCGCCGAGCCTCCGGTCCCAGTGTCTTCCTCCCAGGAGACTCGGGTCCCACAATCTTCCTCCCAGGACACTCGAGGCCTAGAGTCTTCGTCACACGTGACTCCGGAGACTAGCAACCATGATGATGGTGTCGAGGAGACCCTATCTGAGGATAGCTATAGTGAGAGCGAGCGGGTTGAGGAAGGCAAGAAGGTCTACCAGCGTGGTGGTACTAAGCTACCGTCCGTGCCGACGACCCGCGACGAGAGGTGGTTGATTTAGCCTAACAGGGAGAAGTAAGTGCATTTACTCTTTTTTAACCTTTTGCCTTCATGTTTGTTCAAATTAATATCTAATGTGTTGGCCTTGTCATACTGTAGGGGTTGGATACGCGCTGATGGTGTCCGCAGGGCCAACCAGGTCCTTGGTACTCTAGTCCGGCACCACTTCCCGGGGTGGGTCATGTTGCCCGGTGAGGGTGAGCTTCCATAGCTAGCACTGACCTGGGAGCTGTATGAGGCTACCCCGGCCCTGCCGAGGGAGATGGTCGACAGTGTCGTGTGCCAGACGGTGGCCGACATTGTGAGACAAAGGTTTTGGTAATTTCTCCTTTACAGAATTAAAATTCAACACTACCTAGTTATTGTACTAATGATCAGTGTTGTCTTGTTTGATTGCAGACCTTCTACATGTGTCTTGAGGAACACGAGGCGGAGGCGTCTATGGTTCTCGAAGCCGAGTGCAAGTGCCTACTTTAGAACACATGACACGAGGCTCGGGTGCAGGCTGTCTGAGACTACTACGCCTCGACTAACGTCAGGAGGCAAAAGAAGAAGTGTCGCGTCAAGTATCTGAGTAAGGACAAGTACGTGAAGGTAATTACCTATTCTTAAGGCCTTGTACTAGTTTCCTTGATTTGATTCGTAGGCGTAGCGCTGAAATTTCGCTTTGTCTAACTTAGGTGCCCCCGAGATGGTGTGCGGATAAGATGGACTGTTGGGAGAGGTTGGTGGATGAGTGGTGCTCTCCCTAATGGCTAGCCATCCACAACAAGGCCAGGGACAAGCGTGCCCAGATGCAAGGTGTGTTGCACCATCAAGGGAGCTCCAACCTGTTTGAGTACGGGGATCACTGGGTATGTGGTTCGAGCCCTTAACGATTCATGCAATTTAATTCCTCATGCTAGCTTTAATTACTAATTTACCCTGTTCCTCTCTTTCAGGCGCGACACAACAAGAAGGAGGTGCCACCGATGTACAACCTCTATGCCATGGCCCATAGTGCCCTGTACAAAAAGGCCAAGGAATTCTCAGAGGATGACCTTGATCATCCAGAGAGCTTCACCAACATCTCCTCCCACGACAAGCTTGTGAGGTATAGAGGCTGGGGGAAGCAGATGAAATGTGAGGACTTCAACCCGAGCTAGAGTCCTTTTGATCCTGAGCTTGTGATGCTATCTGGTGAGGGGAGGAAACATGGCCACGTAGCCATTGGGGATGACCTCATATGTTGTCCTAGAAGTCTCCCGAAGATCAAGAAGCGCCAGGCAAAGTCTCTCCCTGAGATGAGGCCTCGACCACGGCCAATGGATCTCGCTATCGAGTCTAGGGCCCAGGAGCTTGTGGCGGAGGCAACCAGGCAGGCGGAGGAGAAGGTGAGGGAGATGGGGTATAGGACGACTAATCTGTTGGAGGCGGAGAGGAACCGGAATGACGCGGGTCACCGGGCCCTATACGAGATCCTCGTGGTAAGTTTCTCCCACATACTAGCCAAATCATGCATGTAATGTTCATTTCATTACTAACTAATATGACTGACTCGTGAAAACAAAATGTGCAGTCGGTGTGTGAGAAAACCAGCCAGACCGCTCCGTCAATGCCCCAGATTGCTATAGCGGACATGGTGAGTTTCATTTGAATGGTCATTAGTTACTTGTATTCACATTTTAGTTGCATCATGCTAACTAAACATTGCAAATGATCTTTCGTGCAACACGCCTCCCACAAAGGATCAACCAATCCTTCTCCGTCTCGCGGTGACCCAACCCCGACCGGTCCTTCACCTCCCGGATTATGGTAAGTTTTCCCAGGTGGTTTGCTTAACAAATGCTTTGTTAGCTAGAAAATGGCATAAGAACCTAGGATAGCTCAATAATGATATATAGGTAGCTTAGCTAGTTCATTTATGACATAATTAGCTCACTTATGTAAAAAATGGCATAACAACCTAGGATAGCTCAATAATGATCTATAATTAGCTTAGCTACTTCATTTATAACATAATTAGCGCACTTTGGTAAAAAATGGCATAATAACCTTGTTTAGCTCCAAACTATCATATAATTAGTTTATTTTCCTCCAAAATGACAAAATAACCTTACCTAGCTCCAAAATGACCGATTTTAACTAGGATAGCTCTAAAATGATCTACACTTACCATTTTGTCCTACAAAATGAATAAATATGCTTAGTTAGCTCAAAAATGGCATAACTACGTAGGTTAGCTCCAAAATGACCTATTTACCTAGCTTAGCTCTAAAATGACCTACACAGTTGCATTTTTACCTACCTCAGCTAAAAAATGGCATTTTTACCTACCTTAGTTAGAAGAAGAAGAAGAAGAAGAAGAAGAAGAAGAGGAAGAAGAAGAAGAAGATTTCTTCTTCTTCTTCTTTTTCTTCTAGCTAGTCTCCTTCTTCTTCTAACTTTCATCTTTACTAATTTGCAGATTTGCTTGAGATAAGGAAGCTAGCATTGATGGAAACTTGTTGCAAACTTTTACTTGTGGTTGTGCTTCCTTTTTATTTATGGAAACTTGTTGCAAACTTGTAGGATATGTTGTTGGAAACTTGTTGGATATGTTGTTGCAAACTTGTATATATGGAAATGTTGTTGGAACCTTGTATATGTTCTTGTTGTTGGAAACGTGCATATGTTGTTGGAAACTTATTGTTGGTATGATTGTTGAAGTTATTTTGAAACGTGTATATAAATATATATGTATATGTATGTGAAATTTTGTCAAATTGAATGAATATAGGAAAAAACAGGAAAAACAGGGGCTATATAGCCACTTTGCTGTCCGCTGGGTGACGGCAAAGGTCCTTGCCATCCGCAAGCAAACAGCAAAGCTGCCACATGGCAGCTACCTATGCAACCTGGGGTTTAGGGGGGCTGGCCTATTTGGTAGATTTGCCGTCAGCCAGCAGACGACAAAGGCCTTTGCATCTTTGTCGTCCGCTGGCGGCAAAGCATGCCGTTAACCAATTAACGGACCTGAACTGCCACGTGTGCCATCCAGGATCTTTGTCGTCTGTCAACAGATGGCAAAGCCCTTTTCATCTTTGCCATCCGCCAGCAGACGGCAAAGAGGCCTTTGCCATAGCCTATTCAGCCGGACCTGTTGCTGTTTGCTGGCTGATGGCAAAGTTCTTTGCCGTCAGCCATCCATGCCTTTGCCTTCAGCCATGGCTGACGGCGAAGTGCCTGATTCCTGTAGTGCTTCGTCTGAACAAAGAGAGGACTATGGAAATGGCATTTGGCATCAGAGCCTCGATTCAGGAGTGATCACTGGCGGCCATGGCGCTCGTTCCACATGGCGGCGGTGCGGCGTGATGTTGTTGCAGCTGCCACCATTGACGACGACGACGAACTACACCGCCTGGGTGATCAAGGCGGAGGCTATCCTTGAAGCCCAAGGACTGCAGTGTGCACTGGCTCCGTTGGAGGACACGGCGGTTGACGCTGGGAAGAGCAAGACGGCGTGGGTGGCGATGCTGGGCACGTTGTCGGAGGACCTGCTAATGTAGGTGGCGACGAAGCCAACCGTGAAGGAGGTATGGGACTCCCTCAAGTTTCGCTTCGTCGGTGCCGGTCGAGTGTGGGTGGCGCGGCTCACGACTCTTCGTGGTGAGTTTGACCGCCTGCGGATGGAGGACGACGACGACCTCGACGCGTATGCAGGCAAGGTGAACGGCATGGCGGCGAGGTATGATAAGCTCGGGTCCATGCTGGATGAGGCCGCCATGGTGAAGAAGCTGCTCGACACCGTGCCGGATCGGTTGTACGCCGTGGTCGACATCATTGAGCAGTTTTACAACATGCAAGAGATGGCTTTCGAGGAAGCCATCGGGCGTCTGAAGGCCTTCAAGGAGCGGACGAGGCGGCGCGTGCAGGCTGGCGGCGAGCGGGCGGCCGAACATCTCATGATGACGGCTGCCCAGTGGGTGGCCCAACATCGTTAGTAGGGTGGGCATGGCTTCGGCGACGACGATGACGACGATGAGCAGCAAGCACGACTTCAGGTGGCGGAGGAAAGCGGTGAGGATGCTGCTACAAATGTGGCGAGCACGGGCATTTCCGGCATGAGTGCCTGAAGCCGCAGAAGGCGCAGACGGCGGAGGAAGCTCTTCTCGCCGACACCAACATCGACAATGACAGACTCCTCTAGGCCGTGGCATAGGGGGAGTATGTCGGTAATAATCCATGGCATGGGCGCGTCGGGTGCGTGTGTGTGCGTGCGCGGGACGTGTCGGACGCGTCGGGTGATCGTTGGGAATAAGTCATGATGGAGTATGGTGGCGACCAGTATAAGTGCACCAGGTCGGTTCTGTGGCGGTGTGATTGACGTGTGTGCGTCTGGTCGGGTCCGCGGGGATGGCTCACGATGGTGTGCGAGTGTGTAGCGTATGTGCACATGTGTGTATGGCGTGGTGGTCGATCAACGTGAGCTAGCTAGATAGGTGGATTAGCATTCTGTTGCGGGTGGTCACGATGTGCGTGTTGGTGTGAGATGTGCGCGCGGCCAAAGCGTTCACGTCAAGCACCTGAGTGTTTCCTGCATGTAGTTAGCCAGTAGTTAGGATCCTGGGCTTGTTAGTTGAACGCAAGGTCATGTGTATCATGCTGTTAGTGGGCAGCATGGTGGACCTGTTATGCATGCGTGTGTGGGACTACTTAAAGACTTGTAAGCTAGTTGTTTTAGCAAGTTGAATACAAGTGAGAAAAGGGTTGTACGTGCAGCCAAAAAAATTATTTTCCTCTTCTACCTTCGTCTTCTACCTTCGTCCGGACAGAGAGAGGACTGCGACAATGACAACAGAACCTACGAGGTCACAAGCTTAAGACGATCATGATCTGCTGGGTATTATAAGGACGAGAGTCATGAGAATATATTTGTGAAATTATTTCATGAATATTTGGAATAGTTCTGAGAGGATCCGGAAGCGCTTGGGGGTCACCAAAAGGATTTCCGTGAGTATCAGGTAATGTCGGGTATTACCGATAATATATATATATATATATATATATATATATATATATGTATAATGGTATAGAAGTATTTAGAACATTTTTTATTTAATTTAAATATCAACTGTCCTAAAAAGGCCAAGACGTGGAAGGCAACTTGGGCCAAAAAAGGCCCAAGTGGGAAAGTGCCTCCTTACATAAGGAAGGAGGCCGAATTGGGAGAGGGGGATTCAGACTCCTCCTCCATGGCCGGCGCAAAAAGGGGGAAACTTTACCCCTTGGTGACAGCCCTCCCTCTCCCCTCTATCCTATATACATATGATGATTTGTGCTCTTTTGAACATACAAGTTTTGGAGCCTCCTATAATTTTTCTAGTTCTAGTTCTAGTTGGTCCTAGTTGACTAATTAGAGCTAGACTAATCCTCTTGAACTCATATTTAGAAGCTTTCTGTGGTTCTAATCTCCTCCTTCTAATTCTCTAGTGACGAATAGTTCTAAACGGCAAAGCACTGCCAGATCGTGAAGGTTCCACACTTGCAACCAAGTCGATAGGCTGTGCTTTGGGTCTTCAGTTCGAGGGGCTGTTCATGGGAGGTACGAGGGATCGTTCATTGACGGTTCGAGGGACTCCATGTACAATCTACGCCAGCACATTCTTCTTCCGCTGCAACTTGGTGACGGTAACCATCGTGATCCCAAGCCATTATCTATCTTCATATTGATCTTGGGTGTGCGTAGGCGCGATTTTTTTTGTTTTCTACTATTTTCCCAACAGGAAGGCCTCCACCGCAACCTCCAACGAGATCTTGGCGGCCTGTTGCCCTTACACAAGGGCAAGCCGGCGGCGGACCTACTTCTCGCCGAGCTCCTCCAATGAAACCGGAGCAGGATCGACTGGGCCCCGATAGCTACACATCAGCTCCCCATGGAGCCTGCTAAGGGAGCACGCGACACTCCACCTAGGTCCATGTGATATGAATCCCCTTTAAGCCTCTCTCCTTCAGCTGGACAGCGATGGCCACTAGCAGCTCGGTGTTGCTAGAGAGACCATCCGGGACTCCCAGGAGTTCATATGCATCGGGGACCCCCACAGAAGGCCGGCAGGTTGTCTTCAAGTCCGCACATGTAAAACCAGTTCTTGTGTCAGGACCCCATCAATTTTGGGAGGTCCATGGGGAAGAACTGGCTAGAGGGCTGCAACTGGATGCTCACCCCTCCAAGGTCACGGACACCACTGCCACTCATGTGCGGCCTAATGCAGAAAAAGTGGCGGAACAAGTCTAGATGCGGGCAGTCCCCAAATAGCATTTACAGAATGTGATGAACTTGGTGATATGAAGAATGCCTGTGGGGTTGAGGTGGTGGAGTTGGCATGCGAAGAAGAAAATAAGCCCCCAGACAAAAGGGTGCTGGGAAAAGCCAAGTCCACAGCTGAAGAAATCAAAGTGGAGCACACGCTCGCCAGAGAGCGGAGCCAGAGGACTCTCCCTGGATAGGGGGATCTGATACCGGGTCGGAGGAAATCACCCCTTGGCCTTCAGCTTTTGGACCTTCCCATCTCAGGCTATGGAAGGCGACCACCTGCTCACGGCCTTGCCAGCCGCTTGCTGCGATTCGCCGACCGTGTCGGACTCTCTCTTCCTCTTCCTCTCAACGTCCTTGGTTGTTTGGGCACCACTGCCATGGCACCAGGAGGAGAAGCTCATACTCACCATTGTCTCTCCACTACTTCAGGATGCTGCTAACGCGACACTACGATCAGAGACCCTTTGACGAAACTGTGTGCGATGCATTAATCGCAAATAGTGGTGTAAAAAACCGTCAAAAAGGTGCAAAACATTTGCGATGACGGATGCATCGAACACGGTTTAGATTTTAGTTCTGTGTGTGATGTAGGTCATACGGTTCAGTGCAATTAACCGTTTGCGATGAGGATCAACAAAAGAAACGGGCAGCCAGATGAAGGTGTGTGCGATAAACAACATACGGTTCACTAGGATGAACTGTTTGCGATTAGGCAACACAAAAAAAACGGTCAGCCAAATCAAGGTGTGTGTGATATACGACATGCGGTTCACACAGATGAACTGATTGTGTTGAGACAAGAGAACATAAACGGTTCAATATAACAAGATGTGTGTGATACGCGACAAATAGGTCTATAATCAAAAATCTGTGCGAAGACCGATAATAACACAGACAATTGTTGCTAATAAGACGTGTGTGTTGTGCGATGGGATGGCATACAGAACAACAACATATATATTACATGCATGATTAACCAAATTAAACATCCAATTACATAGGTGGCTACTACAACCATGGCATTCGCACACACCAAAGTAAACTATTACATGCATAATTTCATAGGTGGGTACTACACACACGACACTTCCACACATCAATAAAGTAAACTATATATTACATGCATGATTAACTAGCATTAACGATCATCTGATCATCATCTACTTCTTGTGACACTTTCTCTGCTTGTGGCTCAATCCGGGCTTGTCGATTTGGGTAACGAGGCACTTCCTCATATCAACGATCCGCTTGTACATCTCGAAACATGTTTACACGCTCTTGGCCGCAAACCTGAGGTGAGGTTCATCCAGTCGCCACATCCAGGCCCTATGCCAGGATACGACACTTGTTCTCTAGGCATCCTGCTTCATCTTTTCGTAGTAGGGGTCGATGATGGCCGAGGCGAGTTCGACCAGGGAGTCCTTCTTCATGCTACCCCAGACCCTGCAGTGGTCACGGATTTCGACAAGGTTCTCGCAGTCCAAGCCCGTAACACTGAGCGCTTTTACATCATCGATGGTTTTCACCGTGGAAAACTTGTAGTTGATTATGTTGAAACCTGTTGAAACGGTCGCAAGGCTCTCTGGCAATGCAGTAGTGGTAGATGAGGACATGATGGCGCACGCACAACTGGGTGACGGCAACCTTCTGATCTATGTTGGGACTACCATCGGTGTACTGGAGGTCGATGCCAACCACCTTGTACTTGTCTCCAGCAAGCAACTGCTCAACGGTGTTGATGTAGTCGTCCACCACAGCCGGGTCGATGGTGTACACCACCGAGAGATCCATCTTCCTCGCGTGGGTCTCCACTTCTCGCCGAACTCCATTGGAGCGTAGCTAGACATCCCCTCTCCATGTGTCGTTGTGGGTGTGCTTGTTGTGTTGTGGGGCGCGATCAAAAGGTTCAAGAGACTAAGGCTATAATGGCCACGGGAATTAAAGGGGAGGCCGGACGACATGTCCTGATGGCAGTTCTAATTCGCAGCGCGTAACTCCATTGTGCCGCACGTAAATGCATCGCGTGGTAACATGCGCGGTGCAACCGCATGCTTATGGGCCCCCTGATGTGATCGTGCGCGGGCCCAACCGCTGGCAGAGCGCGCGCGAAGGGACGCGAGCAGAGCGCTCCATGGTCGCCTCAACAGCGAGCAACCATATATATGCATATAGCAATTGAACACGCAAGGAAAAGCTGTCCACAACCCGAGCATGCCGACGGACACGAGCAGAGCACACCGCGCCGCCTAATGGTTGAACTGTTTGTATAGATTAAGCACGACTGCTTAATCTATGAATGAAATATATGCTTAATTACTGAATTTTAGTTGCAAAAATTAGATAGTGCTAGTGATTTTTTGCTGCATATTTTGACAAATCGCATTGGAACCGCTGGATGTCCTCTCTGTATGTGTCGTTGTGGGTGTGCTTATTGTTTTGTGCACCGGCCCCAAATGGCAGCACAACTTATAAATTGACAGGATGGAGTACTAGTTATAGTGATGCATATAATTAAGCAAAGGGATCACACATGTTTGTACTGACTGGAACAAGAATGCAATAGCACAATAAGAATTAAGGAGGCAAGAAGAAAGATGCATCCCTCAATGTACGACCTCCTCCTCCTCAACTTAGTGCGCCGGGCCACCGACCGACGGCTAAGGATCGGCGACATCTGTGGCGAGGTCAAGGTGCTTCTCAGCAAAGGCATCCAAGGCTTCCAACCAATTGAAGAAAGCCAACGTCATAGCGTCCTCACTGGCCTTGTAGATACCTATGTACATGATTTGCTCGTACACGTGTGTGTGTAGGTCGACGAATTCTTGCAGGGCGAGGCGCCTCGCAGCGAGCACGACCTCCAGGTGGACATTCTTCGTGGCGTCGGCGGGCAGTCGCAGGGCCACCAATGCTTGAAAGAGGTTCTGACCATGGAGGCCGATTAGGGTGGTAGGCAATGAGGAGCCCGGGTGCGCGGGCTGGAGGAGTACGGAGATGCCGTCCGCGAGCTTCTTGATAACGGCGAACTTGTTGGTGGTGGCAACAATCATCTGGTCCAACTGAGAGTCGTAGCTAGCGTCGACGGTGGCTATCCACCAGCCGGTCGCCAACACCGTCTGGAGACGATCCTCGGTGCCATGCCGTAGGCCGGCGTCGTGGACCGTCTGGCACACCCGCTGGCCGCTCGCGCGCATCGCTGCCATGGGTCTGGAGTGAGCACTTTTGCGCTTAGTGTAGGTGCTTAGGCAAATGCTTAGGTGCGTACGATGTGGTAGATGCATTGGAATGGAGGGGTGCCTTTATATGAGTGCAAACTACATTGCATTCACATCGTGCTGCCTCTTTCCCCGGTCCTCCTCCCATTACTTCCCTCATGCATTCATGATGCTAATTGAAGGATGATGCATCATTGGCCGTTCAACATTTTGGGAACCGCTACCCTCTCCCTCGTCTGCATTAAAGCCATATCAGGAACTGCGCCACCCGCTGCATGCCCAGCTGAACACGCCTCCTTGCCTCCATCTATGCTTAATTACTGAATTTTAGTTGCAAAAATTAGATACTGCTAGTGATTTTTAGCTACATATTTTGACAAATCACAGTGTTACAAGGTTGAAAAATGGCAATGTTACTAGATCAACAAATGACAATCTTTCCAGTTTGACAAATGGCAACATACCCAATGTGACAGATGCAAATCTTACCAAATTGTTTGTAAAGTGGTTGCACATGGGTCATCCAAAACAACCGTTTGCGTTGAAGAGATGCACAAATCCTTCTCTCACTTTGCATACGGGTGTTCTTTCTAAAACGTTTGCGATCAAGATCCATTAAAACCAAGACACGTGGCATCACTGAATGGTTAAAATTTGAATTATACACGTAAATGCACTGAAAAACTCAAGTAATGCATAAAAATGTCCAAATGAACCTCGAAAATTTCCAAAAATTGACATAACACTCCTGTTGTTCTATGTTAACACGAGAAATTTTTTCAAAGCAATAAGAGGCAATGGATATCGTTTTGTCCCCAAAGGTGGGATGTTTCCTACCGAAACCATCAGGCTTGTTGTGAGAAGCTCTGGTTTTTTAGAAGCATATCCCCAAACCTGCCCCAAATGGGAAAAACTTTTTACCACGACATGTTGATGTCGCTGCATGATAGCATGCATGACAAGTTTCATGAATTTCAGACGAGCTTTGGATTCATACTAGAATTTAAAAACCAGGTATCTCAATGTTTGCGGCCGAGTGACGGTGGCAGGGTGTTTGACGACATTCATTCTCATTTCTTTTATGGAACCTAATTAAGCATGCAACCAAGGACACATATTTGAATTTTCAACCAATTTATATGCATTAGAGCATATGTGTGCATCTATAGTTCAAATTTGAATTATGCACATGAATGCATAGAAAACTCAGTTAATGTATAAAAATGTCCAAGCGAATCCCAAAAAATCCCAAAAATTAACACAACACTCCTCTTGTTCTATGTTGACACTAGGAAAAAAATTGAAATCGAGAAGAGGCAATGCATATCGTTTCGTCCAGAAAGGTGAAACGTTCCCTACCGAAACTATTGGGCTTGTTGTGAGAAGCTCTGGTTTGTGAGAAGCATATCCCCAAACCTGCCCCAAATGGGACAAAAAATTTACCACGGCATGTTGATGCCGCTCCCTGACAGCATGCCAAGTTTCATGAGTTTCAGACGAGCTTTGGATTTACTAGAATTTAAAAACCAGGTATATATATCTCAATGTTTGCGGCCGAGTGACGGTGGCAGGGTGTTTGACATTCATTCTCATTTCTTGCATGGGACCTAATTAAGCATGCAACCAAGGACACAAATTTGAATTTTCAACCAATTTATATACATTAGAGCATATGTGTGCATGTAGTTCAAATTTGAATTATGCACATGAATGCATAGAAAATTCAGTTAATGCATAATAATGTCCAAGCAAACCCCCAAAAATACCAAAAATTGACACAACACCCCTATTGATCTATGTTGACACTAGGAAAAAAATTGAAATCGAGAAGAGCAATGCATATCGTTTCGTCCAGAAAGGTGAAACGTTCCCTACCGAAACCATCGGGCTTGTTGTGAGAAGCTCTAGTTTATGAGAAGCATATCCCCTAACATGCCCCAAATGGGACAAAAAATTTACCATGGCATGTTGATGCCGCTCCATGACAACATGCCAAGTTTCATGAATTTCAGACAAGCTTTGGATTTACTAGAATTTAAAAACCAGGTATATATCTCAATGTTTGTTGCCGAGTTATGGTGGCAGGGTGTTTGACATTCATTCTCATTTCTTGCATGCGACCTAATTAAGCATGCAACCAAGGACACCGATTTGAATTTTCAACTAATTTATATGCATTAGAGCATGTGCATGTAGTTCAAATTTGAATTATGCACATGAATGCATAGAAAACTCAGTTAATGTATAAAATGTCCAAGCGAGCCCCAAAAATCCCAAAAATTGACACAACACCCCTATTTTTCTATGTTGACAGTAGGAAAAAAATTTGAAATCGAGAAGATGCAATGGATATTGTTTTGTCCAGAAAGGTGAAACATTCCCTAC
This sequence comes from Triticum aestivum, assembly GCF_018294505.1. Classification (NCBI taxonomy): domain Eukaryota; kingdom Viridiplantae; phylum Streptophyta; class Magnoliopsida; order Poales; family Poaceae; genus Triticum; species Triticum aestivum. The sequence continues at coordinate 274,823,710 of NC_057801.1, forward strand.
CAAAACCATCATGCTTGTTGTGAGAGAAGCTCTGGTTTGTGAGAAGCTTATACCATAACCTGGCCCAAATGGGACAATATTTTTTACCCCAGCATCTTGATGCCGTTCCATGATAGCATGCCAAGGTTCATGAATTTCAGACGAGTTTTGTATTTACTAGAATTATAAAAGCAAGCACCTCAACATTTGCAGGAGAGCCACGTTGCCATGGTGTTTGAAATTCATCCCCATTTCTTGAATGGGACGTAAGCATCAATCCATGGACACATATATCATTTTACAACCCATTTTGGTGCACCGGAGCATGTGCATGTGGTTTAATTTTGAATTGTGCACCTAAAATTCCTAGAAAACCAAGTTACCATATAAAAATGTCCAAACGAACCCTGAATAATTCCAAATTTTTTGACGACACAGCTATAGTTGCATGTTCACTACAGATAGAAGTTCTAGCAATTCAAACACCATCCTTTACAGCTGTGACCCCATTATGTAATTCAAATCAAGATGAAAAATCAAGTAGATCCCACACAGTTTGTTATCACCAACCCTGTGAGATGCAGTACAAAATATCCTGGAGCACCGTCGGTGTATAGTATGCCTATGGCTTACTCAAGAAGGTTCGTTGGCTACAGTCCACAACCCGCTTTGAATAAGGGACCGTGTCTGATGACACTTTGCGCGGCAGTTTTTTCGCTGAAGCTTTTCGGCTTCCGCGGAGATATCTGCCTCCCCGCCCCCTCCCCCTTACCAAAAGCCACATTTCCCCTGTTTTTGCCTTCCTTTCCAAGTTCAAACCTTAACTCCTTGCTTGCAGCGCCGCCTCCTCGCCGGCAACCCTCCTTCAGGTTGCTCGGACTCGCCTATCCAGGCAGGTAATCCACACCCGAACCCCATCCTCCTCCTCCTTCCACATCCCACATGCCCCGACCGCTGGCGCGAGTGCGACACCTTCCACCCAAATCACCGACCCCTCCACCAAATAAGCGCCGTCCTAAGCCATGGTGCACGTAGTATAGCGAGGATCTCAAGGAGCATTTGGCAGCAGAGAAGCAAATTCCGGCCACATGCGTAGATGAGGTCGCGAGGCTGCCATTCGTGATGACCCCCAGATCTTGGAGGAGCACCTCGCTGTCGAGGCCACCGTCAATGCCTCGTGCACCGACGTCGCAGCGCGGTTGGCTTCTTTAAACGACAGTTCATGGTGTTTTCTCGAGGCCACTGCTGGTGCCTTCAAAAAAGACTACGAGGTGTTTTCTCAGCGTGCACGTGCTTACCTCATCTCGAGAGCCAGCAGGTTGGTGCCCGGAGCGGCTCAGGCAACTCACCACTACGACGAGGGCACCCATGATGCGGAGGCCTCTCCGACAATGAGTAGCTTGTCTTATTAGCTCACTATAAGGACCCATGTTTAGTTTGCTAGCTACTGCCTTTCCTTAACGAATTTCAGTGAATTGTGCTATCTACTTTTACCATGCAATCTTCTGCTCTAGTGGATATGTTCTATATCTCGTGCAATTTGGTGTTCAGTTAACTGTTTGATTCAATTCTACAAATGTGATGTTCAATTCTTTAGGGTGCAATTTTCCAAGTTGTCAAGCATGCTTGGTTTGGTTAACTGTTTGATTTTCTATTAGGAGTATGTTATATTTTGCAATGTGGTGCTCAGTTGACGTTTGGTTCATTTGTTGTGGTGTTTAGTTAACTGTTTGGTTCAATTCTGCAATGCGATGTTCAATTGTTGTGTGTGCATTCTGTTATTGTATACCATGTGAGAAATAAATCAAATTTGGTTGTACTAAATACATGAAAAACAAATACAATTGCTATATTTCCAAGTTGTTAAGCATGCTTGGTTTGGTTAACTGTCTGATCTTCTATTAGGAGTATGTTATATTTGTGCAATGTGGTGCTCAGTTAATGGTTGGTTCATTTGTTGTGGTGTTTAGTTAACTGTTTGGTTCAATTCTGCAATGCGATGTTCAATTGTTGTGGCTGCATTCTGTTATTGTATACCATGTGAGAAATAAACCGAATTGGCTGTACTAAATACATGAGAAACAAATACAATTGCTATTTTCCTAGTTGTTAAGCATGCTTGGTTTGGTTAATTGTCTGATCTTCTATTAGGAGTATGTTATATTTGTGCAATGTGGTGCTTAGTTAATGGTAGGTTCATTTTTTGTGGTGTTTAGTTAACTGCTTGGTTCAATTCTGCAATACGATGTTCAGTTGTTGTGGCTGCATTCTATTATTGTATACTATTATACCTTGTCTTTTTTATTCCTTTGCCCCATTTCCAATATAGTGAAGATATTTGTGCACATGCTTGTTTTCAGCCCTTTCCAAAACAGTTCACTGATGATTACCTCTCAAACCACCTGTATGGACAGGAGGCGAGGAAGGTTTTCATACAACACCCACAGTTCAATATTGAAGTGTTCCTGAAGAGGACGAAGGATGGATGATCAATCATCCACAGGCACTAGCCTAAAGTTGCAAAGACCTTCAACATCAATGAATGCTCAATATTCGCCTTCCACTTCAGCAGTTTTCCCGATGAGATGCATCTGTCTATGTACCGTCTATGATGCTAATTTCGAAAGGTTCTAGACGTTGCACGTGAAACTTTGTGCTGGTGCAGTTGTGTAATGGGGCAGCTGAGTGCTGAAGCTATATCATGTTGTACTCTGATGTATTTCAATTATGAAATCCTGCTTCCTTAATATGGAAATGAAATATATTATGTGTTTAATATGAATGTCAATTAGATTAATAAATGGATTATTAATAATAGGGCAATAGCCTGCTAATTGGTTTTTGCTATTGCAAACGGTTATTGAAAAATACCGTGGGAGATGACCTAAGGCAACGCACATAGTTTCTTCTACGCGCCGTGTGTGATGCATTCAATAATGCAAACGAGAAAATTATTAATATTGTGTGCGACGGGAAGGCCATCACAAACGATTTAAGGGGGAAAATTATGTGTGATGTACCTATGAACAGAAACGTTTTCCTTGCATCGACTGTGTGGGATGTATGTACGAACGAAAACGTTTCGCAGGGACTGACTGTGTGGGATGAACTTACGATCGAAAATGATTTCGCCTATATAATTGTATTTTTTAGCACTACTGTATGTATAACGGTATTTGCTCGCTTGCCGGTCGCACACGACCTAATTTTGCCGAGCGTGTGTGTGGCAGGAGGGTATATCCCTGACGGTTTCTGGGTCATGTGCGAAGGACCCCCTAATCGCCCACACTCACTAGGCGATGGTTCCAAATGCCATCGCGGAAAGGGATTTAAAACCGTTTGTATAGCACCGATGCGTACCAGTGCTCGCTCGAGGGAGGATCTAAAGGACCGAAGACTATGAACATCACAATGGCGAAATCAGGGAGGCGTGCGGCTTGGCTAGAGTGCTAGGAAGAAGGCGGAGGCAGAGTGAAAACCTCCCCCTCTCTTCGCCTCTCCTATGGCCAACCACAACACGCGCTGTGAATCGATGCATCACGATGCGCCACATGTCCCACCTTCCACTGTAGTTACCACTCCTCTAATCATGGGTGCGGAAATCCAGGCAAGTTTTCCATCATGAATAAAAGACTAGACGAACCCCCTCCTGGCTCTTATGGGACGGCCAACAAGCACGACACTTCGAAGACGCCGATGTAGGCTGGGGTCTCCCCCTGAGCTCCAAAAGCACATTTACAGGACAAAACACCATAAAGGCTCGCGAAGACCTACCGCGCCACTCCTGAGGAGACCTCCTGGATGTGGTTAGAAATCAGAGCATCACATGGGTGTTGTGCCTGGAGGGGTTGGGCGAAAGGATTACTTGAAGATCCCAGCTAGGCTCCAAGACAAGGATGACAGCAGAGGAGATCGCATCTACACCCCTATAAACCCTAGGCCTCCATCATCTATATAAGGGGAGGCCAGGGAACCTTCATGATCATCTAATTAAGTTAGAAACTCTCGATAGTAATCAAACACCATTGTAACCCCTTACACGAGGTATCTCTCCACCATGAATAATCAAAGCAAGCAGGTTGTAGGGTATTACTTTACGACAGCCTAGACCTGGGTAAAACCCTTGTGTGATCTCTGATCTCAGACTTCTAGCCATGCTTGGACCCGTACCAAGTGATTTGACGGTATTCTGCACCATCATGAGCAGTTCAAGTAAGATCCAATTAAGCATCTTTAAGTAGTTAAATGGGACAATTAGAACATACATGCGATTTAAATTCAAGTTTGAACTATTTTATTTCAAAACTTACTTGGATTGTAATATTTATATGAGAACTATGGTAATATTTAAATATTTTCACCCATCAAAGATTTGGTTTCCTATTATTGAGCTTATCATGTATAAAAAAACCTAGACGAATATTTAGGGAACAAGATTAGATGGCCGACTTAGAGCATCTACAGCTGGACTTGGCAAATCCTGCCTCTATATGTCCATGGATGCACCCAGGTATGCCCGCGGATGCAGCTGGACCACCCCTCATATGCCCTGCCCGACAATCACATACCTCAAATCCAGACTCTAAAATACATGCAAATCCATGCACGCCCATTCTACATGTCAATATCACACGTATATAACAAATGTTGGCAGCAAAAATACATAATTCATACATAAAATTTATTTGAAGTGCACAACTCAAACATTAGCTCTTTGGTTTCCATTGTGGGTCCACATATGCTCCACAAGATTACTAAGTAGTTGTGTGTGCACCTGATGACCGTGAAGAATCGGATGCATATGCAGAAAGTTCATAAGCTGATTTGCATCTTGAACTTTCGGGATTTGAACTTGTTGTCCATGTGCTTTAAAATCATTGGTTTGGGCTACACTATCACCCTCGTCCTCGACAATCATATTGTGCAAAAAATGACGCAACATGTCATCAGCTACCACAATGTTCTGATGCCCACATCATTGAAGCTCCACTAAAGTTCCCCAACGAGCTTGAAGCACTCTGAATGCCCTCTCCACACCCTTCCTAGCTGCTTCCTGCATTATTGTAAAGTGGCTTTGTTTGTTGCCTTGTGGTTTGGATATGGTCTTCACAAACGCCGCCTATTGGGGAATGTAGCATGCAATTTCAAAAAAAAATCCTACGCTCACGCAAGAACTATCTAGGAGATGCATAGCAATGAGAGGGGGAGAGTGTGTCCACGTGCCATCGTAGACCAAAAGCAGAAGCGTTTGACAACGTGGTTGATGTAGTCGAACTTCTTCTCATTCTGACCGATCAAGCACCGAACATACGACACCTCTGAGTTGTGCACACATTCAGCTCGATGACGTCCCTCAGACTCTTGATCCAGCAAAGTGTCGAGGGAGAGTTTCGCCAGCACGACGGCATGGTGACAGTGATGGTGAAGTGATCCGCGCAGGGCTTCACCTAAGCACTATGACCATATGACCGGAGGAGTAAACTGTGGAGGGGGCGCCGCAAATGGCTAGGAATCAATCTTGTGTGTTCTACCGGTGCCCCCCCCCCACACACACATGTATATATATATATATATATTTATATAGGAGCAGGATTTTCTACAATAGCTTGCCACAGAACTAGTTAAGGTTTTCGACGGTGTAAAAGTTCTCAAAAATCCTGAAAAAAATACTGAACCAACACACCTATAATATAACATGATCCAACGGAGGGATTGAAAAAATATGACTGCATGTGTCCTGTACAAAAAGAACAAAATTTTCAATATATATTGATCCTGTAGTGAGCTGAAATGCTTGTTTTTTTCGCTGAGGACACATAAATGCATATATTCACAATCACACCATTGGATCATCTTATTATAATAGAATGTTTAGCAAGTCTTAACTAGTTCATATTTTTTACTTACTTTTAAACCATTAAATGTTTAGCAAGTCTTAACTAGTTCTATGGCAAGCTATGATAGACACAGTTTTACCTATATATATATATATATATATATATATATATATATATATATATATATAGACGGTCTATTATGCTAATATTAGTAGAATAACTATTCCGCACACCACTTCCGCACTGCACGCTAAACGCAAGTGCACTGCATCTTCTTGACAACGAGCACTGCAATATAGACTAGTGAACTTCGCGTCGGAAAAAACTGCACGCAGTATTTTTCTGGTACTGTTTTCGCTCTAATTTTTTGATTGTTTATTAGAACGAGACGTATAATATACCGTTGAAAAGCTATGGATTAGGCACAACTTCGACATGTTGAACAGTTTTCGAGATTCCACACGGTTTAAGAGCAGTTTTGAAAATGGTGCGGCGGATGACGAGTGGCAGCGAGCGTTTTTTCATGTTTTTTTCTAAACCGCTCGTCGGAATGAAGCAAACGATACGCCGTTGGATAGATATCGTCGAGGAGCATCTTTTTCATATATAAATGTTTCTCTAATTCCTTACGGTTTAAAAGCAGTTTCAAATTTACTAAATCACGGAATTCTGTTTTTCAAAAAAATTCAAATTTTCGGTACTGTTTTCGCTCCGGTTTTTGAACCGTTTATTGAAACGAGGCGTGTGATATGCTGTTGGAAAGCTACGAATGAGGTTCAATTTTCATATGTTGAAATATTTTTTAAATTCCTTACGGTTTTAAGTTAATTTTGTAAATCGTGCGGCGGACGACGAGTGGCAGCAGACATTTTTTGGCAAAATTTTTGCAAACCGCTGGTCGGAATGATTCAAACGATACGCAGTTGGAAAGATATCAACGATACGCAACTCTTTCATGTAGAACACTCTCTCTAATTCTTTACGGTTTAAGAGGAATTTCGAATTTATCGAAATGCGGACACTCTGTTTTTCGCGACACCCAAATCGACGTGGGTACTTCATCGGACTGAAAATTGCACTGCATCGGACGAAATGCCGCACTACATTAGATGGGCAAGAGAACTGCATGGTTTCCTTTCTGTGGGACGTAAATGTTTGAAGACGAGGAAGAAAACCACACAACTTTTAGACGGAAAAGCGCACTACATCAAAGAGTCAAGCGAACTTCATGATTTTTTTTGTCGGGCGTAAATTTTCTCAGATGAGCTTTTGCGTGTTTTTGTCGTCATATTTTATGAAAGAACGCACTGCTTCAAACGGAAAACCGCACCACTGCAGACAGTCAAATGCACTGCATCATTTCTTTTTGTCGGACGTAATTTTCTCACACAAGTTTTTGTTGTCTTTTTTTCAACAATTTTTATGAACGAGAGGTGGACTGTAGAGACGAGGACAAATGAACCGCGACATATGTTAAAGTGAACCTCATTGCTATCTTGTTGTTTTGTTTAAAAATATAACATTTTCATGTTGGGCGCAAGTGAACAGCATCACTCTTAAAAGTAAACCACATCCGAGGACCAAACACACTGCATGTAATAACATAATCGCCTGATTTTTCAAAACACACGAAACAAATTGCACTTCATACATAGGGGTGATGAAACATATTCTTTTTTACACAAATTGAGTGAACTTCAAAAAGAATTCTCAAAAAAATGCAAGACATGGATGGAGTGCACTGTGTCGCCCAACTTTTCCATGAAAAGATGTACTACATGCGCATGCGGGAAGAGCATGAGATGCCTCAGTCTCTCATCTCTAGGTGTAAAAACGATGAAGAGGGCATAGTCGCTGTGCAGTCTACTAGCCTGCAGCATGTGGTTCTGCAGGTGGGGGCATGCAGCTCGTTGGCGTGCTGCTCGCAATTCTGAAAGGTTGCCGTCCAGCTGCTTGTGGCACACGGGGCTTGTCCTCGGCCTCCCATCAAGATGGGGGAGGTGGAAGGAGGCAGGGTTGCGTCGGTGGGAAGATCGACCCCACCTGCACCTGAGCTGCACGAGAGCATCAGCAGGGCTACACAAGAGTGATTCATGTGAGAAAATATGAAATACAGTGAATTGCAAAAACATAGAATCTGATGAAAATGTGATCCATGACCAAAAAAGCACACAACACACCGCACATCCCCGTGTTGGTGAACGGCAATGGGAACCAGGGGGCTGAAGCTACTTGTTAACGGAGCTCGTGGATCCAGGGATCTCGCATGTCGGCGTCCCAGGAAAAGCAAGAGGAGCCAGTGGTTGGGCATCTTGATGGGCTTGGGAAGGGAGGTCGCCGCATGGGGGCGCCCAGATCCGACAGCAGCATGGGGAGGTACTGGCGGCGGGGATGCTCATCGCCCTCGTCATGCTATAGTTGGAGGTAGGGCGCAGGGGCAACTGCTCGGGATGAAGAAGAGAGCGGCGCCGCGATGCCAAAGAAACTGCACGCGCACTCTTCGTTCACTGCACACATGCGTGAGCAGCTGTGGAGTGCAGGTCGTCAGAGGAGATCTCACCGGAGGAACTCACCATCAGTGGTCCGGTGGTCGGGGGACGGCCGAATCCGTGGATGGAGAGCCATCGGAGCTCTCTGTCGAACTGCATAGAGGAAGCATCAGAGGAGCTAGCGGAGGCCATGGCCACCGGATCCGTGGGAGGGGAAGCCTTGGCGACTACCACGCTGGGTGAGCACCTCGCGCTGGTCGGCGGCGTGGGGCACCACCGCGGCGCCGATTACGGCCCGTCCTGGGGCAGGAGAAAGGAGGCTAGGGGCTGGACCCAGCCGGATCCGTCATCGGGGAACCACCGGGGGGCAGGGGCACGACACATCGGGTTGCTGGAGAAGAGGTGACAGTGGATCTCACGGATCCATGGCGGGTTCGGCGTGTAGTGGTCGGGGCCTCTCGGATCTGATGACGGGGGAGGCAAGGCTGCTTGGATCCATCGCCGGTGTAGTGGAGGTTAGTGTGGCGCAGGGAAGGAGGCGACCACGCTGGCTGGCGTCGAGGGCGACGGCTGGTCTGGGAGCGAGTCGTGGCGTGGTGGGGCGGGGCGCTGCGGGATGTCAGGGGGCTAGATGCGGTGGGAGGCCGGTCGGTGGTGGGTGGCCGACCGACACGGAGCTGGTGGCTGGCGTCAACGGCGGAAGAAGGTGAGGGGGATTGGGGGGTCGGGCGGTGCGGTGCTAGGCGCGAGTGGGAGAGAGAAGGTGAGGGAGCTGGGGATCGGGGTGGTGGGTGAGTTGTGAGGAGAGAGAAGAAGGTCGGATAGGGTGGGGGGAAGTTCATTTTTGTGTTTTGGGGTGTTTTTTCTGTACCTGGCGCAGTGGTGAAGTGTTAGCAGAATAAGCAGGTTTGATGTGCAGAATATATATAACACCCCTTAAGACCTTATTCTGCACATCAAACCCGCTTATTATGCTAACACCCCCGACCCACCCCGTAGCTAGAAAACTAACTACACAAAAGAACCGACCGAACTGCGCAGTAAAACCCCCCCCCAGCCCCGACCCTATCCTCTCGAACCCACCCACTCCTTTCTCTCATCGTGCTCCATCCAATCCCTGCAACTTCCCCCCACCCAGTCCGCCGCCGCACCACCTGCCTCCTCAACCGGCCGCCGCACCACCTGCCTTCCACCCCGTCGCCAGCCAGGGCTCACGCCGGCCCGCCGCCTCTCACCCGGCCACCGCACCTCCTCGCCAGCCGTCGCGGCTTGTTCTCTTTCCTCTCGGTGCCGGAGTGCCCTCCTTCCTCCCCATGTCGGAGCGCCCATACCTTCTTCTCCCCGTGGCGCGCCGCCCCTCCACCCCGCGAGCCGCCACCTGCCCCATCCCTCCCAGTACTGCGTCCTAATGCCGGCGAGTGCAAGTTCTGTGCCTTCCCTCCCCTAACCTCCCTCCCCCACTGTTTCCCGGATCTGCCTCTGCCATGGAGATGGCGCGGTTCCCCTCCCGGCGAGATCTGGCCGTGGGCACTCTCCCCTGTTGGCCTCAGATCTAGCTGTGACCAGGGGGTAGGGGCATGCTGCCTGCGTGCATCAGTAAGCTGCAAGTCCTCTCTGATGTTGCCCCTTTCACCACTGGTCGCCGGACTGCCGGTCCTCCTCCACTCTCCCTTCTCCATCGACCGCCCCGAGCTGCTGCAGAATAAGGCTGGTGTTAGCAGCAACCCCTGGAGATCGACAGCGCTACATGTAGTTCACCGGTAAGAACTTTTAGTTTGTGTGCGACATGCAGTTTTGCGCCCCGTCCAGCTCCAGTGGCGCACCGATGCGGTTCACTCCATGTGTGCAGGTGGTAATTGATCAGCCTCGGTGAAGTCCTTGTGCACTGGTGCAGCGGAGCATTTTTTTTCAGAATTGGTTTTCGTTTCTATGAAGTTCAGTGCAGTAGAGTTCTTGTGATTTTTTGCTCTCTGTATGTTCTTGTGCTCTAGTAGCCTGTGTGTCGTAGAGGGTATGTGTGTGTTCGTGTGTGCGCACACAGTTTGTACGCGGGCAGTGCTTGTCGCAGCCCACATCTCCAGCGGGAGTAGCTCGGATTCCGCCGGCGTGCAGTTTCGACAGTGTTCGTCAGCTCGCGTCCCATGCAGCTCAGTTTTGGCAGGCACGCAGTGCGGCATCTCGTATGGTACTGCTCGGCAGCTCATTTGCAGTCTGGTGCCACTATGCCGACAGCCGTTTGACAGCCGTTCATCAGCGCATATGTGCGGATTCAGCAGGACGGGCTTTGCAGACCAGCCGGACGACATATATTACGCAACTGCATGCAGCCCACTATAGATCATCGCGAGTTGAAGTGCGTGAGTGGACGCCTTGCAGTGCTCATAGTTCTCTAATGCAGTACTGAAAAAGCAAGTGAAGGTTTCATGTGTGGTGTTTGTTGTGTAAAAAGAAAAATGGCAGTGTTTGAAAAAAAATTGTATAATACAGGAGAAATTGCACTCATTGTATAACCCCTTCGTTGTTCACTATGAAAAAAAGTGAAGTTCATTATCAAACGACATTAGTGTGTGTCCACGGTGACTGTAGCCGCTAAGATTCCAGTACAGTGCGCCTTGTGTGGTTCCATTGCAGTGCACTTTCATGATTTTTTTATTCCAATTGTCACATCTCGTTGTGTGGTCCTATCTTTTTTAATGGGGTTCCTATCTTTTTTTAAGAAAAAAATGTGTGCTCTATAAGCAGCCCGCAGCTCACGACACAGGGATTTGTAGTTCTCCACCCTGATGCATGAGGTTCACATCTCGCTTGATGGTTGTAAATGACAAAAAATCATGTCATTTACTTCTATTTGTGTTGCGGTTCACTTTCCTTCCCAATTTGCACTGCATACGTCTTGTGGACTATCATGTGTTTCAAAGCAGCTAATTGCATCGGCACTTAAAGTGCGCTTCGTCATCAGATGGATTTCAATTTTCAATAGTGTCACGGTTCACTTGCCTCGTCTCTGCGGTCCACTCCTTTTTCAATTTTTTTTGAAAAAAAGACAACAAAAACTCGTCTGAGAAAAATTTACGTCCGACAAAAGAAATTATGCAGCTCGCTTGCCCATCCGATGCAGTGCGGTTTTCATTCGGAAGCAGTGCGGTCGGCCGTATGATGTTGTTCATCTCGTAAGTGCAAAAAAATTGTTACAAAAGCGAAAAAAAGTAATGCGGTTCACTTCTTGATAGTGTTGTGGTTCATTCACACCCGATGTGGAGTGCACTCTATTTCCTCGTTCTTGGAAAAAAATACGTTTGAATAAAAGAGACCGTGCAGTTCTCTTAGCCGTCTGATGCAGTGCGGTTTGTCGTCTGTTGCAGTGCGGTTTTCAGTTGGATGAAGTACCCACGTCGATCTGGGTGTCGCGAAAAACAGAGTGTCCGCATTTCGGGGAATTTGAAATTCCTCTTAAACCATAAGGAATTAGAGAGCGTGTTATATATGAAAAAGTTGCGCCTCATCGATACAATTCCAACGGCGTATTATTTGAATCATTCCTACCAGCCGTTTGCAAAAATTTCGCCAAAAACGACCGCTGTCACTCGTCATCCGCCGCACGATTTTCAAAATTAACTTAAAACCGTAAGGAATTTCAAAAATATTTCAACATATGAAAGTTGTGCCTCGTTCGTAGCTTTCCAACGGCGTATCACACACCTCTTTTCGACAAGCGGTTAAAAAACTGGAGCCAAAACAGTACCAAAAATTTGAAAAAATTTGAAAAAACAGAATTCCGCGATTTAGTAAATTTGAAACTGCTCTTAAACCGTAACGAATTAGAGAAACATTTATATATGAAAAAGATGCGCCTCGACGATATCTATCCAACGGCGTATCGTTTGCTTCATTCCGACGAGCGGTTTAGAAGAAAACGCGAAAAAACGCTCGCTGCCACTCGTCATCCGCCGCACCATTTTCAAAACTGCTCTTAAACCGTGTGGAATCTCAAAAAGTGTTCAACATGTCGAAGTTGCGCCTAATCCATAGCTTTTCAACGGTATATTATACGCCTCATTCCGATAAACCGTTAAAAAATTAGAGTGAAAATAGTACAGAAAAAATAACGCATGCAGTTTTTTCCGACGAGAAGTTCACTAGTCTCTATTGCAGTGCTCGTCGTCAAAATGACGTAGTGCGCTTCTGTTGAGCGTGCAGTGCCGAAGTGGTGTGCAGAATAGTTATTCTTCTATATATACAGACGGTCTATTCTGCTAATATTAGCAGAATAAGAGGTGAGGGGCTGCAAGGGGCGCCCCAAGTGGGAGTAATTCTACTTGGGCGCCTCCTCCAAGTCGGCCTCCCCCCCTTCCATATACATCGGAGGGGGAAGGAAAGAGAGGGGGAGGGGAAGGAAAGGGGGAGGCCGAATCCTCCCCTTTCCTTCTCCTTTCCCTTCCTTCTCCCTTCCCTTCCTTTCATTCTCTTCCTATTAGGCCTATAGGGGGCGCACCAGCCCCTTTTGGGGCTGGCCTGTCCCTCTCTTGGCCCATTAGGCCCATATAGCTTGCCGGGGGTTGTCCGGAACCCCTTCTGGTGACCTGATACGTACCCGGTAACCCCGCAACACTTCCGGTGTCCAAATACTATCGTCCTATATATGAATCTTTACCTCTCGACCATTTCGGGACTCCTCTCATGTCTGTGGTCTCATCCGGGACTCCGAACAACATTCGGTCACCAAATCACATAACTCATATAACACAAAATCGCATCAAACGTTAAGCGTGCAGACCCTATGAGTTTGAGAACTATGTAGACATGACTGAGACACCTCTCCAGTCAATAACCAATAGCGGAACTTGGATGCTCATATTGGTTCCCACATATTCTACGAAGATCTTTATCGGTCGTTGAGGGAGTCCTGGACTGTGGGGTCCTCGGGGAGCTGGCCTATGTGACGTCGGCCGGACTGATGGGTCGTGAAGATACGAGATAGAAGGTCTTCCCCCGTGTCCGGATGGGACTCTCCTTTGCGTGGATAGCAAGCCTGACACCCGGATGTGTAGTTTCCTTCCTCTATAAACTGACTTTGTACAACCCTAGTCCCCTCCGGAGCCTATATAAACTAGAGGGTTTAGTCCTTAGAGGCAATCATAATCATACATGCTAGACATCTAGGGTTTAGCCATTACGATCTCGAGGTAGATCAACTCTTGTAACCCCTATACACATAAAAGTAAATCAAGCAGGAAGTAGGGCATTACCTCCATTAAGAGGGCCCGAACCTGGGTAAACATCATGTCCCCTGCCTCCTATTACCTTCGATCCTCAGGCGCACAGTTCGGGACCCCCTACCCGAGATCTGGCGGTTTTGACACCGACATTGGTGCTTTCATTGAGAGTTCCATTGTGCCGTCGCTAGAAGGCTTGATGGCTCCATCAATCATCTACAATAATACCACCTTGAGGGAGACTTTTATCCCCGGCCAAGTTTTTGTATTCGGCGGCTTCGCACTGCGTGCCAACTCGATTGGCCATCTGGAGCAGATCGACAGCTACGCCATTGGTCATCAGATCAGTTTGGGAAACCTGAACTATGTCGCTGACACCCGAGGAGACTTGATCTTCCAAGGGTTCACGGCTATCAGCATTCTAGGAACGGGGGTCCCCAGACTTGCCTGCCTGCGGCCTGCGGCGTGGCTCCACCAGTGGCCCAGTACGGCCTGTCTTCGTCAACCAACATTCAAGATCCTTGCGAGGGGCCAAGCCTCGCGGGGCGGACGACACAGGGCCTCCTCAGGAGCGGCCTCACCTGGCAGGCTCGCGAGGGAGGCGGAGAGATCAAGGCAAGGGGTACCTCGCGAGGTTCCCATGACGCAAGCCATGATGACCAAGGCCAGGCGGGCACCAGCGTGCGCAGTGTCCTCGTTTCCCCTTTGGTGCTAAGGGGGCAAGCACAGGCAAGGAGTACCGAGGCGTCAAGCAAAGGTTTCCATATCGGTGCAACAAGACCAAGACCAGCAGGACGACATGACGAAGGTCATCGTGGGGCCCAAGACGGCGTCACCACCAGCGCCTTTGGCAGGCGAAGACCACCTTTAGTCAGGATAGCCTGTACTAGCTGTCCCCCATCAAAATGGTCGTTGTTCGATCCCTTCCCGCTCAATATTTGGGGAGAGGACCAGGGCCTCTATAAATAGGACTAGCCACCATCGTAGAAAGGGACGGACTGAGTTCATCTACACACCACACCAGCTCAAGAACACCTCTCCTCGTGAGGCTGTTCTTCCTTTGTACTGTTCATCATCAGCCCAAGAGGCAATCCACCACCACCACATAGGAGTAGGGTATTACACCACAACGGTGGCCCGAACCTATATAAATCTTGTGTCCCTTGTGTTGTGAGTTCATCGAGCTAGCTTAGAGATAGAGGCGAGGCTGAGGGCGTGTTTCGGTAGGGAGAAATCTTCGAGCGATCCCTAGTGTTCGAACCTCAAGGGTTTTGCCGGAACCCGATATCTGGCATTTGGCGCGCCAGGTAGGGGTGCGCCAGAGCTCTTCCTTCCGTCGACCCGCTCTCCACCAACACCGCACTTCGCCCTCATGGCGAACATTGCGCTTCCGGCTCCGGCGGCCGGCGCCTACGCTGGGGCCAGGGTGCTCCGAGATTTGGCCCCCGTCTTATGGTAGGTGCAGTGGCCGCACAAGTTCAAGCCAGAGATGCCGCCGCGCTATGATGGCGCGATGGAACCACTGGTTTTCCTGTTGGCATATGAGGAGGCCGTCCTCAAGGCAGGGTTCAACAACAAGGTCATGGCCAACTGGCTTCCCATGGCCCTCACTAGCATCCCCCGCGCTTGGCTGCTCAACCTGCCGGTGTCTTCTGTGGCCTCCTGGGAGGAACTGCGCGACCTCTTCCTCGCCCACTACATAGCACCGGCGCCCCCGGTCGTCGCAGCTCTCCTGGGCGGCTCGCATGTGCCACCCTCGGACCGCCATGCCAAGTCGTTCTTTCGCCAGATCGGCGGCACCCTCGCGTGGCAAGGAGCTCCCCCGGGTTGGGTGGCGCCCAAGGCCGACCTGACCTTCAACTCAGAAGATCACCCCGTCAACACCGCCTGCTCGGGTGCGCTCCCGATGCTCTGCACGCCCACCATCTACCAGGTGGCCGTCACCAAAACCCTCATCGACGGCGGTGTCGGCCTCAACATGCTCTCGGTGGAGGCCTTCAGCCTCCTCCATGTACCGCTGGAGCGGCTCCGACCCAGTAAGACCTTCTCGGGTGTCGGAGGCGGTTCCTCTAGTTCCTTGGGGCAGATCCACCTTCCCGTGACCTTCGGCACTCACGACAACTACCGCACGGAGCTGGTCGACTTCGACATCACCCACATCAGCCTCCCGTACAATGCCATCCTCGGATACCCTGCCTTGGCTTAGTTCATGGCGGCAACCCACCCGGCCTACAACCTCATGAAGATGCCCGGGAGCAGCGGCGTCCTCACTGTAGCTGGAGATACCAAGGAGGCTCTGCTGGTGCTAAAGCTGGACCTCAAGGCCGCTGTGGCGGCGCAGCCCGCTGGCGCGGATGCCTCCAAGGCCAAGGAGGCTGCACCGACCAAAAAGAAGCAGTTGTTCACTGAGGACAAGGTGGAGACCAAGCAGGTGCCAGTTGAGGAAGACGGGTCCTCGAGAGCCACCTTCACCATAGGTGCCGACCTCGACCCCAACCAAGAGAAGGCGTTGGTAAAGTTCTTGCGCTCGAACAAGGAGGTGTTCACGTGGGAACCCAAGCAGCTAGCGGGGGTCCCAAGGGAGGTGATTGAGCATCACCTGAATGTGTGCCCCAATGTACGCCCCGTGAAGCAGAAAGCGAGGTGGCAGTCCACAGAGAAGCAATCCTTCAACGTCCAAGAAACCCGCAAGCTAGAGGCAGCAGGTGTTATTCGCGAGGTTCGCTACCCCGAATGGCTGGCAAACCCTGTTGTCGTGCCAAAAAAGGGAGGAAAGGAGCGCATGTGCGTCGACTTCACCAAACTCAACAAGGCCTGCCCTCAAGATCCGTTCCCGCTTCCCTGCATCTACCAGATCGTCGACTCCACCGCGGAGTACGACTTGCTGTGTTTCCTGGATGCGTTTTCGGGTTATCACCAAATCAAGATGGCGGTGGAAGACATGGAGAAGACAGCCTTCCTGACCCCATGTGGAGTGTACTGCTACACTTGCATGCCGTTCGGGTTGCGCAACGCGGGCGTGACCTTCCAGCGGCGGATGCCCATTGCCTTGGGCCGGAAGCTCAGGAAAAACGCCGAGGCTTATGTCGACGACATTGTGGTGAAGTCTTGGGAGGCAAGGACCTTGATCCAGAACTTGGAGGAGACCTTCGCGAGCCTTCGTCAGGTAGACCTGCGACTCAACCCGCAGAAGTGCGTGTTCGGCGTCCCTTCCGGCAAGCTGCTGGGTTTCCACGTGTCCCACAGGGGGATCGAGGCCAACCCGGAGAAGGTTAAGGCAATCGAAGACATGAGTCTGCCGCAAACCCTCAGAGAAATGAAGAAGCTCGCCGGTCGCGTAACTGTGTTAGGACATTTCATCTCCAAGCTGGGGGAGCGCGCCCTGCCGTTCTTCAAGATGATGAAGAAGAAGGGCCCGTTTGAGTGGACACAGGAAGCAGACCAAGCGTTTCAAGACCTCAAGAAATATCTGACCAGCCCTCCCGTGATGATGGCACCGCGCCCTCTCAAGTCCCTGGTGCTCTACCTTTCCTCCACTCCCTACTCCGCTAGCACAGCCCTGGTGGCGGTTCGGGAGGAACGCCAGGCTAAGGCCGCGTCTCGCCCAGCCATGGCCTCAGCCAGGGCGACACAAGACCAGGAAAGGCTCGCGAGGACCACGACAATGACAGCAGGGGACCAAGCTCACCAGGAAGACGCCCCCAGGGCTGAAGAGGCTGCACGAAGAAACAGGTGCTGGGGGCTCCATCGTCTCAGGAAGCGCCTCGACCTCCGAAAGACACATGCCACATCAGTGCACCCACTCTTGTTGAGCATCCGGTGTACTTCTTCAGCACAGTGTTGCGGGATGCAAGGGCATGGTACCCCATGCCTCAGAAGCTCTTACTCGCGCTCTTGGTGGCCTTGCGTAAGCTGCGACACTATTTTCAAGGTCACTCCATCAAGGTCGTCTCGGCCTACCCCTTGGAAAGGGCACTCAGGAGCCCCAACTCCGCTAGGAGAGTCGCCGAATGGAACATCGAGCTGCAGGCATTTCAGTTGGAGTTCAACACAACCAGGGTCGTCAAGGGAGCCGCACTTGCTGATTTCGTGGTTGAATGGACGGAAGCACCAGGGCTCAAGGCGGGCGAGGATCGGTCCCTCTCCCTAGGAAGTGAGGCACCAGATGGTTGGGTCATGTACTTTGATGGTGCATTCTCGCGGCAGGGCGCGGGGGCCGGAGTAGTGCTTATATCCCCCCACTCAGGACAAGCTCTACTGAAAGTGCGTTATGTCGACTAGACGGGGGGTGAATAGGCAATTTTTATGAATTCTTCATTGAGGAATTTGCCGGTGAGGAAATTCCTTAGCAAAGAACTATTAGCAGTGGAATAAGTACTCAGAAGTAAGCATAACAGAATACAAGCATGGCCATCATGATGAAATGAAGACTAGCACAGAGTACAGAAAGCGTAATCACAGGATAACACAAGATGAAGACAAACAGACTGAAGAAATTGAACTGAGGAAATTGAGAAAGTCTTCAGTCACAGTCTTCAAACACAGATATGAACAAACATTCAACACAGTAATGAGGAAATGAAAGGGTTGAGGAAATAGAACCAGTTAGGTTGGTAAAGACAATGATTTGGTAGACCAGTTCCAACTGTTGTCTTAGTTGTACGTCTGGTTGGAGCGGCTGAGTATTTAAACTCGAGGACACGCAGTCCCGGACACCCAGTCGCTGAGCACACAGTTCAGGACACCCAGTCCTCACCGTATTCTCCTTGAACTAAGGTCACGCAGACCTCGTCCAATCACTCGTGGTAAGTCTTCAGGCGACTTCCAAACCTTCACAGACTTGGTCACTCGGCGATCCACAATTCCTCTTGGATGCTCTAGACCTTGACGCCTAACCGTCTGGAAGAAGCACAGTCTTCAAAGGTAACAAGCGTCGGATCCACGCAGGATCAATTTCTTCAGTGATGCTCAATCACTTTGGGTTTGTAGGGGTTTGGTTTTGGGTTTTCCTCACTCGATGATTTTCGCTCAAAGTCCTCGGAGGATGGGTTGCTCTCAAATGACAAGTGTCAAGTTCTCTCGGAGCAGCCAACCAGCTAGTGGTTGTAGGGGGCGGCTATTTATAGCCTAGGGAGCAGCCCGACATGATAAGACATAAATGCCCCTCAATGATATGACCGTTAGGTGGATAAGATATTTTGGGACAGCTGGCGCGCAACACAGCAACGGTCGGAAATTTGACTCTCAAATTCCTCAGGGCTATCATGTTCTTCACTGTGTAGGTAATTCGCACTGACGAATTCCTAACTCCTCAGTCAGAACAAATTCATCAGTGACCAGAAGAACTTCTTCTCTGTCACTGAAGAAAGTGACTGAACTGTATGAGATTTCCAAAGGCTTCACTCGAAGGGATTGGTAGGTGTAGGATTTTGAGTTGAGCATCACATGGAAATTTTTCCTTAGTATTTCCTCGACCCCCTTTAACAGTACGGTGTTTCCTATGACTCAAGAAGGAGAAAATGAAACTACGAAAACAAAAGTCTTCACGCTTCATGTTCCACAAATGAATACCAAGTCTTCAAGGTCACACCAATTTCTTCACTTTCAAAGTCTTCAGAAAGTCTTCAGAATATCAAAGTCTTCAGAAAGTCTTCAGAATATCAAAGTCTTCAGATGAAGAACTTCATTTTTAGGGGTCGACTTTCTCTGTAAATATCAAACTCCTCATAGACTTATAGACCTGTGTACACTCACAAACGCATTAGTCCCTTAACCTATAAGTCTTCAATACACCAAAATCACTAAGGGGCACTAGATGCACTTACAATCTCCCCCTTTTTGGTGATTGATGACAACATAGGCTAAGTTTTCAACGGGGATAAACATATGAAGTGTATACACTGATATTGAGGAATTTGATTACAAGATATAGTAGAACTCCCCCTGAAGATGTGCATAGTGAGGAATTTGCTTTTGAGGCAACACACATTTGAAGAGTTGAATCATGGAGATCTCCCCCTATATCTTGTAAGTCATACATGCATTCGATATATAATATGAAGAATTTGAAATGCATGATGAAATATGGTGCCTGATGAGATTCAGCATGCGTGCAATGTCATTAACGAGGAATAAGCATGCAGAGCATAATGCAATAAAAGTATCAGCGCACCATCGGGTTTAAGATTACAACTCGATCCAAATAAAAGTTTCAGAAGAACGAGAGTTGTAACTTAAAAAATGCCCTTAATATAGACCCGCTTGAAGACTAACTTAGATTTCTCCCCCTTTGTCATCAAATGACCAACAGGATTGAAACTGAGGACTAACGCCCCTGAAGAATTTCAAGTCGATGGAGGAGCGCCAGTGTTGTCGGGGTTGTTTGTTGTAGCAGGGCCTGCCGCAGTGTCGTCCAAATCTTCATACTCATCAGTGTCACGCGATGAAGAATAAGAGCTGGCCACCAAGGAAGGAACTTTGACCTTCTTGAATTTCTTCGGTGGAGGTGCAGACCAGTCAAATTCTTCCTTGAGACCCATATTCTTCAGATCTGTAGCGCTGTAGACATGAGAGAACAACCCAGGTACGGTTGAAGGTTTCATGGAGGTAGTATTGGTTTTTCTTCACTGCATTGTGTGTTGAGGTCATGTTGTGAAGAATTGAACCAAACTGACGCTTGACCCATTTATGATTGCGATCAACCTTCTGATGAAGACTGAGGAGTAACTCACGGTCAGTCATCACCCTGGGTGCTGTGGCTTGAGGATTTTGCTTGGTTGAGGTATTTGCGGTAGAGTCATGTGTGGCGGAATCATCATTGGTAGAGTAAGATGCAGCCTTGCGAAATTGACCATCCAATGGACAAATGCCTTCATCGATCACAGCAGCGGCCTTGCCTTTATCATCAGCGGATGAAACTGTCTGTTTGAGGACTTCAATGGGAGGCAAATAGCTACCGTGGTTCAGAGTGTTAGCTTTGTAATTCAGTGAAGATCTTGCCCTGATGAATCTCATAATCCAAGGAGCATAGGGCTTCAGCTCGAATGGTGACATAGCAATATTGGCCAGAGTCCTCATGAAGAAATCATGGAAGTTGACGGGAATGCCATGAATGATGTTGAAAAGCATATTCTTCATGATGCCAATGACTTCTTCATCATTTGAGTCGTGGCCTTTGATGGGACTCATTGTCTTCGTCAGAATTCGATAGACAGTCAGAGGCACATACAATAATCCTTGACGAGGAATTTGATTCGTGGGGCCTGCCTTGGCTTCAAAGGCTTCATCAACACTTGCATATAGTGATTAGAAAGTTCTGGTTCATTGTAGATACAACGAGCACCATCAAGTGGAGGACTGAGTGGTAGAGCACGAAGCAATTCAGTTGCTGGTGCCTTGTAGTGAGTATTTTCAGACTTCCAGTCTAATACCCATGAGTTCACGTCTTCAGCGTCTCCGGTGATGTGCAGAGTTGCATAGAATTGACGAATGAGTTCTTCATTCCAGTCACAGATATCAATGCAGAAATTCAGAAGTCCTGCGTCATGAAGAACACTGAGGACTGGCTCAAAGCCGGGCAGAGACTCCATGTCCACATGAGGAATATGTGCATGATCGAAGACTTTGTCTTTGTTGAAGAGAACTAAGGAATAGAAATTGGCTTGGCTGGCAGTCCAGAAACGCCTCTTCCTTATGCGAACAGAATCATATGGATTATAATCAGTGAAGAATACGTGCTCGGCAAAGAAATCTTCATCCTTGAACTTCTGTTTGCTTGAGAACGGATTCTTTGGCTTTGGCAGAGGGGTGTCAGTGAGTTGCATCACCACCTCAGGAATCGCGAGCTCAGGGTCTTCAGGCTGAGGAATTTCTTGTTCCTCAACAGGTGCAGTCTGAGGATCAGCAGCAGCAGGTTCATCAGCACTAGTGGCTGGAATTTCTTCATGGACAGATGAAGTGGGATGAGTTTCTTCAGAGCCCATTTGAACTGTTGGTGCAGGGGACTGAGGTATCTGTTGGAGTGGGGTGAAGAGTGGAGAATTTGGATGTTGACTTTCCCAAAAGTCATCGTTCATCACTGGCGTTGTGCTTGCAATATCCACATCTTCTTCAAGTTCCTCAACACCGGCCTCTTCAGCTGTGAACTGAGGCATAGGCAAGGAAATGATTGGGGTTGAAGGGATTGCTTCCACTTCAATTTCTTCATCAATCTGCTCCGACGAAGCAGCAGAATGATTTTCTACATCAGATCCGCTTGGGATCTCATAGTCTTCTCCAAAAGGAACAAGGTCATTTGATAGCATGGAGGAAATTGGAACAACATCAATTGGATTTTCGAGTGAGCTGGCCATTGGCTTCATTTTCTTCGCAGCCGAAGAGTTTGACGCAGCTGATGCCTTCCTTTTCTTCACTGCAGCTTGCTCTGCAGCCTTGGTCTTCTTCACATCGAATGCACATGGAAGAATTGGAGTTGGTGTAGGTGCAGATGGAGCTGAGGAATCTGGTTGATTTTCTTCAGGCGCAACTGATGCAGTTGCCCTGACTTCTTCAGTTTCTTCAGGAGCACCACTAGTGGATGCCCTGGAAATTTCTTCAGCGGCTGGAATGGGATCATCAGCCCTGGAACTAGCATTTTCATCAGCAGCCTGAACTTCATCATCGGTGCTGGCATGTTCTTCAGTCGGCTGAGCTGAGACTCCAGCCTGAGGAATTTCATGTTGCGTTGGGGCAGCAACATTGGTGAATTTCTTCGTCAGGTTGACGAATCTGACTTTAGCTCCTTGCCAATCAGCATAGTAGGCATCAAAGTCATTGCTGAGGGCTTGAATTTCAGACTGAGCCTTGAGAAGTTCCTCAGGTGTCATTTTGACAATGTTTTTCTTCAGGAACTTCTCCTTTTTGTATTGAGCTTTCTTGATCTCTCTTGCCTTTTCAAACTTCCATTTCTCTTCAGCGATGAAATGGGTCAACATATGACTTTGTCCAGGGGTCAGATGAAAATCAGGCATTGGGGTGTTTGGATCCTTGTGCCAGAGATTAATATAATCGAGGATTTTCCTCGGATCCAACAGCAGTGGCACAGATGTGCCTTTGGCTCTAGTGGCCCTTTCTTGGCGATCTCTGATGATTTCCGCAAGTTCATCATCAGAAGCTTCATCATCAGAAGGCACATGGAATGCAACCTGTTTCTTGTTTGGACTTGGCCGAGGACCTCGTCCAGCTGTTGCTTTGGTCTTCAGCAGAGTCGGGCCAGATGATGACTTTGGTGCAGCTGAGGAACTTGCTGAAACACCAGAGGCAATCGAGAAACCAGCAGTCCTTTGACATGTAGCCAGATGCACAGGAGCTGAGGACTTTGAAGGAGCTGTTGAGGACTTTGGTGGAGCTGTAGCAGTGTGATGAATTTGCCGTGGGGGCGCTGCTGAGGAACTTGGCCGTGAGGGCGCTGTTGGTGAAGCACTTGGCTTACGAGCAGGCTTCTTTGGCATGGATTTCCTCGGTTTGACCGAGGCCTCAGTAGCAGTAGCAGTGGCAGAATCCTCATTGAATTTCTTCACTGCCTCCTTGGCTTGTCTTGCCAATTTAGCTTGGCGCTTAGCCCATTCTTCAGGAAAGTCCTCATCACGTTTGATACTTGTGGGATCAGCTACTTGGCCAGGTGCCAATGGAGCTCTTGGGCATGGAGGATTGAGGGCGAATTTCTTCATGTACTTTGGAGTCACATATCTGTATTCCCTCCATTCCCTTGCCCATCTCCGTTCAATCTTCTGAATGCGCACCTTGCGCTGATTTTTGTTTTCTTTGCCAAATTTTGCTTCATCAGGTGTGCAATAGTCAGCATAAATTTCCTCAGGGATTTCAAATGCAGTCATAACCTCAGGTTTCTTTCCTCCTTTCTGCGGCTTCTTACCGTCTGCCATATTCTTCGGTTGAGGAATTTGAACAATTGAGTTCTCTGAAGAAGTATGCAGTTTTTCTTCGAGGAACGCTGCAAATGAGTTAAGTTGATGAGAACCTAGTGATTCAGCAGCAGACATGAGTACCTGTGAACAGAGTATAGGTGCGAGGAATTCGGAGAGGTCATATGCGTTCTGAGAAGGTTTTTCGAAAAGAACAAGTTTTGAGGAATTTGACCAGATGAACCTTGAGGAATTTCAAAAATCGTTCTTGTCTTAGGTTCCAGAGTTGTACAGATCGAAGATCCACACAATTAGGGAATCTTGAAGAAAATGATTGCTTATAGAAACAGTTCAAGATCATATGATGTGTGTGGTGTTCATATGTGTGAAGATTTGAAGAATAAACACCTTTGAAGATTTTCAGGAAAGCTTGAGAATCAAAGCGGGTAATAAAAGTAACTTTTAATTACCCGAAGTGAAGAACACGACGAACTGAGAAGAACAGATGGGAAGTTCGTCAGGTTAGATCTTCCTTGCCCTAACTCGGCGGAGGAAGACAGCTATGGCGGCGGCGGAGTGAAGATTTCCGCGGTCGGCGTGACTATGACGGTGACGAGGTTGAGGCAGCGAAGCTCTTCCTCACCGGCGACGATGGAGTAGCGGCGGCGATAGGGTTTGAGGAGCTCGAGCAGGAGAGAGAGGTCGAGCGGAGTAAAAGAAGTGAGGATGGAGAGAGGGGTATTTATAGAGACGGTGAAAAACTGTTCGCCCGAAGATTTGGGACGAACGTGCCCCTGACCATTCTCCTTCTCACGACATGTGTCACCCACGTACTGTGTAGTGGAGATCGTGTACGATCGTGGGTGAGTAAAATAATGCATTGTGGGATGCGGAACGGTTTGAGCGGCAAAACCGAAAATTTGGATAAGATTTGTTTTAAAGTTTCGTTCGCAATTTCTTCAGCTGACCAGGACACAGTGAAGATTTTGAACGAGTTTCAAATAGAACGCACATGAAGAATTTGTGAATAGATTGGGTTGAGTATAGCATAGAGGGGGAAGGGTCCGATCACATTCACTTAGCAAAAAAAACTTGAAGAAATAGCTATAAGTGAATGCTGTAGAGGACATAAATCCATATATATATATATATATATAGCCAATGAAGAAAAATGAAGGAACCAGTGAAGATTTTGAAAATTTGAAGAATTTGAAAAACTAAAGAATTTCAAAAACTGAGGAAAAACTCAAATTGAAGATTTTCAACTTTTTGTGGTGGCGTGACCCACCGTATAAGAATTATGATTTCAGACACCGCGTACAATTGTCGTAGGGTTCTGAGAATCAAATTCTTCATTAATTTCTTCACACTTACAGTGTTGTTCTTCATTGATTGAAGAAAAACGTTTCTTCATGTGTTGCACATCTAAGTCATCAATTTTGCATAAATGTTAGGATGTGTGTCCTTTTCAAAGAACATTGGAAGATTCTAAGATATTTAGCTCACACCGCAACTTGCTAAATCTCTTCTCATCCAAGGGCTTAGTGAAGATATCAGCTAGCTGTTCTTCAGTCTTCACGTGCTCGATGGAGATGTCGCCCTTCAACACATGATCACGAAGAAAATGATGACGAATCTGAATGTGCTTTGTCTTCGAGTGCTGAACTGGGTTGTGAGCAATCTTGATGGCACTCTCGTGGTCGCAGAGGAGAGGCACATTCTTCACGTTGACGCCATAGTCCTTGAGTGTTTGCTTCATCCAAAGCAGTTGAGCACAGCAAGAGCCAGCAGCAATGTATTCAGCTTCCGCAGTAGACAGTGATACGCAGTTCTGTTTCTTCGAGGACCAACAGACCAAAGATCGTCCGAGGAAATGACAAGTGCCAGAAGTTGACTTGCGGTCCACACGATCACCAGCATAGTCAGAGTCAGAATATCCAATGAGATCAAAAACAGAGCCCTTGGGGTACCATAATCCTAGTGTTGGTGTGTGAGCTAGATATCGAAGAATATGCTTCACAGCCTTATGGTGTGATTCCTTCGGTGCAGCTTGAAATCGGGCACACATGCAAACACTAAGCATTATATCTGGCCTAGATGCACATAAGTACAATAAAGAACCAATCATGGAGCGGTATACCTTGTGATCGAAGTCAATACCATTTTCATCAGTGCATAGATGGCCTTTTGTGGGCATAGGAATTTTGACGCCTTTGCAATCTTGCATGCCGAATTTCCTCAGTACATCTTTGAGGTATTTCTCCTGAGATATGAATATGCCATTGCGCTGTTGACGAATTTGAAGACCTAAGAAGAATTTCAACTCTCCCATCATAGACATTTGATATTCTTCACTCATCATATAGGCAAATTCATCACTATAACGTTGGTCAGTACAGCCAAAGATAATATCATCAACATATATTTGGCACACAAACAGTTCACCATCATAAGATTTAGTAAAGAGAGTAGGGTCGAGTGAACCGGGTGTGAAGCCATTCTTCACGAAGAATTCCTTCAATGTATCATACCACGCCCGAGGGGCTTGCTTGAGGCCATAGAGGGCCTTATTAAGTCTGAAGACTTTGTCAGGATTCTTTGGATCTTCAAAACCTGGGGGTTGAGCAACATATACTTCTTCCTCAAGCTTACCATTGAGGAATGCACTTTTCACATCCATTTGATATAAGATGATATCATGATGATTAGCATAAGCAAGTAATATGCGAATAGCCTCAAGTCTAGCAACAGGTGCAAAAGTTTCATCGAAATCAATTCCTTCAACCTGTGTGTAGCCTTGAGCTACCAGTCGTGCCTTATTCCTTACCACAAGGCCATTTTCATCTTGCTTGTTGCGGTAGATCCACTTTGTGCCAATGATATTATGCTTGCGAGGATCTGGACGTTTGACCAGTTCCCAGACATTGTTGAGCTCGAACTGATGTAATTCTTCTTGCATAGCCTGAATCCACTCCGGCTCCAAAAATGCTTCATCTACCTTAGTGGGCTCTGTGATAGAGACAAAAGCATAGTGCCCACAAAAGTTAGATAAA
Organism: Triticum aestivum; assembly: GCF_018294505.1. Classification (NCBI taxonomy): domain Eukaryota; kingdom Viridiplantae; phylum Streptophyta; class Magnoliopsida; order Poales; family Poaceae; genus Triticum; species Triticum aestivum. The sequence continues at coordinate 274,850,180 of NC_057801.1, forward strand.
TGTGAAGCTTTTGAGCGTGTGAGAGGACCTGGCGCTTCAATGTCATCGATGATCTTGTCAACTTGTACTTCTTTTGCAACGCGAGGATGAGCTGGTTGTCGTTGAGGTATTTGATCATTTTCCTCAGCACCATTGTCTTCAGCATTATCTTCAGGTGCGTCAGCTCGACGTTCTTCGCATACTGGAATGAATTCTTCAGCAAATTCTTCAGTAGGAATGACATCCTCAGTTGCCTTGAACTTGATAGAATCCTCAGGTGCTGGTTCATCTAACACAGAAGGTAGGTGCTCTCTTTGCGAGCCATTAGTTTCATCGAACCGCACATCTACAGTTTCAACAATCTTGTGAAGAGCGATGTTGAAGACTCTGTAGGTGTGCGAGTCCTTTCCGTAACCAAGCATAAAACCTTCATGTGCTTTCGGTGCAAATTTAGAATTGTGGTGAGGATCTCTAATCCAACATTTAGCACCGAAGACTTTGAAATAACTCACATTGGGTTTCTTGTCAGTGAGGAGTTCATAGGCCGTCTTCTTGAAGAATTTGTGAAGATATACTCTGTTGATGATGTGGCACGCAGTATCAATTGCATCAATCCAAAAACGATGAGGCGTTTTGTATTCATCAAGCATAGTGCGAGCCATCTCAACAAGAGTTCTGTTCTTGCGCTCCACGACGCCATTTTGCTGAGGAGTATAAGGAGCAGATAACTCATGAGTAATACCAAGTTCATCAAGATAGTCATCAAGATCGGAATTCTTGAACTCAGTTCCATTGTCACTTCTGATGTGCTTGATCTTCACACCAAAGTTGGTTGAAGCCCTCGAGGAAAATCGTTTGAAGACTTCCTGCACTTCATGTTTGTAAGTAACAATGTGTACCCATGTATATCGAGAGTAATCATCAACAATGACAAAACCATATAGAGATGCAGCATTAGAGACTGCAGAGTAATGATTAGGTCCGAAGAGGTCCATGTGAAGCAATTCGAATGGACGAGTAGTGGTCATGATAGTCTTTGCTGGATGCTTGGCCTTGGTCATTTTTCCAGCTTCACAGGCTCCGCATAAGTGATCCTTGAGGAATTTGACATTCTCAATGCCAATGACATGCTTCTTCTTCGCAAGCGTGTGCAAATTCCTCATGCCTGCGTGACCAAGTCGTCGATGCCATAGCCAGCCTTCTGAAGCTTTTGCAAGTAGACACACGGCTGGTTGTGGTCCTGTAGAGAAATCAACAATATACAAATCTCCTCTCCTAAAGCCTTCGAAGACTTTGGAATGGTCAGCTTCCATAATCACAACACAGCGATACTTGCCAAAGACAACAACCATATCAAGATCACAAAGCATTGAGACTGACATGAGGTTGTATCCTAAGGACTCAACAAGCATGACTTTGTCCATGTGTTTATCCTTAGAGATCGCAACCTTACCAAGACCCAATACCTGACTTTTGCCTTTGTCAGCAAAGATGATATGCTTCAGATGTGACGGTGATAAGGGAGCATCCATCAAAAGATTCTTGTCACCAGTCATGTGATTTGTACATCCACTATCGAGGACCCATTCAGTGGTTTTGGGTTGATCATCCTGCAGATGAATTAGTGTAACTTACAATCTCATATGCTTCATCAGTGAAGAATATGATATCAAGTTCATCAGATGAATTTCATCAAGCGGTAAACAGATATAGCAGTATGAGGACGTGTGAAATGAAAGTTCATTTCATCATGGTTAGCCTGCGTCCTTTCAGGCAATTTTGTCAGGTCCCCAGCAAATTCTTCAGACGTTAAGGCACGTCTGGAGACCTGACCCTGCATAAGAGATTAGTTCTTTTTCTTCACCACCCACATCTGAAGGGGTGGCAAAGAGTTCATCACTCTGCGAGCACCATACGAGAATGGTGGCATAGAAGCCAAACCATTTCGTTTCACATAAGAGGGGTTAGGGTAAGCATATGAATAAGCAGAGAAATTCTTCGAGGACTTATGAACATAATGATTTGAAGAATAATGTGCATATTCGTAGCCCTTAGCTCTACCCTGCGAAACAGAGTTGTTAGCACGATGATAATCATATGAGGACTTTGATCCATTTGAGGAATTTGATCCATATGAGGACTTGGATCCATATGAAGAATTAGGTCCATATGAAGAGTTTGTTCTGGGGTTCCTATTCTTCACAGGTGGTGTCATGAGGACATTCACCTGAAGACTTTCAACATAACTTTTGGGAACCCAGATTTTCTTCATAGGGGAACCGTTCCTGCAGTTAGTCCCAACATATCTAGCAAATACTTCACCATTCTGATTTTTGAACAGTTTATAGTTGGAGTCAAATGACTCATCAGAAGAATGAGGAGATTCACATGTAAAGCCAGATAACTTGGATGGATCAACTGGAGGTCCCTTTGCAGCAACCCATGAGGTTTTGGGGTACTGCTCAGGCTTCCAATATGTTCCATCAGCATTAAGTTTCCTCTCAAAGGCAATACCCTCTTTCCTAGGGTTTCTGTTGAGGATCTGCTTTTTGAGCACATCACAAAGAATCTGATGCCCTTTGAGGCTTTTGTACATGCCTGTCATGTACAATTCCTTCAGCCCTGCATCGTCAGTGATACTAGCAATGTCCTCAGATGAGGAATTAGTGATAGCAGAGGCAGGTGAAGAATTTGTAACAGTTGAAGCATTTGAACATTCAGGTGAAGAATTAGCAGATTCACGTTCAATGCACTTTAAGCATGGAGGAACAAATTCTTCCTGAGAAGTGCTGATTTGTTGAGCAAGTAATGAATCGCGCTCCTTCTGAAGATCTTCATAACTCACTCTTAGCTTCTCAAGATCTTGCTTTCTTTGAAGAAATTCATAAGAAAGTTTCTCATGATCAGATAAGAGAGTGTTATGATGACTTTGAAGGTTATCAAACCTAGACTGAAGTCTCTGAAGATTTTCAGTCAGGGCTTTAGTGCGATCCATTTCTTCACCCAACATATCATCACTTTTGTCTAGCATGTTTTGAACCTTTTCCAAGGCATGTTGTTGTTTGGTGGCAATGCAAACAAGTTTGGTATAGCTAGGTTCAATATCATCATCAGATTCATCATCATCAGATTCACAGTTACTAAATTCAGATGAGGAACATTCGGTTACCTCGACACCCTTTGCCATGAGACATGATGCAGAAGATGATGATTCTGGTTCGAAAGTCATCGTTTTGAGAGATTCCTTGAAGTCCTCAAACCAAGGATCATGACGGGTTCGATGACCTTCATAGACGTCGGAGATTCGGTCCCAGATAAGCTTTGCATTGCAAAGATGCATAATGTGCCTGAATTGATCTCTGGATAGGCAGGAACAGATGATATCCTTCGCCATGAAGTCAAGTCGAGTGTATTTGCGAATATCATCTGCGTTCGCCGACTTGCATAGATCAGTAAGACCAATCTCAGTGACGGTCCACAGCTCGCTGTCCCTTGCCATGAGGCGCTTCCTCATCATGGCCTTCCACTTGGGATAATCATGACCGTCAAAGATAGGGCATGTCACTTTCTTCATACCTGCGGTCGACATAACTAAAACTCCAGGCGGTTAAACCAAAATCACACAGAACAAGGGAGTACCTTGCTCTGATACCAATTGAAAGTGCGTTATGTCGACTAGAGGGGGGGTGAATAGGCGATTTTTATGAATTCTTCACTGAGGAATTTGCCGGTGAGGAAATTCCTTAGCGAAGAACTATTAGCAGCGGAATAAGTACTCAGAAGTAAGCATAACAGAATACAAGCATGGTCATCATGATGAAATGAAGACTAGCACAGAGTACAGAAAGCGTAATCACAGGATAACACAAGATGAAGACAAACAGACTGAAGAAATTGAACTGAGGAAATTGAGAAAGTCTTCAGTCAAAGTCTTCAAACACAGATATGAACAAACACTCAACACAGTAATGAGGAAATGAAAGGGTTGAGGAAATAGAACCAGTTAGGTTGGTGAAGACAATGATTTGGTAGACCAGTTCCAACTGCTGTCTCAGTTGTACGTCTGGTTGGAGCGGCTGAGTATTTAAACTCGAGGACACGCAGTCCCGGACACCCAGTCGCTGAGCACGCAGCTCAGGACACCCAGTCCTCACCGTATTCTCCTTGAACTAAGGTCACGCAGACCTCGTCCAATCACTCGTGGTAAGTCTTCAGGCGACTTCCAAACCTTCACAGACTTGGTCACTCGGCGATCCACAATTCCTCTTGGATGCTCTAGACCTTGACGCCTAACCGTCTGGAAGAAGCACAGTCTTCAAAGGTAACAAGCGTCGGATCCACGCAGGATCAATTTCTTCAGTGATGCTCAATCACTTTGGGTTTGTAGGGGTTTGGTTTTGGGTTTTCCTCACTCGATGATTTTCGCTCAAAGTCCTCGGAGGATGGGTTGCTCTCAAATGACAAGTGTCAAGTTCTCTCGGAGCAGCCAACCAGCTAGTGGTTGTAGGGGGCGGCTATTTATAGCCTAGGGAGCAGCCCGACATGATAAGACATAAATGCCCCTCAATGATATGACCGTTAGGTGGATAAGATATTTTGGGACAGCTGGCGCGCAGCACAGCAACGGTCGGAAATTTGACTCTCAAATTCCTCAGGGCTATCATGTTCCTCACTGTGTAGGTAATTTGCACTGACGAATTCCTAACTCCTCAGTCAGAACAAATTCATCAGTGACCAGAAGAACTTCATCTCTGTCACTGAAGAAAGTGACTGAACTGTATGAGATTTCCAAAGGCTTCACTCGAAGGGATTGGTAGGTGTAGGATTTTGAGTTGAGCATCACATGGAAATTTTTCCTTAGTATTTCCTCGACCCCCTTTAACAGTACGGTGTTTCCTATGACTCAAGAAGGAGAAAATGAAACTACGAAAACAAAAGTCTTCACGCTTCATGTTCCACAAATGAATACCAAGTCTTCAAGGTCACACCAATTTCTTCACTTTCAATGTCTTCAGAAAGTCTTCAGAATATCAAAGTCTTTAGATGAAGAACTTCATTTTTAGGGGTCGAATTTCTCTGTAGATATCAAACTCCTCATAGACTTATAGACCTGTGTACACTCACAAACGCATTAGTCCCTTAACCTATAAGTCTTCAATACACCAAAATCACTAAGGGGCACTAGATGCACTTACATCTACTATGCTGTACAACTCTGTTTCTAGCAGGGCGAGAAGGTCTCCAACAACATAGCAGAATATGAGGGCCTCATAGCAGGCCTGAGAGATGCAACAACACTGGGAGTGAAGTGCCTCATCATCAAGGGTGATTCATAACTCCTCCTCAACTTCTCCAACAAGGTGTATGAGCCGAAGTACGAGCACATGGAAGCATATCTTATGGAAGTACGCAAGATGGAGAAGCAGTTCTGGGGGCTGGAGTTGCAGCATGTGCCCTGCGGCACCAACCAAGAGGCTGATGACATCGCCAGGAGGGCGTCCCGACGGCTGCCTCAGGAGCCTGGCGTTTTCTACGAACGACTCTTCAAGCCGTGGGCGGCACCATCACTTTCAAGCACGGCACAACCTCGGGAAGAACTCCCTCAGCCACCTACCACAGGAGCCCCGACCTGTGGCCCGACCTCAGGAGCACGCCTACTCTTGGTGCTGGAGCCTCAGGAGGGATGCTGGACCACAGAATTCATGGAATACCTGACACAAGGGATGCTGCCGGAAAAAGAGGAGGACGCGGAACGCGTGGCCCGGCAGGCCACGACCTACTAGATCAAAGATGGTGAGTTACACCGGAAGCGCCCGAATGACGTTTCCCTATTTTGCATCTCTAGGGAACAGGGGAAAGAGCTGCTGGCCGACATACACGATGGAGATTGTGGGCACCACTCACCGTCACGGACCCTCGTCGGCAAGGCATTTCGCGTTGGATTCTAATGGCTTACGGCACTCAACGACGCGACCGAGCTGGTGAAGTCCTGCGAAGCCTGCCAATTCCACGCCAAGCAGATCCATTGGCCAGCTGAGGGCCTGCAGACCATCCCGCTCTCGTGGCCATTCACGGTCTGGGGGCTGGATATCTTGGGCCCATTCCCTCGAGCACCTGGGGGCTACCGCTACCTCTACGTCGCCATCGACGAGTTCACCAAATGGGCGAAGGTGGAAGTCGTCTGCAACATCCCAGCTGGCTCCGCGGTCAAGTTCATCAAGGGCCTCGTGAGCCGATTTGGGGTCCCTAACCGCATCATCACCAACAACGGTTCACAGTTCACTAGCAATCTCTTCAAGACATATTGTGCTAACCTTGGAACGCAGATCTGCTACGCTTCGGTGCCGCACCCCCGGAGCAATGGACAGGCCGAACGCGCCAACGCGGAGGTCCTTAGGGGCCTCAAGACAAGGACCTTCAAGAAGAAGTTGGAGGCCTGCGACAGGGGTTGGCACGACGAGCTCCAGTCAGTGTTGTGGTCCATCTGCACCACCGCCACCAAACCAACGGGAGAGACCCCATTCTTCCTCATCTACGGAGCAGAAGCGGTCCTCCCTCACGAGGTCAGGTGTTGCTCCGCACGGGTCCTGGCGTTTGATGAGGCACAACATGACATCATGTGGGGGATGGACCTCGTGCTGGGGGAGGAACGCCGCCGTGAAGCCATACTACGGGCGGCAAGGTACCAACAGGCACTGCGACGGTATCACTGTCGTAACATCCGCCCAGGACGCTCGAGGTAGGTGACCTCGTCCTGAGGCAGGTGCTCTCCAGGGAAGGGTTGCACAAGCTCTCACCCATGTGAGAGGGCCTGTTCAAGGTCGTCCACGTTTCCAGGCCAGGCTCCGCGCGCCTGGAGACCCAGGACGGGGTGCCCATCCCGAACACCTGGAACATCCAGCACCTCCAGAAGTTTTACCCCTGAAGAAAGGCCCAGTGCCTATGAAGAAGGCCCAGTGCCTGTGAAGCCCGCCGCCCGAAGAAAGGCCCGGTGCCTGTGAAGAAGGCCTAGTGCCTGTGAAGCTCGCCGCCCGTGACACTCTCACGTAATAATGAGTGGGGTTGTACATGCCCCGGAGTCTCAGGAGTGCCGCCTTTGGGCCTCGGGGGCTCCCTCCCATGCCCAGTGGCAGCACTTAGCTCCGCGCTAGTGAGAAGACGTCGAAGACTAGACTAGGTGCCGGACGCGGCTTTTCATATGATTTCTGCAGTTGGCTCGCTCTTGCTTGTTTGAACTTTGGTTGAAGTTGCTTCTGATGTTCCTTGTCGGTCCTATTCGAATCGCTTCCTGCTTCCTTTTAATGTCTTCAGCTCTTTGTCTGTCTTGCTCTCTCTCACAAGCCTCGCGATGGGGCTATCCGGGTGCCCTCGCAAGCCTTTTTCTTCTGATTTTCGCGAGGCTCTCCCATTCGAGTTTGCAGTAGGAGCACCCCTCTTAGTCCGTGCCCCTCGGGCATCGCGACAAAAAGCGCCGGACCATGGCCAGCAGCCCTAGCGACCAACAAGGTTCGGAAAATGATAGTCTCGCAACAAGTTTTTGCAGAGTTTTTGCAGCTCTTAAGGTACCCAACGAGGCCTGAGGCAGGCACCTCGCGAGGCGGAAACTACTTCAAACATACCAAGCTAAGTCATTCCTACACGCCAATGTACAACAACGACGCCGTGATACAGCACATGAACAATGGATGCAACATGTTAACTAGGAAACCATAATTTGTTGCACGCCCCCACGGGTTCCCATACTTGTCTCTCTCGATGCAGGAAAGAAGGAAAACAAAACAAAAGCAACACGTGCCTCGCAGCAGCTCGCGAGGAGGGATCCATGGCGTCCTCCTGAGCTCAGCCAGACTCCACCTCGCACTTCATCAAAGCGCGGCGACGGGACGACCCGCTGCCGCCCTCGAGGCGGGCACGGTGGCATGGTGGTTGATCATAGCCGCCGCTGGAGAAGCTGCCACTGGAGGAAGAGCCGCCGTAGCTTGACAAGCTTTGGTCGCCGCTGGGAGGAAGTTTGCCTTCACCCTCATCACGACTGTCACCAAGACCGAGCACCTCGTCGCCTTCGTTGTCTTCAGGGAAGCACCCAATGCGGTGGCCGTCCTCTCCAAACACCCTCACGTAGAGGGTCGCATCGCCATCATATTTGAAGTGGAGGGTGCACCGCCGGCCCAGACCGCGCGCACAGGCGAACGTCTGCCAGCCTCGGGCCAGGCTGCTTTGCCAGCGACGGAGACTTCCACCGCGACCCAGGAGGCCCTGCTGTAGCAGCCATTCGCCTGCAACCAGAGCCCGCCTGGGCCAGCGGCCGGCAGCTCACTGACGAAGGAGCGAGGGAGCTGAGGCCAGTTGCCGGCCGGGTTATCCGACCACACAACAAACTCCGGCAGCACCTCTACCGAGTGGAAGCGTGGTCGGGGAGGCCGCGCAGCCACAGCACGCCTTCCCCAATCAACCGGACTACCTCGACATGGGCGGCCACCACCACGTGAAGGGCCACCGCAGCGACCGCGGGAAGCCACAACAGGGGTCGCGGAGTGTTTGCGAGGACGACCACGTCTGCGCTTGTGCGGAGGAGAGACATGCCCTTCCTGGCGAGCCTTCACCTTCTCCACGGCCGAAAACCTCTTCGCACGCGCCATGGGGGGTGCTGCAAGCAACAGGAGCGAGGGAGAAGAAGCGAGCAGAATGGGAAGAGATGGGCGACAAGGGCTATTGCCCCTCCTCATTTATAGCCCAAAGGAGGCCAACCGTCGACCTCCATGATAGCAGGTAATGATTCCTCTTTTTGCATGCAGCAGGGACTCGTCAAGTCGGGCAGTTGCCGAGGCAGCGTGGGGAAGCGGAGACGCCCATGTCCAATTAGTCGCCATGCGTCAACCAAGGCCGCACGCTGTTGGGGCCCGCGGCGCTCCGCACTTGCCCTTTGGCTTCGCCGCTAAGCCAAGTTGGAGCGCTGATACGTCTCCAACGTATCTATAATTTATGAAGCATTCATGCTATTTTATTATCTGTTTTGAATGATTACGGGCTTTATTATACACTTTTATATTACTTTGGGTACTAACCTACTAATTTGAGGCCCAACCCATATTGTTGTTTTATTGCATGTTTCAGTATTTCGAAGAAAAGGAATATAAAACGAAGTCCAAACGGAATGAAACCTTCGGCAGCGTGATTTTTGGAACGAACGTGCTCCAGGAAACTTGGAGTGCAAGCCGGGGAAGCATTGAGGAAGCCACAAGATAGGGGTGCGCGCCCACCCCCTGAGAGGGCCCTCCACTCTTGTGGGCCCCTTGAGGCTCCCCCGACTGACTTCTTTCGCCTATATATTCCCATATACCCTAAAAACATCGAAGACAAAGATAGATCGGGAGTTCCGCTGCCTCTGTAGCCACCAAAAACCTCTCGGGAGCCCGTTCCGGCACCCTGCCGGAGGGGGAACCCATCATCGGTGGCCATCTTCATCATCCCGGCGCTCTCCATGACGAGGAGGAAGTAGTTCACCCTCGGGGCTGAGGGTATGTACCAGTAGCTATGTGTTTGATCTCTCTCTCTCTCGTGTTCTCTCTATGGCACGATCTTGATGTATCGCGAGCTTTGCTATTATAGTTGGATCTTATGGTGTTTCTCCCTAGGCCCAACCCATATTGCTGTTTTATTGCCTGTTTCAGTATTTCGAAGAAAAGGAATATCAAACGGAGTCCAAACGGAATGAAACCTTCGACGGCGTGATTTTTGGAACGAACGTGATCTAGGAAACTTGGAGTGCAAGCCGGGGAAGCGTCGAGGAAGCCACAAGATAGGGGGCGCGCCCACCCCCTGGGAGGGCCCTCCACTCTTGTTGGCCCCTCGAGGCTCCCCCGACCGACTTCTTTCGCCTATATATTCCCATATACCCTAAAAACATCAAAGACAAAGATAGATCGGGAGTTCCGTTGCCGCAAGCCTCTGTAGCCACCAAAAACCTCTCGGGAGCTTGTTCCGGCACCCTGCCAGAGGGGGATCCCATCATCGGTGGCCATCTTCATCATCCCGGCGCTCTCCATGACGAGGAGGAAGTAGTTCACCCTCGAGGCTGAGGGTATGTACCAGTAGCTATGTCTTTGATCTCTCTCTCTCTCTCTCTCTCGTGTTCTCTCTATGGCATGATCTTGATGTATCGCGAGCTTTGCTATTATAGTTGGATCTTGTGATGTTTCTCCCCCTCTACTCTCTTGTGATGAATTGAGTTTTCCCTTTGAAGTTATCTTATCGGATTGAGTCTTTAAGGATTTGAGAACACTTGATCTATGTCTTGCCGTGCTTATCTGTGGTGACAATGGGATATCACGTGCCACTTGATATATGTTTTGGTGATCAGCTTGCGGGTTCCGCCCATGAACCTATGCATAGGGGTTGGCACAGGTTTTCGTCTTGACTCTGCGGTAGAAACTTTGGGGCACTCTTTGAAGTACTTTGTGTTGGTTGGATAGATGAATCTGAGATTGTGTGATGCATATCGTATAATCATGCCCAGGGATACTTGAGGTGAAAATGGAGTATCTAGGTTACATTAGGGTTTTGGTTGATTTTTGTCTTAAGGTGTTGTTCTAGTACGACCTCTTGAATAGATCGATTCGAAAGAATAACTTTGAGGTGGTTTCGTACCCGACCATAATCTCTTCATTTGTTCTCCGCTATTAGTGGCTTTGGAGTGACTCTTTGTTGCATGCTAAGGGATTGTTATGTGATCTATCTATTTTATTATTGTTGAGAGAACTTGCATTAGTGAAAGTATGAACCCTATGCCTTGTTTCCTATCATTGCAATACCGTTTACGCTCACTTTTATCATTAGTTACCTTGCTGTTTTTATATTTTTAGATTACAAAAACCTATATCTACCATCCATATTGCACTTGTATCACCATCTCTTCGCCGAACTAGTGCACCTATACAATTTACCATTGTATTAGGTGTGTTGGGGGCACAAGACACTCTTTGTTATTTGGTTGCAGGGTTGTTTGGGAGAGACCATCTTCATCCTATGCCTCCCATGGATTGATAAACCTTAGGTCATCCACTTGAGGGAAATTTGCTAGTGTCCTGCAAACCTCTGCACTTGGAGGCCCAACAACATCTACAAGAAGAAGGTTGTGTAGTAGACATCAAGCTCTTTTCTGGCGCCGTTGCCGGGGAGGCTAGGTAAGCGACACTCACACCCCGTCAACTAAGCTCTTTTCTGGCGCCGTTGCTGGGGAGGTGAGTGCTTGAAGGTATATCTTTAGATCTTGCAATCGAATCTTTTTGTTTCTTGTTTTATCAATAGTTTAGTTTATAAAAGAAAACTACAAAAAAATGGAGTTAAGTTTGTCTCATACGCTTCATCTTTTTAATATCTTTCATGAGTATGATGAAATGGAAAATTGTGCTCAAGTGCTAGAAGAAGAATTACATAGAATGCTTGGCATGAAATATGTGAATGATGAGCATGATTGAAATGTTGTTAGTATGAATTCCTTGAATATCCATGATGCTAATGATATGCAAAGCTACAAACTTGGGGATGCTATGTTTTATGAAGATGATATTTTTTGTCCCCCAAGTTTTGATGAGAAAATTTGTTATGATGATAGCATGCCTCCTATTTATGATGATTATATTGATGAAAGGGGGTTTGGAAGAGTGTCAACTTTAGGAAGAAGTGATCCCACTATTTTGGAGGATGTTGAATCTTATTGTTATGAACATGAAAGTGGATTTGGAAGAGTGTCAACTTTATTTAGTGATGATTCCACTATTTCGGAAGAGGTTCCAATTGATTATGAGAACAAAGTTGCTATCTATGATGATTATTGTGATGACTTGTATGCTATTAAGAATAATGATAACCATGAAACTTGTCATCATGATTTTAGTTTTCAATTGGATTATGCTTCACATGATAGTTATTTTGTTGAGTTTGCTCCCACTACTATTCATGAGAAGAATTTTGCTTATGTGGAGAGTAGTAAATTTTCTATGCTTGTAGAACTTGAAAAGAATGCTTTAGGTGCTGGTTATATTTTTGAATTCATTCATGATGCTACTGAAAATTATTATGAGGGAGGAATATATGCTTGTAGGAATTGCAATAATATCAAGTTTCCTCTCTATGTGCTTAAAATCTTGAAGCTATGCTTGTTTTACCTTCCTGTGCTAGTTGATTATTGTTCCCCTCAGTTGTTTTCTCACAAAATCCCTCTGCATAGGAAGTGGGTTAGGATTAAATGTGCTATTCGTATGCTTCATGATGCTCCCGTTATGTTTCAATTCTTATCTTTTAGGTGAGCATCATTGTCATCATCATGCCTAGCTAGAAAGGCATTAAATAAAAGCGCTTGTTGGGAGACAACCCAATATTTACCTTTACTGTTTTTGTGTTTTTACATGATTATGCTACTGTAGAAATCATGTTTTATAGCTTTTGTTTCAATAAAGTGCCAAGTAAGACTTTTAGGATAGCTTACGTTGATAGTTGTGTTGATCTTGTTGAAAATCAGAAACTTTTGCACCCAGTAAATTAGTTTTGTTAATTCATAGAAACGTGATTTTGATCTGATTCGTTTTGCTCTGGATTGGTACAACAAATTGCTAAGGACTTCCTAAGTTGGTAGGCTTTTTGGAGTTCCAGAAGTATACATTTGATACGGATTACTACAGACTATTCTGTTTTTGATAGATTCTGTTTTCTATGTGTTGTTTGCTTATTTTGATGAATCTATGAGTAGTATCGGAGGGTATGAACCATAGAGAAGTTGGAATACAGTATATGTTACATCAATATGAATTTAAAATGAGTTCATTACAGTACCTAAGTGGTTGTTTTATTTTCTTATACTAACGGAGCTTACGAGTTTTCTGTTGAGTTTTGTGTTGTGAAGTTTTCAAGTTTTGGGTAAAGATTCGATGGACTATGGAATAAGGAGTGACAAGAACCTAAGCTTGGGGCTTCCCAAGGCACCCCAAGGTAATATTCAAGGACAACCAAGAGCCTAAGCTTGGGGATGCCCCGGAAGGCATCCCCTCTTTCGTCTCCGTTCATCGGTAACTTTACTTGGAACTATATTTTTATTCACCACATGATATGTGTTTTGCTTGGAGCTTCATTATATCTTGTTAGTATTTGCTTGATGTTATTTAGAATAATGTTTTGCATCTTTATTTTCAATAAAATTGTCAAGGATAGCCTTTACCATGCTTATTTTGCTAGTATACATGTTGCTGTTTGAAAACAGAAAATTTACCGCTGTTGCAAAAATTCACTAGAAAAGTCAGAGAATGATATAATGTTGAAACTTTTTGCATAATGAGCTCTGATAAATATTCTACAGCTTAGTATTTTTCTTATAATTTTTGGAGTTAGGGAAGTATGATGAATCTTGCATTCTTTACAGACTGTACTGTTTTGACAGATGGCTGTTATGGTTGCATTGTTTGCATGTGTTTGCTTGTTTAATGATTCTATTTGAGGATAGGAGTATTAATTATGTAGAGATATTTAGTATGCAATGTTGAATAATATTTTTAGTGATTTATTACAGTAGAAAATGATAAGGTTTTGCATTGGTTTATACTAACCTATCTCACGAGTTCTTGTTGAGTTTGTTGTGGATGAAGCTTTTGAGAAATAGAGAAACCATGATATGAGAGGAATTAAGGAGACACAAAAGTTCAAGCTTGGGGATACCCAAGGCACCCCAAGATAATATTTCAAGAAGTCTCAAGCATCTAATCTTGGGGATGCCCCGGTAGGCATCCCACCTTTCTTCTTCAACAATTATCGGTTAGTATCAGTTGAGCCTAAGTTTTTGCTTCTTCACATGAGTTGTGCTATCCTTGCAATGTCATTTTGTTTTGCTTTTCTTGCTGTTTGAATAAAGTACTTAAGATCTGAAATTCCTTAATGAGAGAGAGTCTTCACATAGTTACATGATTATTTAGCTACTCATTGATCTTCACTTATATCTTTTTGGAGTAGTTTTTCTTTCACTCATGTGCTTCACTTATATCCTATGAGTAAATTATTGAATGAGTTGATTGTCATAAATCTTAAATTATATATTTCTCATTTGCTTACCCCATGGGGAGTAATGACTTCACATCTAAGAAGTAGAGGTTGTAAATTTATTGAAGGTTAGCAAGCATCGTATTGGTCATTTGAACAATTCATGAAAGAATATTGAAGGAAGAGAGATTTCACATATAAATACACTATCCTAGACATCTTTTATAATTGGGAGCACTCATTAAGTATGACATGCTAAAGAGTTGATGTTGGACAAGGAAGACAAAGTAATGGGTTATGTTTTCGCACATCTCAGTTAAAGTATATTGTCATGGATCATTCAAACATGTTGAGCTTGCCTTTCCCCCTCATGCTAGCAAAAATTCCTTGAACCAAGTAGAGATACTACTTGTGCTTCCAGATATCCTTAAACCCAGTTTTGCCATGAGAATCCACCATACCTACGTATGGATTGAGTAAGATCCTTCAAGTAAGTTGTCATCGGTGCAAGCAATAAAAATTGCTCTCTAAATATGTATGATCTTTTGGTGTGAAGAAAATAGCTTTATACGATCTTGTTACGGAAGCAATAAAAGCGATGGACTGCATAATAAAGGTCCATATACAAGTGGCAATATAAAGTGACGTTCATTTGCATTAAGATTTTGTGCATCCAACCCTAAAAGCGCATGACAACCTCTACTTCCCTCTGCGAAGGGCCTATCTTTTACTTTATGCAAGAGTCAAAGGTGATACTCACCTTTCCCTTTTTCATTTTATCCTTTGGCAAGCACCTCGTGTTGGAAAGATCCTGATATATATATATATATATATATATATATATATATCCAATTGGATGTAAGTTAGCATGAACTATTATTGTTGACATCACCCAGAGGTGAATAGTTGGGAGGCAACACTATAAGCCCCTATCTTTCTCAGTGTCCGATTAAAACTCCATAACCATTAGTATTGCGTGAGTGTTAGCAATTGTAGAAGACTATATGATAGTTGAGTATGTGAAGTTTGCTATTCCTGAAAATAAGATGAATTGCAATTGTTTGATGACTAAGAATGAAGTTTGCTAGTTTTCAAGAAATTTTATGGTCTATGCTTTAACATGTGAATAGTTTGTTACTTGATCGTGAGAACTTTTATGAGATGAACTACTGTTATGACATATAATTATGCTAGAAAAGGTGATTGAAATTATCATTGATCAAACTTGTGCACCTTCTAGCATTCACACATCACAAATTCTTTCTTTTATCATTTACCTACTCGAGGACGAGCAGGAATTAAGCTTGGGGATGTTGATACGTCTCCAACGTATCTATAATTTATGAAGCATTCATGCTATTTTATTATCTGTTTTGAATGATTACGGGTTTTATTATACACTTTTATATTACTTTTGGGACTAACCTACTAACCTGAGGCCCAGCCCATAGTGCTGTTTTATTACCTGTTTCAGTATTTCGAAGAAAAGGAATATCAAACGGAGTCCAAACGGAATGAAACCTTCGGCAGCGTGATTTTTGGAATGAACGTGATCCAAGAAACTTGGAGTGCAAGCCGGGGAAGCATTGAGGAAGCCACAAGATAGGGGGGCGTGCCCACCCCCCTGGACGCGCCCTCCTGAAAGTGCAACTATCCCTAGGTGGTTTTGGTAATTCCTAACAACATATAGCTCATTGAGCTAACATCATTCCAAGATGAATATTTTAGGAAAAGCTCAATGAATGGCATGGCATGGATGAGAAAAGTGGATCCCTCAAAATGCTAAGGAGAAAAGGATTGTCTCAAGCTCAAAAGCTCAAGACTCTACATTTTATATTTTAGTGATCCAAGATCACATTGAGTCTATAGGAAAAGCCAATACTATCAGGAGGGATGAGGTGTTGCTTAATGAGTTTCTTGCTCCACAGTTCTTAGTGATATGCTCCAAAACCCTCAACTACTTTCTCATATCCACATATGACCTAAACCAATAGTCAAACTTGGCCCCACCGATTCTTTCTACCCGGCGCCACCGAGTTCAGATGTCATAGCCACTGCCACAAACCCTAGGCAAATCGGTCTCACTGATAGGGATCTCGATCTCATCGAGATGGGGTTGTAATCTCTCTGTTTCCCTTCGTAACGTTTCGGTACCGCCGAGATGAGCGATCGGTCCCACCGAGATTGCAATGTAAACTCCCTGTTTCCTTTTCGTAACATTTTGGTCCCACCGAAATGAGCGAACCGGTCCCACCGAGTTTACCTGACCAACTATCTGGTTAGCTTATTACCAAAATCGGTCTCACCGAGTTTGTGTAATCGGTCTCACCGAGATTACGTTATGCCCTAACCCTAACCATATCGGTCCTACCGAGTTGCATGTCGGTCCCACCGAAAATCCTAACGATCACTACATTTGCTAAATCGGTCTGACCGAGTTTATCAATTCGGTCCCACCGAGTTTGGCAAGTTGTGTGTAATGGTTAGATTTTGTGTGGAGGCTATATATACCCCTCCACCTCCTCTTCATTCGTGGAGAGAGCCATCAGAACAAACCTACACTTCCAACTTGCTGTTTCTGAGAAGGAACGACCTACTCATGTGTTGAGGCCAAGATATTCCATTCCTACCATATGAATCTTGATCTCTAGCCTTCCACAAGTTGCTTTCCACTCAAATCTTCTTTCCACCAAATCCAAATCCTGTGTAAGAGAGTTGAGTGTTGGGGAGACTATCATTTGAAGCACAAGAGCAAGGAGTTCATCATCAACAAACCATTTGTTACTTCTTGGAGAGTGGTGTCTCCTAGATTGGCTAGGTGTCACTTGGGAGCCTCCGACAAGATTGTGGAGCTGAACCAAGGAGTTTGTAAGGGAAAGGATATCGCCTACTTCGTGAAGATCTACCGCTAGTGTGGCAAGTCCTTCGTGGGCGACGACCATGGTGGGATAGACAAGGTTGCTTCTTCATGGACCCTTCGTGGGTGGAGCCCTCCGTGGACTCATGCAACCGTTACCCTTCGTGGGTTGAAGTCTCCATCAATGTGGATGTACGATAGCACCACCTATCGGAACCACGGCTCAAAAATCACCGTGTCTCCAAATTGCGTTTGAATTCTCCAAACCCTTCCCTTTACATTCTTGCAACTTGCATGCTTTACTTTCCGCTGCTCATATACTCTTTGCATGCTTGCTTGAATTGTGTTAAGATTGCTTGACTTGTGCTAAGATAGCTAAAATCTGCCAAAGACTAAAATTGGGAAAAGGATAAGTTTTTATTTGGTCAAGTAGTCTAATCACCCCCTCTAGACATACTTTCGATCCTATAAGTGGTATCAGAGCTTTGGTCTCCATTTGCTTTGATTTCCATAGCTTTTGGTGGTCATAGCCTTGGTTTCATAACCTAGGAGAGTATGGCGTCTAGCGAGGGAAATTATCACCATAGAGGTCCTTAATTTGATGGTACTAATTTTGCTAGTTGGAAGCATAAGATGAAAATGCATATTCTTGGACATAACCCCGCTGTTTGGGCTATTGTGTGTATTGGCTTGCAAGGTGAATTCTTTGAGGGGAGAGAACCAAACCGTGAAGCTAGTGCGGAAGAGTTGAAGATGCTGCAATACAATGCTCAAGCTTGTGATATCCTCTTCAACAGATTGTGCCGCGAAGAATTCAACAAAATCAGCCGTCTTGAGAATGCAAAGGAAATTTGGGATACTTTGCTTGATATGCATGAAGGTACCGACTCCGTCAAGGAATCCAAGTTGGATGTGCTTCAAAGTCAACTTGACAAGTTCAAAATGAAGGATGGTGAAGGTGTCACTGAAATATACACTAGGCTTGCTCTTATCACAAATGAGATTGCCAGCTTAGGAAGTGAAGAGATGACCGATATATTCATAATCAAGAAGATCCTAAGAGCTTTGGACGGAAAATATGATACCGTGTGCACATTGATCCAAATGATGCCCAATTACAAGGATCTCAAGCCAACTGAAGTCATTGGAAGAATTGTTGCTCATGATATGTCACTCAAGGATAAGGAGGAACTTCACAACAAGTCAAGTGGTTCTTACAAAGCCTCATGTGAAGCCCCCACATCATCAAGTGAGAAACAAACCTTCAATGAAGAATTGAGCTTAATGGTAAAGAACTACAACAAGTTCTACAAGAGTAGAAGCAAAGAAAGAAGCTCCAAGTCAAGGTCCTACAATGACAAAAGATCTTCTAGTCGAGAGCACAATTGCTACAATTGTGGGAGACCCGGACACTATTCCAATGAGTGTACTGCACCCCACAAAAGAAGAGAAGAATCACCCAAGAGGAGAAGTAGAAAAGAAGAATCACCACCAAGAGAGAGGAGGAGTAGAGATGATCGTTATGAATGAAGAACATCTCGGAGAAGCAAGGATTCGGAAAGGAAGGACAAGTCATCAAGGAGCTACACAAAACGAAGACATCAAGCTCATGTAGGTGAATGGGTATCCGGCTCCGACTCCGACAATCACTCCGAGAGAAGCTATCACTCCGACTCCGAATATACTCAAGATGAAGGTGTTGCCGGTCTAGCACTTGTGTCAACCAACTCCTACGAAATATTCGATTCACCAAATGAAGGACTTGGAAGATGCTTCATGGCTAAAGGCCCAAAGGTAACACACCCTGAGTATGTTGATTTCAATAGTGATGAAGATGACTTGCTAGGTGATGATGATTTACTTGTTGACAACTCTAGTGATGAATACTATGATGAAACGTCAATTAATCATGCTAATCAAGATAAAACGAATGACAATGATAAGGAGAAGATTGAGCTTCTAACTAAAGAACTAAACACTCTTAAGTTAGCTCATGAAACTATCTTAGAAGATCATCGAGAACTTTTAAGGACTCATGAGAAGTTACGCTTTGAAAAGCTCAACCTTCCGCAAGAGCATGAGTTCTTAAAGGCAATCAATGATTATCTCCGTAAGAAAAGTTCTTCTTTCATTGCCAAGCGTTTACTCTTATCCACTAACATGCCTCAAGTCAAGTCCACTAACAAGAACAAGAAGGATTCTTCCTCTAGTAGTAACAATAATCATGCTAAATCCAATGTTGTTGCTTCTAGTAGTTCTCTTGATTCCACTAATGATTCTCTTAGCCAAGTTACACTTGAGCAAGAAAATAGCTTATTGAAGGGAATTATAGAGAAAGGTGTTTACAAGAGCCTTTCCGGGAGTAAGCAATTTGAGGAAATTGTACGCAAGCAAGGAAGGCACCGGAAGAACCAAGGTGTTGGTTTTGAACGAAAGTTCAATGCCAATGGAGTTGAGTGGGGAGAAGATCAATATCCCAAGACGAAGTTTGTTCCTCAACAAGAGAAGTATGATCCTACTTCCTTCAAGGGGACACAAGCTCAAGATGATCTTCCACCACAAGACCATAAGCAAAAAGGGAAGGACAAGCTTCAAGAGGATATTGATGCATTTGAAGAAGCTGCTATGGCCTTGGTCAAGTGGGTTCCCAAGACTACGTCAAGTTCTACTTCATCAAGTACAACTACAACTTCAAGGATTCCCATCAAGATGATGTGGATCCCGAAGAAGAAGAGCTAGAGAGTTCTTGAGGGTGACTCCGCCAACATATTTCACTCATATCATTTTGGCAACAACAAGTGTAATCAACTTCCACATCTTGCACTAGTTCAAGGAGTCACAAACCCTCTTGTTGGTAAGACAAGGGACAAGGTAATCTAATGCTTTCATAGACATCATCTTGTGTGTGCATCACTCTATGTCTATGGATATCCTTGTTTGTTCCTTGTGGGACTAACCCGTGTAGTTATTGAAAGTGCAACACACTCCAAGGGATTGCTCCAAATGATCTACATCGACATTGAGCATCCACATCTTCAACACCTACATGAAGACATCATCGACAAAACCCAAGGTTAGTTTATCCCTCTAAGGGGGGATCTCACATCTAGGGGGAGCTTAACTCTAATAATTGAGTCAAAGCAACTCTAATGGTGTGAACACATCAATGCATTATGTAAAAGTGGTAACCCCACTTGAGCTTAAACGATGAGTATGACCTATGATCAAATGTTATCATTTGACTCCTAAGTCAATATACTCATATATAGATGACCTAGTCATCGCCAATTGTTTGATAGATGCTAGAATTGGTTGTGCATGCTTTGCCACATATTTCATTTGCCATTTTATTGTGTGAGCATGTTGGTTGCATATTTTACTCATTCGAGGACATCCACTTGTTTCTTTGATTGATTGGTTTCTTTTTCTTTTGCCAAGTGGATGAACAAGAATGCCTAAGAACCTTCTCTAGCTATCTATGCTTTTCTCGTCTCAAACTCTATTCATGCTACATCACAAAATTTGATCAAGTCAGATTCAAACCACTCTGTGTGAGGAGCACTCGGAGTCCCCGATTCGTCATAGACTTAAACTTTCAAAACTTCTTCGTGCGTTTCGGTCTGACCGATTCCTCCATTCCGGTCATACTGAGATCACGAAGTCGATCTAGGTTTTCAATCACGGTGCAACCGATTTGAAATTTTCGGTCACACCGAGTTCCTGTAACTGTATATAGTTATGCATCTCGGTGCCACCGAGTTGTTCCACTTGGTCACACCGACAAGGTCGGGCTATATATACTCACGGGCAAAAATTTGGAAACTTTCTCCAAACCCCTTCGCCCACGCATAGCTCGCTCTGCCTCTAGGGTCTCCGGATCGTCTTCCTCGTCGCCAGCCGCCTCCAGTCGCTGGTCTCCGCCGCCGTCAACAGAATTCACCCCCGCTGTTGCCGCCGTAGAGACTTCATCGCCAAGCTAGGGTATGGACTCGATGACAGTGCTATCCCCGTCTAATTCCTAGCACATTGTGTTCATCATGATTCTTGCCACGATTGAAACTACTCTATCCATTCAAAACAATCCATAGTTTAGTAATGAATTGAAAATTTAGGGTTAGGTTTCCGCCAAAACCATCTCAGACCCACCCAGTTGCAGAACTCGGTTCCACCGATTCGGCTAAGGCCATTGCACAAGTGATTCTTGGTCTGACCGAGAGTTGCAAATCGGTGTGACCGAGTTCAGGACTTTGTGAAACCCTAGCAGTCTCGGTGCCACCGAACTGTGACTCGGTCTGACCGAGTTCACTAGTTTAGGTTCCAAAAGCTGCTTCGGTATCACCGAGTTTGCAAATCAGTTGATCCGAAATGCTTTCTGTGGAAAACTAAAACTAAGTTTTTGACTCATTATTTTGCAAAAACATCTGTATTTTGTGATGCTCATCCACTCTATCTCATCTACATCTATTCACAGGGTCAGCAGTCAGTGTTTGCAACATGTCTGATCAAAGTGACAGCCAGAACAGGGAAGAGGAGCAGGTTCAGATGAGTGAGGGCGCTAGTCCCTCTAGTACCTCTGATCAGGGCAGCAGGAGCACCCCAAGCAACTTACCTAAAGCTGCCACCAGAACAAGAAAGAAGAAAACCTCAGAATCTGAGGATGAAGACTATGTGGCAGTAGAGGATGAGGCCACTTCCAAGAAGAAGGTGGTCAAGAAAGAATATGGATCAGCTGCAGCCACTAAGCCAGTAGTGCAGGAAAAGGCACCTGCAAGAAGGATACCCACTTCCAAACCCAGGAAGGTTGCCACTGGAGAAGCCATGGAGTTTACTATTGAGTTAGAAGATGAAGCTGCTGGTCATGACAAAAAGAAGAAGAGAGTCAGAACCACTACTTGGCAATCCCTCTATGAGGATAGACTCTGACGAAGAAGAAGAAGATGAAGAGCATGTTCTGAGAAAGTTGAAGCCAAAGATTCCAGATCACAATGATGCTCACCCTGTGGCTGAGAACATGAAGCTGAGGAAGGATGCATGACTCAGATAGTGGAGGTTGTTTGATCCCTATGCTACCAGGAGAAGGACTGTTGTTGACTATAGGTTCCATACTAAGGAACAACAGGATTTCTATGAGACAGTATTGTTGGACAAGAAGCCTATAGTTTGTGACATGAGGTGGGTGGACTGGACCTACATGAAGGAAAATGAGGAACACTATCCTGGAGTGTATGATAGTTTCAATGCTTGTGGAGTTGCAAACTTTGTTGGGCAGAAGCTCACAAAGTGGAATGATGGGCTCATTATGCAATTCTACTCCGCAGTACACTTCTATCCATATGGCAGGATAGTGTGGATGTCTGAAGGTACAAGGTACCAATCAACTATTGAGGAATGGGCCAATCTGATCAATGCACCTAAGGAGAAGGAAGATGACTTGGATGTCTATGCCAAGAAGAAGATGGATCACAACACTATGGCACATATGTACAAAGAGATCCCAGATGCTGCTATTGAGACACATAAGTTTGGATCTGTACACTATCTTCTGTCAGGACTGCCAACTATCAACTGGATCCTCAGGCACACTCTCTTGCCCAAGTCAGGTGACGACAACATGATCAGAGGCCATGCAGTAAACTTGCTACACTTGTTTGATGTGCCACAGAAATTCATGGTCACGAGCCTCATTGTTGAGACTATCAAGAGGACAACAGCTGACCAGAAAAGAAGTTGTGGGTATGCCCCACAGATCCAGGAGCTGATAAACTCCAAGATGGGCACAGGCACATACTTGCTGGACAAGGAACATTTTGCTATCTATCCAGACTTTGAGGATAACCAAGTGGTTATGAATGAAGATGAGCCATCTTTTGTGCATGCTCAAGCCAAGAAGGAGAAGGCAAGGACAGAGAAGGCTACCAAGATGCCAACAATGGAAGAGGCATCTCAGCACTTTCTGAAGAGCAAACAGGATCAACTAGGCTACTTGATTGCATCCACTCTGAGGATTGAGAAAGGGCTGGCCACCTTAACTCAAAACCAGGAGAGCCTAGAGAGGATCATGGAGCAGAAGTTCTATAACTTGGATGTGAAGGTAACTGAGATCCAGTCTGTTGTTGAGCAGCTTCAGGATGATATGCAGGAGAGGCAGGGCAAGACAACCACTGATGCATTTGCCAGAGTGCCTAGAGCTCAGAGATCAGCTGCAGTGCTAGTGACAAACACCAGAGCCACTTCATCTGCACCAGCTACAGCTCCTACAGCTCCAGTGCAACCAGCTCCAGCACCCACCCCTCCAGCTCCATCTATATCTACTGTAGTCTTCGTCCAAGGAGCCATCTCTACACCACCACCTGAAGATCAAGCCTGAGAGTCGATCTAGTGCTATGCATTTTCTATGAACTTTTTGGTAACTTGTTGCCAAAGGGGGAGAAAAATGTATAGATCATAGGCTTCGAGAGAGAGTGTTGCTTTTTATTCTCTCTTGCTTTGGTGGTTGAACTTTATTTGCTTGTTTGAGATACTCTATGTTTGTGTGATACTTGATGATCATGTGTTTAATCTTATGCTACATTTATGCTTGTTGGATGACATTATCGCGTTTATCTCTATATGATCATTCACTTTGCTTGGTGATGAGTGCATGTATTCAGTTATTATCATTTTGAGCGCTCCACCCAGATGTATGTGACATGGAAGAGTTACCCATGAGCCTAACTCCTTGTGCATTTGCAGTCCAAAGCAAATCTTAAACTATGCACAAATTTAGGGGGAGCTCTTGATTATCACATACTTCTCAAAGCGACTATGTTTTTCACTCTTTTTATCATTTGTCGAAGCTATGATCTATATGTTGTCATTAATTACCAAAAAGGGGGAGATTGAAAGTGCAACTATCCCTAGGTGGTTTTGGTAATTCCTAACAACATATAGCTCATTGAGCTAACATCATTCCAAGATGAATATTTCAGGAAAAGCTCAATGAATGGCATGGCATGGATGAGAAAAGTGGATCCTTCAAAATGCTAAGGAGAAAAGGATTGGCTCAAGCTCAAAAGTTCAAGACTCTACATTTTATATTTTAGTGATCCAAGATCACATTGAGTCTATAGGAAAAGCCAATACTATCAAGGAGGGATGAGGTGTTGCTTAATGAGTTTCTTGCTCCATAGTGCTTAGTGATATGCTCCAAAACCCTCAACTACTTTCTCATATCCACATATGACCTAAACCAATAGTCAAACTCGGCCCCACCGATTCTTTCTACCCGGCGCCACCGAGTTCAGATGTCATAGCCACTGCCACAAACCCTAGGCAAATCGGTCTCACCGATAGGGATCTCGGTCTCACCGAGATGGGGTTGTAATCTCTCTGTTTCCCTTCATAACATTTCGATACCACCGAGATGAGCGATCGGTCCCACCGAGATTGCAATGTAAACTCCCTGTTTCCTTTTCGTAACATTTCGGTCCCACCGAAATGAGCGTACCGGTCCCACCGAGTTTACATGACCAACTCTCTGGTTAGCTTATTACCAAAATCGGTCTCACCGAGTTTGTGTAATTGGTATCACCGAGATTATGTTATGCCCTAACCCTAACCATGTCGGTCCTACTGAGTTGCATGTCGGTCCCACCAAAAATCCTAATGGTCACTAGATTTGCTAAATCGGTCTGACCAAGTTTATCAATTCGGTCAAACCGAGTTTGGCAAGTTGTGTGTAACGGTTAGATTTTTTGTGGAGGCTATATATACCCCTCCACCTCCTCTTCATTCGTGGAGAGAGCCATCAGAACAAACCTACACTCCCAACTTGCTGTTTCTGAGAAGGAACCACCTACTCATGTGTCGAGGCCAAGATATTCCATTCCTACCATATGAATCTTGATCTCTAGCCTTCCCCAAGATGCTTTCCACTCAAATCTTCTTTCCACCAAATCCAAATCCCGTGAGAGAGAGTTGAGTGTTGGGGAGACTATCATTTGAAGCACAAGAGCAAGGAGTTCATCATCTACACACCATTTGTTACTTCTTGGAGAGTGGTGTCTCCTAGATTGGCTAGGTGTCACTTGGGAGCCTTCAACAAGATTGTGGAGTTGAACCAAGGAGTTTGTATGGGCAAGGAGATCGCCTACTTCGTGAAGATCTACCGCTAGTGAGGCAAGTCCTTCGTGGGCGACGGCCCTGGTGGGATAGACAAGGTTGCTTCTTCGTGGACCCTTCGTGGGTGGAGCCCTTCGTGGACTCGCGCAACCGTTACCCTTTGTGGCTTGAAGTCTCCATCAACGTGGATGTATGATAGCACCACCTATCGGAACCACGGCTCAAAAATCACCGTGTCTCCAAATTGCGTTTGAATTCTCCAAACCCTTCCCTTTACATTCTTGCAAGTTGCATGCTTTACTTTCCGCTGCTCATATACTCTTTGCATGCTTGCTTGAATTGTGTTAAGATTGCTTGACTTGTGCTAAGATAGCTAAAATCTGCCAAAGACTACAATTGGGAAAAGGATAAGTTTTTATTTTGTCAAGTAGTCTAATCACCCCCCCTTTAGACATACTTTCGATCCTACACCTCCACTCTTGTGGGCCCCTCAAGGCTCTCCCAACCGACATCTTCCGCCTATATATTCCCATATACCCTAAAAACATCGAAGACAAAGATAGATCGGGAGTTCCGCCGCCACAAGCCTCTTTAGCCACCAAAAACCTCTCAGGAGCCTGTTCCGGCACCCTACCGGAGGGGGAACCCATCACCGATGGCCATCTTCATCATCCCGGCGCTCTCCGTGACGAGGAGGGAGTAGTTCACCCTCGGGGCTGAGGGTATGTACCAGTAGCTATGTGTTTGAGCTCTCTCTCTCTCGTGTTCTCTCTATGGCATGATCTTGATGTATCGTGAGCTTTGCTATTATAGTTGGATCTTATGATGTTTCTCCCCCTCTACTCTCTTGTGATGAATTGAGTTTTCCCTTTGAAGTTATCATATCGGATTGAGTCTTTAAGGATTTGAGAACACTTGATGTATGTCTTGCCGTGCTTATCTGTGGTGACAATGGGATATCACGTGCCACTTGATGTATGTTTTGGTGATCAACTTGCGGGTTCCGCCCATGAACCTATGCATAGGGGTTGGCACACATTTTCATCTTGACTCCCCGGTAGAAACTTTGGGGCACTCTTTGAAGTACTTTGTGTTGGTTAGATAGATGAATCTGAGATTGTGTGATGCATATCATATAATCATGCCCAAGGATACTTGTGGTGACAATGCAGTATCTAGGTGACATTAGGGTTTTGGTTGATTTGTGTCTTAAGGTGTTATTCTAGTACGAACTCTTCAATAGATCGATCCGAAAGAATAACTTTGAGGTGGTTTCGTACCCTACCATAATCTCTTCGTTTGTTCTCCGCTATTAGTGGCTTTGGAGTGACTCTTTGTTGCATACTGAGGGATTGTTATATGATCTATCTATGTTATTATTGTTGAGATAACTTGCACTAGTGAAAGTATGAACCCTATGCCTTTTTTCCTATCATTGCAATACCATTTACGCTCACTTTTATCATTAGTTACCTTGATGTTTTATATCACCATCTCTTCGCCGAACTAGTGCACCTATACAATTTACCATTGTATTGGGTGTGTTGGGGACACAAGAGACTCTTTGTTATTTGGTTGCAGGGTTGTCTGAGAGAGACCATCTTCATCCTACGCCTCCCATGGATTGATAAACCTTAGATCATCCACTTGAGGGAAATTTGCTACTGTCCTGCAAACCTCTGCACTTTTTTTTGAGGAAACACAGTGGGGAAGACCCCCACTGTAACTCATTTTCTATTAATTGATGGGGCAATTACAGATGGTTATACACAAACACATCCAGGAGTGTAAAGATGAAAAAAATTACAATGTGTCTAACCAAGCTAGCATTCCCTCTTTAATGCTAGGTTTTGCCTGCTTAATGATAGTGCTGATGTGCTCCTTGAAACAAGATATACAGTATGCAATGTCTTTGGTCTTGTTGTCAAAGATGATAGCACTTCTGTGCTTCTAAATGCTCCAACATCCTGCCATAATGCATTCCTCAAACCCTATTAGTTTGGTTCTGTTTTTGGCTTCTATCATCATTTCATCGATATTCAAATCAGTGTTCCACTCCATGTTCAAATTCAACCAAACATTTTGACTGAAATCACAGCTGAAGAAAAGATGGTTTAGATATTCATTGGGTTCCTCTTCACATAGGGCACAACAACTATCTTCAATGTAGAAATTTTTCCTCATCAACATATCTCTGGTATTTAGTCTATCCAGTAGCAATAACCAGAAAAAGAATTTTTGCTTTGGCAGACAACATGATTTCCAAATCCATTGGAAATGTTTAGGAGCTTCAGGAGGGTTTCCAATAAGATGAAGATATTTTTTTATTGGAGTAGTGCTTAGATTTGCACTTGAACTGCCATGAGTCATTATAGTCTCTGTTGGTGATACTTCTCAATATGTTGAACAGAACTTGACTTTGCTGCACCGCAATCGATGACATTGGCAGGTGAAACATGTTGTAGAAATCATTATCAGTAGAATCTATTGCATTGGCAATTGTGATGTTCTCATTCTTTGCAAAAGAATGGAGCTGAGGAAAGATGTTAATTAGAGAATCTTGTTGCCAGATATCCTTCCATAACAGAACAGTGTTACCTTTAGAAGGTTTGCAGATTGCCATTTCTTTAAAATCATCTAGGATAGCACAGCAATCCCTCCACCAGAATGATCCTACTCTGGTTGGGTAGGTGGGAACAGAGCCATTAGAGTAGTATGTGTCCCATATCATTTCAACCCATGGTATATCCTGATTATTAAAAAAATTATATAGGAATTTGACTAATAAGGTTATGTTTGCTTTCTGAGATCAAGAACTCCTAAACCTCCAGATTTTTTTGGGAGACATATTGTTTCCCAATTTACCAAGCATTTACCCTGCTTGTTTATTTCATTACCATACCAAAGGAAACTCCTTCCTGATTTTTCAAAATGATCAAAAATTGTGAAAGGAACTCTGATGGAGCACATAGCAAAAATAGGAAGTGCAGCAACAATTGCTTTCAGATGAACCAATCTTCCAGAATAAGTCATCATGCCTGCTATGCCAGATAATCTTTTATCAAGTCTTGATACCATGGGCATGAGATCATCAACTTTAGGTCTGGTAGATCCCATTGGGAGACCCAAATATGTAAATGGCATATTTTCTTTCTTGCATCCTATGATATTTGCCAGGTCACGAGCAATTGTTTCACTGATGTTGATGGGGACAATTGATGATTTGCTATAATTTACCTTAAGACCAGTAAATGATGAAAAGATCTCTAGAATCTCTCTCATTTTAATCAACTGTGCAGGGTCAGCAGGCATAATAATTAGTGTATCATTAGCATATTGGATGATAGGATATCTTTTAGCCCCAGGATATTCAATAGGTAGATTAATCTCTCCTCGCTGCCATGCTTTGTTCACCAGGATTTGCAATAGTTCTGCAACCATCACATATAGGAGAGGAGAATATGGATCACCTTGTCTTACACCTCTTCTACATTTAATAAATTTACCAGGTATATCATTAAGGATAAGAGATGATGTGGCAGTGCTGAGTAACATTTTGGTCCATCTAATCCATTTATCACAGAAACCAAGATGTTTCATCATGAAGTAAATTGCATGGTGATCCACTTTGTCAAAAGCCTTTTCAAAATCAATCTTGAAAATTATAGCTTGATTTTTAGATTTGTGGCACATGTGTATATACTCAAAACTCCATGCCAAGCAGTCCTGGATATGTCTTCCTTTAATGAAACCATATTGGTTTTTACTGATGACAGATAGGATGTTCTGCTGAGCTCTGTTGGCCAAAAGTTTATTTATGATTTTTGCAGGCATGCTAACCAGGGAGATAGGCCTAAAATCATTAGGTGTCTCTGGATTGTCATTTTTAGGAATGAGAGAGATGAAGGCACTATTGATGGGCTCCAGATTGACCTTTTCATCTTGAAAGTCCTTAATCAAACTATAAAAACATTCCTTAATAATGTGCCAACATTTTTTCATGAAGAGACCATTAAAACCATCAGGCCCTAGAGATTTGTCATTTGGCATGCATTTAATGACATTGTCAATTTCCTCAATTTTGAAAGGGTTTGTTATGTTGTCATCAATCTCTTGTAGAGCCAAGTCTTGGATATCAAAAAGCTGCACAGTATCTTCTGTTTTGCCAATTCTATCTTTGAAGGATTGCCATAGAATGGCAGCTTTCTGTTCATGTTCATGTACTTCAATGTTATCAGAAGACTTGATACAGGAAATGTAGTTATGTCTGAAAACTTGAGTAGCAATAGCATGAAAAAAATTTGTATTCTCATTTCCAAGATTTTCCCATCTAATGTTAGCTCTGATTATCCAGTATTTTCTTTTAGCTTCAAGAAGTTTATTAGTATGCTTGATCAAGGCCTTCCTAAAGTTACTCTCAACCCTAGTCAGAAGTCTTTGATCTTCCACACCATCCAGCAGTTTAACATAGAAACAACAATGCTCAATAGTTTTGCTTAGTTGTGAGATTTTCTTGCTCCAAACTTTGAGACCTTTTCTGGTAGATTTGAACTTAGCCACTATATTCTTAGCAGAATATGTGAAGAAAGTGTTGTTCTTCCAGTGATTTTCCACAGTTTCAATAAACCCCTCAAATTGAGTCCAGAATTCCTCAAACCTGAAAAGTTGACTTTTGGGGATTTTGCTATCAATTTGTAACTTAATAGGTACATGATGTGATGAAATTTTAGCCAGAGGAAAAGCCATAGTGTTTGGGTGATCAGTTGTCCATTCAGAGCTGGTGAAAATCCAGTCAAGCTTTTCCAGGAGAGGTGAGTCCTGCATATTACTCCATGTGAATGCTCTTCCTTTTAAAGGGATTTCAACCAGATCATGATTGGTAATAATGTTGTTGAAAATCATCATATTGTTATGGTCTCCTCCTGCCTTGTTCCTATTTTCTGGTCCTCTAATGAAGTTGAAATCACCAAGGAACATCCAGTATTTATAAGAGCTAATATTCAGGTTGGTAAGCCACTGTGTAAATTCATTTTTGCCTGCAACAGAATTAGGGCCCATAGATATTGGTAAGCTGCCAAATGGAGTTATCCATGGTGGATGTGAATTCCACAGTAATCTGAAAGTAACTCTATGACATTAGCTTACCAGAGAAATGACTGCCATTCCATATTGTTATGATACCTCCTGAATTTCCAGTTGAAGGGACATGTAGGAATTTGTTAAACCTCTTAGGGCAGAATTTTTTGATATATGAAATATCAAAATCATCTCTTTTTTGTTTCCTGAAGTGCTATAATGCTACAAGCACTTTCCTCAATTTTCAGTCTAATGTCATCCCATCTTTCTTGAGAATTAATACCTTTCACATTCCAGCAAAGTACATTCCAGCTTCTATTCATTATAAATTGATTTGAATATTCTAATCTCATATATGTAATAGCATGATATGAGGCATGGAAGGTAAAAACTTTTGGGAAGAACATCATGTGAGGTATCTTGGCTAGGAGCAAACTGAACTCTCAGGAAACAAAAAACTGCATTGAGAACCATAACAACATAACAACTTGTCCAATAGTGATGTCACGCCCAATATGCGATACTATCCTAAAGAGACTCGAAGGTCCCACCAAGGATAGAACCGCATATTGATACGCTTTTGCAAGGTGGATATCATTACATCAACATTACATAATAGATAGGGATACATACATAAGGCATACAATGCCACACGAATACAACAATACAACACATAAGAGCATCATCCGACTCCGGACGAAACACAAACAGAAACTCAAACGACATCCACCCTGCTATCCCAGGCTGCCGACCTGGAACCTATCCCCTGATCGAAGAAGAAGCAGAAGAAGAACTCCAAAACAAGTAACATCACTCTCGCGTCAAGATCATCGCACAACCTGTACCTGCAACTGTTGTTGTAGTAATCTGTGAGCCACGAGGACTCAGCAATCCCATTCCCATGGGTATCAAGACTAGCAAAGCTTAACGGGAAATGAAGGGGTAAAGTGGTGAGGTTGCAGCAGCGACTAAGCATGTATGGTGGCTAACATACGCAAATAAGAGGGAGAAGAGAGCAAATGGAACGGTCGTCAATTAGTAATGATCAAGAAGTGATCCTGAACTCCTGCTTACGTCAGACATAACCCAAAACCATGTTCACTTCCCGGACTCCGCCGAAAAGAGACCATCATGGCTACACACACGGTTGATGCGTTTTAATTCGGATCTGGTGTCAAGTTATCTACAACCGGACATTAACAAATTCCCATCTGCCCATAATCGCGGGCACGTCTTTCGAAAGTTTATACCCTGCAGGGGTGTCCCAACTTAGCCCATGATAAGCTCTCGCGGTCAACGAAGCATATTCCTTCTCCCAGGAAGACCCGATTAGACTCGGAATCCCGGTTTACAAGACATTTCAACAATGGTAAAACAAGACCAGCAAAGCCGCCCGATGCGCCGACAATCCCGATAGGAGCTGCACATATCTCGTTCTCAGGGCAACACCGGATGAGACATCCTACGAGTAAAACCAGACCTCGAGTTTCCCCGAGGGGGCCCCACAGTCTACTCGGTTCGGACCAACACTTAGACAAGCATTGGCCCGGGGGGGGGGCTAAAATAAAGATGACCCTCGGGCTCCGGAAACCCAAGGGAAAAAGGGCTAGGTGAGGCAAATGGTAAAACCAAGGTTGGGCCTTGCTGGAGGAGTTTTATTCAAATCAAACTGTCGAGGGGGTCCCATAAATCACCCAACCGCGTAAGGAACACAAAATCCGGGAACATAACACCGGTATGACGGAAACTAGGGCGGCAAGAGTGGAACAAAACACCAGGCATAAGGCCGAGTCTTCCACCCTTTACCAAGTATACAGATGCATTAATTAAATAAGAGATATTGTGATATCCCAACATAATCCTGTCCACCATGGAGCAATCTTCAACTTCACCTGCAACTAACAACGCTATAAGAGGGGCTGAGCAAAGCGGTAACATAGCCAAGCAATGGTTTGCTAGGAAGGGTGAAAAGGTTAGACATGGCAATTTGGGAAGGCTTGAAGAACAAGTGATAGGTAGCGCAGCATAGCGATAGAACGAAGCAACTAGCATAGCAATGATAGTAGTGAGATCCAGGGTAGCGGTCATCTTGCCTAAAATCCCGCTACGAAGAAGAACGAGTCCATGAAGAAGATGAAGCCACGAAGACGAACCAAGCATAGACAAATGAATCCTCATGATCGCAACGAAACGGGAACTATCGAGAAGAAGCACACAACATGGTAAACACACCACACATGAACAAGGCATGATGCTCAACCAAGTATAATGCAAGACAAGACTACATGAAGCTACTCATGGAAAGAGATGATGCAAACAAGAGCAACACATCAAGACAAGTTTAAATGAGGCCGGAAACAACATATAACAATCCCGGTAAGTCCTCATATGCAAATTTCGAAATTGGTCCAGATCTGAATAAATTTTATGTTCAAGTTGTTAAACAGAAAGTTAAGATGCACCAAGATGATTTGCACGAGATTCTAGTCAAGTTACATATAAAGTTCATTTAATTCGGAGCTACGGCCTAGAAGATATGAGCAAAACAAGTTAAACATGGCATTGATGGAAAATGCATTCAAACATCAAGCAAACACACCAAAACATGGATGCAACAAGGTAATATGAAACTACATGCAATTCTAAGCAAGTTTCATATAGAGCACACTCAAAACGGAGCAACGGTTCAACACACACACACCAAACAAGGTATAACATCAATCTGTCCAAAACAGCAACTACGCATATTGCAAGCATCAAAATAATATTCTACAGCACCTCAACATAAAAACAAAAGGCATGGGCATGATGTACAGGTAAATCATAACAAAATAAGAACACTGAGCTATCTCCAGAAATCACTAGAACATACTCAAAAACACATGGCAAGATTGCATATAATAACAGTTTCAGATTTAGCAGAAATAACATCAGGTTGCAATGTTTAGAGCTATCAAAAAAAATGTTACAGGAACTTAACATGGAAAACAAAGGCATGACATGAATCTACTGAATGCATAGAACAGAGGTCCTTTACCGACCATGAGCCAAAAAGGAACAGAAGATATGATGGCACCCATGTAAACATGGCAAATAAAATGACAGATTCGAACATGGCAGGAACAACAATTAGTAGGCATGTTGGTGAGCTTTTACCACTCACCACAGAGCATTACATGGCATGACAAGGCAACCAACAGTAATAAGACATGTTTATGAAGCTAAGCATGGGAATAGCAAGTTCATAGGGTGCATGGATCACTAGAAAAACACATGGCAAAACTGAACTTAATGTTAACAGGCTGACAGCAACATTATTTAGCAACTTTGGAGCATGATAACAACAATCTACAGGAAGCTATAAATGCAACCAGGGGCATGGATGGATATATCATAACATGTATAACAAAACATACTTAGTGAACATCTCCAGATTATGCATAGAATGACTTGTAGCAGTAGGTTTACATCGCAACAAAATATAACACAAACAGCCTAGCAAAACAGTAGCAGCAAGTACCATACTTAACAAGCTTGATGCACTCAGTACAAGACTCACAAAAATACATAGATTAGTAAATATGGCAAGGCATAGTACAAAACACATGTAGACATCAAGCTCATAAGATGCACACACAAAATGCAACAAAAATGACGAATCACCAAGTTATAACAGTTTCAGCAGGTTAACATCATATAGCACTCTTGCAACGATGATTAGGGTATCAAGATGGACTCAAAAAACATGACACAATGGAATGAAATGTAGAGCATCTCATGATGAACATGTTGATATATTACACGCACGAAACGGAGCAGTATGCACAGAGCTATGATGCCGTGAACAGGGCAATATAATGCAAGATTTTTCCGGGACAGCCGATTTTCATAAAAAACAAGACGAGCGTCAAATAGTAACATGTGCGCAGGGCGGGATTTAGGAGGCTCACCACTGGGCTTGGCCCAGGTCGGGGGAGAGGGTTGGCAGGCCGGGGCGCTGGGCCGGCGGCCTGGCGCTGCTGGGCCGGGGCCCACATGGCCCAGGAGGGCGAGGGAGAGCGCCCTGCTCGATCCCGACGAGCAGGAGGCCGGCGGCAGCGATGGAGCACCTCCGATGGAGCTCCGGCGAGGCGCGGGGTCGCCGAAGGAGTTCGATGGAGGCGGGGACGCGCACCGGCGGCCGGATCCGGTGGCGAGCTCCAGGCGAAGGGGCCGAGGCGGCGCTGCGGTCGGGCGACGGCGAGGAAATCCGGGCGGCGAGATCCGGCAACTTCCAAGCGGCAGCGCGACGAACCGGGGTGAGCAGGAGGTAGCCGGGCGACGATGGTTCGAGGCGGCGGGGTCGGCGCTGGAGGCGGCAGGCGGCGCTGGTTGCTGGCGGGGCGGGGCGGCCGGCGGCGGAAGCTCTGGATCGAGGGGCTCCTCCCCTCGAACGGTTGCGGGAGCGAGGGCAGCGGCTTGGGCCCGTTTCAGCCCAGGGTGGGCTCCTCGCGGGCCTAGCGGGCCGCGACAGCTGGAGAGCGGGAGGCGGACAGGTGGCGCTCGGCGGTAGGGCGAGGGCGGTTGCGCGGCGGTGGCTGGCCAATGGGGCGCTGCCAAGTGGCGGAGAAGAGGTGGCCGGCGACGGATCTGGAGGGGGAAGGCGGAGGCACGGCCCCCAAGGTGGGA
This sequence comes from Triticum aestivum, assembly GCF_018294505.1. NCBI lineage: Eukaryota > Viridiplantae > Streptophyta > Magnoliopsida > Poales > Poaceae > Triticum > Triticum aestivum. The sequence goes on from NC_057801.1 coordinate 274,884,885, forward strand.
GGAGGCGCTGAAAATGAGGAGGGGAGAGATTAGGGGGGTTAGGGTTGTCCAAATTAGGAAGGAGGGGTGTTTATATAGGGTAGGTGGCTAGGGTTTGGGGGGTTTCAGTGGTTTTTGAACCCTCCGATCTCGATTGGACGGCACCGGCGGAGAGGAGGGGTAGGTTGGGCCTTGTGGGCTGTGAAGAGGAGGTTGGGCTGAGATGAGAGGGAAGGAGTGCAGCCCGGCAACTATTTCCGGATACCGAAAACGTCCGACGAAGGTACCGATAACGGTACTGCTATAAGTTTAACGGTTGGGCAGTCAAACGAACTCTGAATGCGACGAAACTTGACAGGCGGCCTGTCTACACTATAATAAGACCGCACGCCAACTTTCATCCCATTCCGAGAACATTTTTATGCCACTAATAAAATAATATTTCGGAGGTGCCGCGGGCGCGTGCGAGTGTGGCTGTGCTCAGAACGGACAATGGCGAGAACCGGCGGAACCCGAACGGATGCAAGTTTTGGAAAACATGCAGATCCAATGCATATGATGACATGATAAAATGCAACACGCAAGCAAATGCCATGGCAATGACGACGAAAAACTGGCGGACACTTGGCGCATCGAATCCGGGGCGTTACAAGTGACCCCTAAGTTTTCGGTAGCACCATTATTACAAAGCAATGTGAACCATGGTGCACGCAGGTACACATACCATAATAAGGGAAACATAGCATAATTCAAACTGAGAGAAAACATAAAAAGATGACATTTAAGGTGATCATCTATCACCAGATGCCCTGAAGATGCTCTAATCATCAGAACTATCATAGTTCAGAGCACAGGCAGACACCTCCTTAAGTGGCATCTTGCAGGGCCCAGCACCAATGGCCTATAGGGTTTGCATTGGGATTGGTGGGGGAGGGGGGCATTCTTGTCTATCACAATAGAGTCAAACTTGGGCCCCAAGTTTATGGCAATTTTGTCTCTGTCCATCTGTGCAGTAGAGGTCTCACCTTCAGTGTACTTCTTAGTGCTCTGTATCTTTTGGCTGGCAGTAGTTGTAGATTTTTTGTCCTTAAAGCCCATGTTGATTTTGGCCAAACAATCACTTCTCCTGCAGAGTGCCTCATCAACAATGGTACTTTTCTTTCTCTTGTTTCCCATGTTGTTTTGCTTGCTAGTAACAGCATATTCTTCTTCTAAAATTTCAACAAGGCTAGTAGAGCTAGTGTTCTGTGGAGCTTCATGAACAGTTTGAATTTGCAAAAAACATCTCTTATTGGTTCCATTGGTGCCTTCCACATCAACAATGTTGCATTTAGCATTGATGATTTTGGCACCACCCAATTTAGGGATGATATCCTGAGCATTAGATACCAGACTGCCAATCAGACCTGCAGAGCAGCAATATCCTCATAAACCTCAGTAGCAACCTGTTCTGGAGCAAATTCAACATGTTCATTGTAATTCAAGTTAATGTTGTGAGGGGGAAAATAGGGCTATCAAGAGGAATAAAGCTGTCAGCCTCCTGGTTTTCAATAGCTGTGGCATTGTTCCCCACTGGATTGTTGAGGACATTATTCCATGATGTTGCCATCAGTACCCTCCTCCTGAGTTGCACCATGAATGACAGTAGGAATAGGTTCATGCCGGGAATTAGTGAGACCATGTTCCCCCTCAGCAGCATTGATATTATTGTGTTGATCAACACCAATGTGAACATCCTCATATGGAGCACCAAGACCTTCATTATGTGGATTGATCACAACTTGTTCCACAGGAATGTTGCCAAGCACTTCATCATGCCAAAAACCTGCATGGACATTGGGAAGGGGATGTGGATTTCCTCCATTAGGGGGGAGAGGATCCTCATCTCCTCCCTGCTACCCAATAAGCTCTCTGGAGAGGATATATGCTGGGCATGTCCATGAATCTCAATAGCCCATGTCATCCAGGTTACACAGAACAACAATACTGAGTGGGAGAGTGTGTGCATTCATGACTCTAACCTTCACAATAATTCTGGTTTTATCCCTAGTATCCTTGTTCCAAATAAGAAAATGACCATATGGTGCTAATGTTCTACTAATAACATGTACATCCCAGCATTCTAAAGGATAGTTCATCAGCAGCATCCAGATATCATGAGTGAAGGTAATGCTTCTGTAGTTAATACCACAATCCTGTCTAGTTACTCTAAGTACTGTATCTCCAATCTGGAACGGACTATGGCTAACTATAGTGTCACAAGAGCATGCTGTGGTAAACTGAATTAAGACAGGTCCCATACCGCATCTAGAGGAGTAGTTGATCCTCCACCCTCTGTTCTCCAAGAAGTTGATGATCATGGCATTGGCTCCATGGAATTCCTCAGGAGCGATCCCAGGTTCAAGCGTGGCAATGGCCCATTCATCACATGCCATAGGGAGCTCGCCGCTGACGACCACATAGCCATGCTGCTCATGGAGGGGGCCTGGTGGAATGATGGCCGTGCCTGGTGGAAGGTGGGGGTATGGGTTGCACGGATAGCACGCCATGGTGGCGCTGACAGCTTCTGGCAGAGGCGGCGTGGCGGCTAGTTGTGGCGTGGTGGTGGCTAGCTGTGGCGACGTAGTCGATGGAGGAGCAGAGGGGGCAGGGATATGAGGCCGCGACTCTTGGGATTTCACCCTATATACCCGGCCTTTGTAGTTTGTTGAGGCAATATCTCGCTGTGTGGTTATATTGGTAACAAACTCTGCATCTTACTCTGTTTTTGCAGGCAGGGCGATAATGATCAATACCAAGGCATCGGGAACAGAAGCGAATCTCCATATCAGATAACGATTGATCCCCGGACTCTCCCGCTTCCAAAAAGATGGGCCTAGTAGTGGGATTGATAATTGGGCCTATAGTGGGCTCACCAAGGAGGGCCGTGTTGCCGGACTGGCCTACAACCGCCGATCTACTATGCATGGTAGGTTGACGTGGACATGCAAGATCATTGCGAGAATTCCGATCATGATCAACGTAAGAAACATTTCCAATAGGGAGTGAATTAGCACCCGTCAATACATTGTTCGTGTTAAGATCCCTGGTAGTACCACTGTTTGGCAGGAGATTGCTTGCAATCCTATTAAAACATTATTAATAGGGATCGTGGGAAGGCGTTGGTTACCTTTCTTGCACGAGACGGTGGTACATTCTGCATCTTGTTCACGATACCAAGATCGTTCTTCAAACATCCAATTTGGGCCTCCTCCACTCCATAGGTGGAAGTAACATTTGAATGCATTAAATATGAAGTACTTCTTGCGCACGAGGAAGAAACCGATTGCCTTAGAACATACCGAGAAACGATATACTTTGCCATGAATATGTAGCACATCCAATGAGTCGTAGGCACCTCCAGTGCATGATGATATAGCAATGCTAACGTTCTCCTCATTCACACGAAATGATGCACGGCCGAAGGAGATCACCATTTGAAAACCCAGATCTGGTGAGACAGGATGAACCGAAGATTTGAAAAGATCATGAACCTTGTATCTGAAACGATGGCCAAAAGAGAAATCCAGTTGGTGGGCGATGGAGAGTGGATCATTGACGGGATCCATTAGAGGGCTTTAGGGTTTTGTTGGGTGGATTGGTGTGGATCATGGATGGGCGCCATGGTCGCCCGAGGTGGAGACGTGGGTGGTGGGGGAAAGAGCCATCAAGGTATTGTAGAACTCAACTTCAACTTGATTGGCAACAACTAAAATCGTTGTGTAGTAGACATAAAGCATGCCTTGGGCCCGACGGCTACTGTCGGCATTCTGGGAACGGGGGTCCCCAGACTTGTCTGCCTGCGGCCTGCGGCATGGCTCCACCAGTGGCCCAGTACGGCCCGTCTTCATCAACCAACATTCAAGACCTTTGCGAGGGGCCAAGCCTCGCAGGGCGGACGACACAGGGTCTCCTCATGAGTGGCCTCACCAGGCAGGCTCGCAAGGGAGGCGGAGAGATCAAGGCAAGGGGTACCTCGCGAGGTTCCCATGACGCAAGCCATGACGACCAAGGCCAGGCGGGCGCCAGCGTGCGCAGTGTCCTCGTTTCCCCTTTGGTGCTAAGGGGGCAAGCGCAGGCGAGGAGTACCGAGGCGTCAAGCAAAGGTTTTCATATCGGTGCAACAAGACCAAGACCAGCAGGACGGCATGACGGAGGTCATCGTGGAGCCCAAGACGGTGTCACCACCAGAGCCTTTGGTAGGCGAAGACCACCTTTAGTCAGGATAGCCTGTACTTGTTGTCCCCCTTCAAAATGGCCGTTGTTGGATCCCTTCCCGCTCAATATTTGGGGAGAGGACCAGGGCCTCTATAAATAGGACTAGCCACCATCGTAGACAGGGACAGACTGAGTTCATCTACACACCACACCAGCTCAAGAACACCTCTCCTCGCGAGGTTGTTCTTCCCTTGTACTGTTCATCATCAGCCACAGAGGCAATTGATACGTCTCCGTCGTATCTACTTTTCTAAACACTTTTGCCCTTGTTTTGGACTCTAACTTGCATGATTTGAATGGAACTAACCCGAACTGACGCTGTTTTTCAGCAGAACTGCCACAGTGTTATTTTTGTGGAGAAATAAAAGTTCTTGGGATGACCTGAAAATCCACAGAGCAACTTTTCAGAATTGATAAAAAATACTGGCGAAAGAATTAGCGTCAGGGGGCCCACATTGTATCCACGAGGGTGGGGGCGCGCCCCTCCCCCTGGGCGCGCCCCCTGCCTCGTGGGCCCCCTGGACGTCGACCGACCTCAACTCCAACTCCATATATTTTCTTTTGCAGAGAAAAAAATCAGAGAGAAAGTTTCATCGCGTTTTACGATATGGAGCCGCCACCAAGCCCTAATCTCTCCCAGGAGGGCTGGTCTGGAGTCCGTTTGGGGCTCCAAAGAGGGGGATTCGTCACCGTTGTCATCATCAACCATCCTCCATCACCAATTTCATGATGCTCACCGCCGTGCGTGAGTAATTCCATCGTAGGCTTGCTAGATGGTGATGGGTTGGATAAGATTTACCATGTAATCAAGTTAGTTTTGTTAGGGTTTGATCACTAGTATCCACTATGTTCTAAGATTATGTTGCTATGACTTTTCTATGCTTAATGCTTGTCACTAGGGCCCGAGTGCCATGATTTCATATCTGAACCTATTATGTTTTCATGAATATATGTGAGTACTTGATCCTATCTTGCAAGTCTATAGTCACCTATTATGTGTTATGATCCAGCAACCCTAAAGTGACAATAATCGGGATACTTCTCGGTGATGACCATAGTTTGAGGAGTTCATGTATTCACTATGTGTTAATGCTTTGGTCCAGTACTCTATTAAAAGGAGGCCTTAATATCCCTTAGTTTCCACTAGGACCCCACTGACACAGGAGGGTAGGACAAAAGATGTCATGCAAGTTCTTTTCCATAAGCACGTATGACTATATTCGGAACACATGCCTACATTACATTGATGAACTGGAGCTAGTTCTGTGTCACCCTATGTTATAACTATTACATGAGGAATCACATACGACATAACTATCCATCTTTGATCCAATGCCTACGAGCTTTTCACATATTGTGCTTTGCTTATTTACTTTATCGTTGCTACTGTTACAATCACTACAAAACTGCTACTAGTACTTTTACTACTGTTACCGTTACTATCATACTACTGTGCTACTAAATACTTTGCTGCAGATATTAAGTTATCCAGGTGTGGTTGAATTGAAAACTCAACTGCTAATACTTGAGAATATTCTTTGGCTCCCCTTGTGTCGAATCAATAAATTTGGGTTGAATACTCTACCCTCGAAAACTATTGCGATCCCCTATACTTGTGGGTTATCAAGACTATTTTCTGGCACCGTTGCCGGGGAGCATAGATCTATTCTTTGAGTCACTTGGTATTTATATCTAGTGATCACTATGAGGAACTTGAAAGACGAAAGAACTAAGATTTTTCCCTCAACTACGTGGGGAGGTAAGGAACTGCCATCTAGCTTTGCACTAGATTCTCCTTCTGTTTTGAGTAAGCTTGCGACACCTAAACCTGCTACTTCTATTAATTCTAATATGTCACATGTTATTGATGATGCCACTTCTGCTATGCATGATACTTATGATGAAACTACTTCTGTGCTTGATACTACTGTGCCATTAGGTGAATTTCTTGATGAACAACTTGCTAGGGCTAGAGAGAATGAAATAATTGAAAATGATATTATTGAAGATAGTGATGATGAAGGTTCTCCCCCTAAATATGAATTGCCTGTTGTTCCTGAGGGTTATGTTATGGATGAAGAAACTACTAGAGATATTATTGCTTGCAATGATAGATCTGATCTTAAGAAGTTACTAGTTAAACTAAAACAGAAATCTCTAAATGCTAGAATGAAATATGGCCCTGCTTTTGCTACTTCACCTATCTTTGTTACTGATAAGGATTATGAATTCTCTGTCGACCCTGAGATAATTACTTTGGTTGAATCTGATCCTTTTTATGGATATGCATCTGAAACTTTTGTGGCACATCTTACTAAACTAAATGATATAGCCACCCTGTTCACTAATGATGAGAAGTATCACTATTATTATATCCTTAAGATATTTCCATTCTCATTAAAGGATGATGCTAAAACTTGGTTTAATTCTCTTGATCCTGGTTGTGTGTGTAGTCCCCAGGATATGATTTATTACTTCTCTGCTAAATATTTCCCTCCTCATAAGAAACAAGCTGCCTCGAGGGAAATATATAATTTTGTGCAAATTGAAGAAGAGAGTATCCCACAAGCTTGGGGGAGGCTTCTCTGATTACTTAATGCTTTGTCTGACCATCCTCTTAAGAAAAATGAATTACTTGATATCTTTTACAATGGACTAACCGATGCTTCCAAGGACCACTTGGATAGTTGTGCTGGTTGTGTTTTCAGGGAAAGAACAGTCGACCAAGCTGAATTGCTATTGAATAATATGTTGACTAATGAAAATAATTGGACACTTCCTGAACCAATTCCTGAACCGATTACTAAACCAACTTCGAAGAAGAGGGGTGTTCTATTTCTCAGTCCTGAAGATATGCAAGAGGCAAAGAAATCTATGAAAGAAAAAGGTATTAAAGCTAAAGACGTTAAGAATTTACCTCATGTTGAAGAAATACATGGTCTTAATCTACCACATATTGAAGAAACACATGGTTTTGATAACCCGACACATGTAGTAAAGGTAAATTCTCTCTATAGATATGATAAAGTTGAAATCCCGTCTACTAAGTTTCCTAGCCAATGTTTGGATGAATTTGATGACTTTATGGCTAGACAAGAAAATTTCAATGCTTATGTTGGTAGAGAATTAAAGAGTAATGCTTACATGATTGGACGCTTGAGTGATTATATGGCTAGAATTAAAGGTGAAATTAAACTCATTAGTAAATATGCTTCTATGGTTACCACTCAAGCAGAACAAGTACTTAAAGCTCAAAGTGATTTGCTCGATGAACTGAATAATAAACATGATTTTGCTGTTAGAGTGGCTACTAGAACTGGTAAAATGACTCAGGAACCTTTGTATCCTGAAGGCCACCCTAGGAGAATCGAGCAAGATTCTCAGAGAAATAATATAGATGCACCTAGTCCTTCTAAAAGGAAGAAAAAGAAAAATGATAGGACTTTGCATGCTTCTAGTGAACCTGTTGTAGACACACCTGAGAATCCTAATGATATTTCTATTTCTGATGCTGGAACACAATCAGGTGATGAACATGAACCTAGTGATAATGTTAATGATGATGTTCATGTTGATGCTCAACCTAGCAATAATAATGATGTAGAGATTGAACATGCTGTTGATCTTGATAACCCACAATCAAAGAATCAATATTATGATAAGAGAGACTTTGTTGCTAGGAAGCACGGTAAAGAAAGAGAACAATGGGTTCAGAAACCCATGCCTTTTCCTCCTAAGCCATCCAAGAAAAAGGATGATGAGGATTTTGAGCGCTTTGCTAAAATGATTAGACCTATCTTCTTACGTATGCGCTTAACTGATATGCTTAAAGTGAATCCTTATGCTAAATACATGAAGGATATTATTACAAATAAAAGAAAGATGCCGGAAGCTGAAATTTCCACCATGCTTTCTAAGTATACTTTTAAGGGTGGAATACCAAAGAAACTTGGAGATCTAGGGGTACCACTATACCATGCTCCATTAAAAGAAACCGTCAGGACCCCGATCTTATGCCACACCGATCTAGCATGTAACACCTCATATCCCTTTGCGGCCTCACGCACGGTATTCCCACGGGTGTCGCCTTACCAGGCCCGGGACCATTCGCGCCTTTTGGCTCACGTATATGATAGTGTCGCTAGCATCCATATCACAAAGAACCCGGGCTGACATGGCTACTCGAAACCCAAAGTGGCACTAACTTACAGGGACATGCATACATGACCCAACAACAAATGTGTTGGTCATCAGCGAGTGAATCCGGGCTGTAGCAACTAGGCTAGCAGGACTCTGGTAAACCGGGCTGTAGCAGGCTAACAGGACTCCGGTAGACACCGCGTGACATTTCCCCGAAGGGACATACATAGGAACGAAGAAGGACACATGCCGGCCAGCCTAAGTGTCCGGGAGCAGTAGCAAGCTACCAGGGCTCAGTGGAAGCACTAGGAGACATTTCCCGGTAAGAGAGGCTACCAAGGATAAACAACTAGATAGTCAGATCCCGCACATACCAAGCATTTCAATAACATACACACAATATGCTCGATATGTGCAAATACAACATGGCATCACAACATGACTCTACAACTCAAGTATTCATTCATTAGGCTCCGAGGAGCGAGATATTACAAACATGGGTCTCACGACCCAACATTCAGAGCATACAAGTCAAAGCACATGCGGAAGCTTAACATGTGTGAGTACAGACAACTATAAATGAAAAAGGCTGAGAAGCCTGACTATCTAGCAGATCCTGCCGAGGGCACAAGATCGTAGCTGAGGTAACAAGCTAAATGTCGAAGTCCACGCGGGACTACTAGTGAGACTGAAGTCTCTCTGCAAAACATAAATAGGCAAACGTGAGTACAATTGTACCCAGCAAGACTTACATCAGAACTAACTACATGTGCATCATTATCAATCAAGGGGATGGTGGGGTTTAACTGCAGCAAGCCAGCTTTGACTCAGTGGCTATCCTGAACTACGACTGCAAGTAACTCTTTTGAGGTGACGCACACGAGTCCACATATTCACCATATCAATACACCACTATGGATCCGCTCCCGTCTCCCTACGAGAACGCCATCCATAGCACTCACACTTATCTTGCGTATTTTAGAGTATCCACTATCACTTGTCTATGAACTGTACAGGCAACCCAGAAGTCCTTTACCGTGGACACGGCTATTCGAATAGATGATGTTAACCCTGCAGGGGAATACTTCTTCACACACGCTCTCACCACTTACCGCCGTTTACACGACATGTACTCGACAACCTTCAAGCGGAAGCCCAACGAGGGTGTCGGCCACGGCCTACCTAAACACTCAAGTCTCTAGTCCAGGTTTATCGCCTATTCAGGTTCCATCTGTAGGGAGTCCGGCTGAGGTTTCCACATACGGCCCCGAACGATGTGTACAGGGTTCCGCGACACCAAACGGGCGCCCGGCATACCCGGCCACATGCCTACCGCATCACAACCCACCACTCAGGTTAGCGCCACGCACGGTCTCTAGCATACTACAAACACCAAAAACTACTTGCAACTCCTGGACAGAGGACAAGGGTGGTTAAGAAGCCGAGAGGGTCCATTGGTTTTGGGCCCAATGCGTGGTAGTAGTTGTTTCATGGATCACAAACACAGAACTCAGTTCCTGAGGACAGCTTCAATGAGACAACCCACCATGTACTCCTACATGGCCTCTCACCTCTACCTTTACCAAATCGTGTTCACACACTTAGCTCACACATAGTAGGACATGTTCACACACCTCTGATTCATCCCCGATGAATCAGACCTGACTCAACTCTAAGCAGTAGCAGGCATGACAAACAAGCATGAATGAGTAGGCACAACATGGCTCAAACAACTCCTACTCATGCTAGAGGGTTTCATCTATTTACTATGGCAATGACAGGTCATGCAGAGGATAAAGGGGTTCAGCTACTGCATCAAGTAACAGATGAATCGTTGTTGTCCTAATGCAGTAAAAGAGAGCAGGAGCAAGAGATTAGGATTGTATCGGAATGAATAAGGGGGTTTTGCTTGCCTGGCACTTCTGAAGATAGTATAGTTCTTCATCGGTGTGATCGATCACATCATCGGTACATGTCTACTGAGAGGGGACAAGCACCGACAAACAAAGAAGAAACACAATCAATGCAATGCACAATATGATGCATGATCATGACATGGCAGAATGAGTGTGTTGGGCTAATGCAACTACAACCAGATGGTTTTGAGCCATTTTGAACCAAAAGTTCAAATCCAAACTCAACTTATGAATTTAAATAGTGGCTTATCATGTTTTGCACTAAACATCAAGGTTAAGTTGCTTTAACATGCATGAAACCAGTACAGATGGATATATCGGATTTTTCTGATAATTTTTCATATATAACTTATTTCATTCTGAGCTATGGTTGATTTTCTATGATTTTTAGAAGTTTAAGACATTTTCTGGAATTTCCTGGAATAAACTTAAATCCCGAAAATGCTTTACTGCGTAAGCATTGCATCACTATGACGTCAGCAGGTCAACAGGGGCTGGCCCGGGTCAAACCTGACGTGTGGGGTCCGCACATGAGTGTAACATGGCAGGAACAGAGGCTGACCAGTGGGTCCAGGTCAACGTTGACGTGGCCGGGTCAAACTCACACGTGGGGTCGGCTGTATTAACCTAAACTAAATAGGGAATAAATCCGGGGTTAATTAGGGCATAGGGCCCACGTGTCAGTGGCTATGGGGTTGGTTAGCGGGGTTATTAGGAGGTGGTTAGGTGCTAATGATGGCGCCACGTCGGCCTCACCGGAGTTCGGCCGGCGGTGACCAAAACCGTGGCGGCAATTCGCCGGAACTACGCTACAGGCGGTGGATGGATGTGCGGAGACCACCAGGACGAAGCCTAGGCTCGGCCGCATCTAGGGGAGGCAACGGATCAATGCGGGGTGGTCGGAGCTCGCCGGAACGGGGCTCGCGGTGGCGCCGGAGTTCGGGTGTTTGTGGGGTTGGTGCTACGGTGCACGGGGGGGCGAGCTGGTGGGCGTTCTTGGCTCATGGGAGCACGGTGAGTTCGGTGACACGCTCAAATGCGAGCACCAGCGACTGTGGATGTGGCGGCGACATGGACGGCGGCCGGAAGCTCACGGATCCTGTGATTGGCGTGGCTAGAGCGAGCAAAAACGCGCGGGGAGAGAGGGGAATCGAAGAGGAGCTCACGATGGCGTCGACGACAGTCTCAGTGGGCTCGGGGACGGCTTGGTGACACGAAATGACGACGGTGATCTCGGGCGGCTGACGATGAAGACGACGGCGGTGGTGACATTCCAGGCCCTCCTGGCTCGCATGGCTCGTCATGGACGAAGAAGACAACATGGCGCAGCTTCTGGGCGCGTCAGTGAGGCGTGGGGTGGCCGGTGGCCGCGGGAACGGCGAGCGGCGTGACGGGCGGGTTCGGGCGGCTGCGCGTGAGAGAGACAGAGGGGAGAAGCACGGGGAGAGTGAGAGAGAGGTCGGTAGGGGTGTGTGGCATCACCCGAAGAGGCCAGGGCAAAGCGGCAAGCAGAAGGTGGCCGGGCGTGTGCCGGCATGCATCGGCCACGCGCCCATCCTCCTGGCAAAGGAGGAAGACGACAGGGGAGGGGGCCAGTTGGGCTGGGCCGGCCACTTGGGCCGTCAGGTGGCTGCACAGGCGAGGTGAGCCCAGGTAAGTTCCTTTCTCTCTCTCTCTCTCTTATTTTGTTTCAGTTTTCTATTTTTCAGTAATCTTTGTGGCTTTTCTAAAAATACCTAGACCCTTTCAAAAATCACCAAACTGCACATGCCCACTGTATAGAATATATCCAACATGGAACATTTCAGTTTAGGATTATCTGTGCATTTAAAAAAATTACTAGCATTTAAATTCCCAAATTCAAATAACATATGATTTAATCCAGTGACCTTTGGATGACCTAGAAATTTGTGCACCATTTTTGTCAGAGGTTCTAGACCAAGGCAAAAATGATGAACATTTTAGAAGGGCATTTTGGGTTCATTGAAAATGATTTTAGTAAACCCTAGTTGGTTTAAGGGGGGTGCTGGGGGTTCTGTCATCCCCATTTCAAGTTTCTAAGGAATTTAAACATGATGCAACACCAACTGCTAGCACTAAGCAGTACCAGAAGCTAGGGATGTGACAACTCACCCCCACTAAACAAGAATCTCGTCCCGAGATTTAAGACGTGAGGTAAGAAGAAGGGGGAACGCACTCTTCATGGTCCAGGTTACACTTCAAATGAACGTTGATTCAATCACTATCTTTGTCTCGTCGTCTTGCTCTGAGAACTCCAGCCACACGACAATGAGAGGAGAAGGAGACTCTAGAAGGATCGATCTTCTCGAAGATTGAACAACTCAGGATTAACTCACAGAATGAGACATAGCAACATCTCTCGAGTTGAGACACAAAGCACACATCTAGACGGATGGAGTGGAACAGATGACGAGGGTTCATTAGGTAGACAACAATTCCACACTTAAAAGGGTGGTGAACGGTTATCAACATAGAGAGGAGTTGAGTTGCCATGATACCACAGCGAGACATCCTGGAGGAGGGTGATTCGTAGATTATTACCTTGAGTGGAAAAAAGAATTACCTTTGATATAGATATCATTGAGACTCTCTAAACTAGCCTAGGGCAATTCTTGAGCGATCGTTTGGAGGGGTTTGGTAGAATGGCATACCCGGATTAGAATGGATGATGTGGATTACCTTGTTGAAAACAACACAAGGGATGATTTTAGTAACTGGGGAGAAGCTCAATAGTAGAGAGTGAGTCCACTATTTGAAAAGTTATAGCATAACCGAGGAAAACTGGGAGCAATCCTAGTTAGTGCCGGTGATAACACCTGGTGCTTGTGCATGCTCTCAAGAACTTGAGTATTTCCATATTCATCAAGGCTTTACCAATATCCGTGCCAAGGATCCTGGCAACACAACATACTACCATGATGAATAGCGATGGATGATACAGATGCAAAGGAAGATGACACTTTCTCAGATTTCACCTTAGCGAGGCCAATGGGACAAAATCTGGATGATCGACCGAGAGACATTTAGCACTCCGCTTCTAATGTTCTCCTTGATGTGCTAGCGCAACCCATTTATTAAACTAGGTTGATATCTAGGACATCAAGTAAAGGCTGGACTTCTGGAACACAAAAATTATAAGGAATAACTACGGAAGTAAATCCGTACGAAATCCTCATGGGGAGGTGGACAACTTCCTCCATCAAGATACTACAATAATGGGTCTTCCGGCTGGTGTGTTGGCCACGACATCCAATTTACCGGGTTACAGAGAGTCCAATATTATAGCTCTTGGGAAATGTTCCAACCATCATATCTGCCTGACATTCAGATCTGGTTGGTGTCAGATTAATCCAGATTCATCGAGTCTAGGAAGAACAATGAAAGTTTGCAACACAAATCGACGAGATGACGTTGCGAGATTCTCGGGGAATGGACTACGATAGAAAGCTCCAAAACATGAGAGGTTTCCGCTACAAACATGTGAACACGCTGTCCCAGACAAGCATGACCACATGGTAGTCTTACAATGAAACACTACCAAGTTCTTGTAGGAAACCATCATTAATTATATCGAAGTCTCCACGCGTGGAAGTCCAAAGAATTTATCTTAGAACAGACTCCTTTATCTTGAACAAATCAACCAGTGTCTTGGTGTGCTAGGGACACATATAGAATGGAGGTAATTAATCTACCAAACCATAGAATACTTCGCACGAATGCATGACTGACTTGGGATGATTCCAAGGGAGGTAAAACAAGCTCTCTCGAATTCACAGCGGCAACTTGCATCAAATGCACATGAACTAGAGGAAGTCACTTCTTCCATCCAAGCATAAGTTTCATGAACGGATCACGAAAGCATTGCTTACAAAATTTCCAACACTATCTTAATGTCCAACAAAGTCATGGAGAAGATAGGGATGTTGTCAATGGGCTCAACAACAATTCATCCAGGTTTCCATGAAGATGGAACTCCATAATTATGAGATCAAGTGATAGCATTGGTCAGAACCAAAAGATATAACGGTGTATGCTCGAGGAAAATCCACGAGTAAGACAACATTACAAACATCGTTGGTTCTGATTTGATTTGAGGATAGCTGTCGGTGTACTAGAACAGGGGTACCCTAGTACCCCGAACTTGTGCACGGGCAGTTGCAGCGCCCCGCGGGAAGGCTTGCCGGGCGACCGCCAAGGTCCTCCGTGGTTCCCTTGGAGCCATTCAAGAACAAAGTATTTAAGCTCAGGAGACAAGGCCCCGACAAGAGGAGCTTGCCGGGAAGGCTAACCAAGGCATCCCAAGGAACTTGCCGCGACGCGCCACGCGTCCCAGCAAGGCAACAAGGCCCCGGCAAGAGGAGCTTGCCGGGAAGACCAACCAAGGCATCTCGAGGCCCGGTGAGCGACAAGCTTCCGGACCTGACAAGACAACGGCCGCGGCAAGGCGCTTGCCGCGGCAGGCGGCCACTCTGCACCCACGCTCCAGCGCATCCACCAACGTGTCGCTCTGGGGGCCTCTCCAAGCGTGCGTGGCGGAAGGCAGTGCAGCCAGCGGTGCGCAGTGGCATGCGAAGCTGACAAGACTGCCATCGTGGCGAGCGGTGGCGTCCCTGACGGTACCTTTCTGCACTGTTTGGGTGATGCAGACGGGCATTTAATGCCCTTGTCCCGTGCCGACAGGGTTAGGTAGGGTGCACTGTACAAGTAACTGTAACAACCACCTCTCTTTTTACACTTTTACCCTTCTCTGCGTTGCCACCTGTCGGTGACCCCTTTAGCATATAAAAGGAGGCCCGTGCGCAACGTAGAGGGGGTTCGGATCATTCAGAAGCCAGAGAAACACTTAGCTCACTCTCGAGCAAGAACATAATAGAATCAGACAAGCAGCAGTAGGAGTATTATCTCTCCGGAGAGCTCCGAAGCTGGGTAAACTGCTCGTGTGCCTCGCCTCGATCTGCTCTTCGTGCGACCTCCGCCCCCCGCCGAACCGAAAGGGGCCACGGTCCGCCGGCCCCATAGGTGTTCGTGGATCAGTTTCCCCGACATCTTTGGCGCGCCAGGTAGGGGGCGTCGAGGTTGTGTGAACCTGATCCGGCGTTCACACGAGTTAGATCTTCACTTTCTTCATCAACATGCCACCGAAGAAGAAGGCTTCGGAGGCAGCTGATCCGTCCGCGTCGATCCCACCGCCACCGGAGCAAATGGGTGGTGGGGTAGACGCCGGCGGAAGGACGGACGTCGACGAGGAAGCTCACGACGCTGCCAGGTCCAAGGGCAAGGCGGCGCAGACTTCGACGTCCGCGCTTGTTCCGCGCCCATCTCAGGAGGCGCAGGACCGACAACGTCATGGTACTCGTAGTACCATACGTTTGTTGGGCCAAGATCAAGCTGGTGGATCCCTGGGCGCTCGAGACCAGCATGCACGCCAGCATACCAGCACGAGCGAGACACGGTCGCCCGGACGGGATAATGCTCCTTCTAACATAGTTAGAAGTCCGAGCACATCCCGCTCCTTGCGCCGTCTGCCACTGCCACCCACCACTCCGGCAGAAGCTTTGGCGCGAGCTCAACAGCTCCTGGATTACCCTCTGACGTCGGACAAGATCGACGAATGGAGGGCCACCATTCAGAGTCTCATCGGCTACACCAACGGCGACACTCCGCGGCAGCCGAGCGCGTCACTGCCGCGGCAGGGTTGCCAGGCGCGAGCCGGTGGCAACGAAACTGGTGGAGGTGCAGCCACCATGCAATCACCACCCCGAAGGCCAAGATCGCCGACTCGTCGGATCCACCTCGACAGCGACTCCACCGCATCATCGGATCCACGAGCTCGTCGCAATCAGCGCCAAGTTCTTCACGATCGACAGCAAGAAGACGCTCGTACTCGCATCGAGCGCCGAAGAGAAGCGCGACGTCAATCCGACAAACGTGCTGGGCCTTCTATTGACATGCATGCGCCAGGGGAACCAGGCGATCTGCCGTACGCGGTAGGTTGCCCTGCGTTCACTCGTGAGCTGCGGCAAGTCCAGTGGCCCAGCATGAAGAACTTCAAGCCAGACGTACCGGAGAAGTACGACGGCAAGATGCATCCGTCGGAGTTCCTCAGCATCTACACCATTGCCGTGCAGGCTGCCGGGGGACGGGAGGACAAGATCCTTGCCAACTACTTCCCGCTGGTGCTCAAGCCCAACGTCAGATCCTAGCTCATGCACTTGCCGGACAACTCCATATCCTCTTGGGCCGATCTATGCCATCGGTTTGTTGGCGCCTTCACAGGCGGCCACAAGCCTCACGACCAAGAGAGTGACCTTCATTTGCTCGCCCAGAAGGAAGGAGATCCCCTGCGCAAGTACATTCAGAGATTCAGCAGTGTACAGCACAACATCCCAGATGTCCACCCTGCCGTGGTGATCAGCGCGTTCCATCAGAACGTGCGAAACCGCAGGATGCGGGAGGAAATGGTGATGTGGAAGATCAGAGACGTCAGTGAGCTATACGCCCTGGCCGACAAGTGTGCACGAGCTGAGGAAGGGAGGAGACTCCCCGGAGAGAACATAGGAGCAGGAGGATCTGACAGTGAGGATGCCGCCCCGCAAAGAAAAACTGGTGGCGGAATAACAGGAGGAAGGAAGGAAAAGAGGTGCTGGTCGTTGAGCAGTCCGGCAAGACGCCCAAAGCTGGCAGCTCCGGCAAGGAGGTTGCCGCGGAGGTGGCAGTTGTCGACAAGCAGGACGGTACCAGCAAGCAGTATTGCAAGATCCACCGCACCAAGGGCCACGATCTCCAGAGCTGCAAGAAAGTCGAGCAGCTTGTTGAGCAACAGAAAGCTGAATACGAGCGGCGCGACAAGGAGAAGGCCCAGGAAGGTGCTGGGGGATCCAGCAAGAAACGTCCCGGCCGAGGAGGACGCCACGGCAAGGCCAAGCAGCGGCAAGGGGACAGACCTCCTCGCGGCCGCGACAAGGATGAAGATGACGACGACGATGAAGACATGGATGATGAGGAGACCCATGAGCAGGAGTTCCAGAAAGCCACAGAGGTCTTGTGCGTTAATGGTGGAGCTTCTCTGCATACTTCGCACCGCCAGCTCAAGCAGTGGGTGCGGGAAGTTAATGCAGCAGAACCACCCGTGGAGTCACGCAAGCCTTTGAAATGGTCCGGCACGCCTATCATCTTTGATATTGAGGACCACCCTGATCGCATAACTGCGGTCGGGTGCTTGCCGATGTTGGTTTCACCAACTATCCGCAACCTCAAGGTCACTAAGATGTTAGTTGACGGCGGGGCCGGCTTGAACCTGATCTCCTCCGCGGTGCTCCAGAAACTCCAGATCCCTGACAGCGAGCTCGAAGAAACTGGCACATTTCAAGGAATCAACCCGGGAAGGAGCCAGCCGAAGGGAAAGATCACATTGCCGGTAACATTTGGCAGCGAGCTGAACTTGAGGACTGAGAGGGTTACGTTTGACGTTGCTGACTTTCCATTGCCTTACAATCGAATCCTTGGCCGTCCAGCACTCGCCAAATTCATGGCAGCCTCTCACTATGCCTACAACGTACTAAAGATGCCAGGCCCGCTAAGTGTCATCTCTGTCCCCGGCGACAAGAAGGATGCCCTTATTTGCGCTAACAAGATCTACCGGGAAGCAGCAGCCGCCGCAGATCGCCAATCACTTGCCGCTGAAGCTCCCGGGGCGAAGAAGAAGACCAAGTCCGGCAAGAGCTCTGATGCCCACTCCGGCAAGCGCACCTCTTCGGAGTGCTGCGCTACCGTCGAGGACGCACCATCGAGCTCCACCGGCAAGTGCAAGAAGGCAATGGCAGCTCCACCTGAGACCAAGAAGGTGTCCGCCAAGGAGGACGGCACTGGTGGTACCTTTACCATCAGTGCCACTCTTGACCCCAAATAGGAAAGCGCGCTTGTTGCTTTCCTGCGGGCGAATGTTGACGTGTTTGCATGGCAACCGTCTGACATCCCTGGTGTTCCCAGGAAAGTAATTGAGCACCACCTTGCCGTCTGTCCTCATGCGCGGCCCGTCAAGCAAAAAGTCAGGAAACAGGTAGTGGAGCGCCAAGAATTCATCGCAGAAGAAATCAAGAAGTTGGAAGCAGCAGGCCTTGTCAAAGGAGTGCTCCATCCTACGTGGTTGGCCAATCCTGTAGTTGTGCGCAAGGCTAACGGAAAATGGAGGCTTTGTATCGACTTCACTGATGTCAATAAAGCTTGTCCCAAAGACCCATTTCCCTTGCCGCGCATCAATCAGATTGTTGACTCCACGGCCGGATGTGATTTGCTTTCATTTCTTGATGCATACTCAGGATACCATCAGATCTTCATGGCAGAAGAGGATGAGGAGAAGACCGCATTCATCACCCCGTGTGGCACGTACTGTTTACGGATGCCTTTCGGTTTGAAGAATGCTGGTTCAACATTTGCAAGAGTAGTCCACCACGCTTTTGAGCCACAAATGCACAGAAATGTGGAAGCCTACATGGATGATATAGTGGTCAAGAGCAAGGACAGGGCGACCCTGATTCAAGATTTAGACGAGACATTTGCAAATCTGCGCAAGATCAACCTCAAGCTTAACCCCGAGAAGTGCGTATTTGGAGTCCCTTCCGGCAAGCTTCTTGGGTTCTTTGTGTCTCAGCGGGGAATTGAAGCCAATCCTGACAAGATCAAGGCCATTGAGCAGATTGAAGCACCGAAGCGCGTCAAGGATGTACGAAGGCTTGCCGGTTGCATGGCTACTCTCAGCAGGTTTATCTCTAGATCTGCTGAGCGCGCCCTACCATTTTTCAAAATATTGAAAAAGGCAGATCCAATGAAATGGACTCTAGAGGCGGAGGCTGCGCTGCAGGACTTGAAGAGATACCTGTCCTCCACTCCAACACTTGTCGCACCTAGGCCACAAGAGAAGTTGCTACTATATATAGCGGCAACCAATCAAGTGGTTAGTGCTGTGTTAGTGGCGGAGAGGGAGGCAGACGATGAGCCAGCAACCGCGGCAGATGCATCCAGCGACAAGCAGGGGGCTTCGCCGACAAGCCCTGGTCCGGCAAGCTCTGGTCCCGACAAGGATGGATCTGCGCAGGAGCAGGACAAGGTGCAGAAGAGAATGGTGCAGCGCCCAGTTTACGTTGTCAGTTCCCTTCTGCAGGGGGCTAGGTCAAGGTACTCTGGTGTGCAGAAATTGCTTTTCGGCCTCCTCATGGTCTCGAGAAAGCTGCACCATTACTTCCAAGCACATGAGATCACAGTCGTCACTCGTTTTCCGCTGAAAAGGATACTGCAAAATCCAGAAGCAACAGGCAGGATTGTCGAGTGGGCATTAGAACTGTCAAGCTTTGGCCTGAAGTTTGAAAGTACTTCAACTATCCAAAGCAGAGCATTGGCAGAATTCATAGCAGAGTGGACGCCAACACAAGATGAAGAAATTCCAGAGACGAGCATCCCCGTCAAGGAGGCGAGCAAAGAGTGGCTGATCTACTTTGATTGTGCCTTCTCGCTGCAAGGCGCCGGTGCGGGCGTGCTGCTTGTCGCACCCACCGGAGAGCACCTCAAGTACGTAGTCCAATGCACTTTCCCAAGGAGCAAGCAACCAACAATACTACAGAGTATGAAGGATTGCTTGCCGGTCTCAGGATCGCAGCGGACCTTGGGATCAAGAAGCTCATTGTCAGGGGTGACTCACAGCTTGTCGTCCGCCAAGTGAACAAGAACTATCAGAGTCCATTGATGGAAGCATATGTTGATGAAGTGAGAAAGCTAGAAGAGCACTTCGACAGCCTACAGATGGAGCATATTCCAAGAGCTCAGAATGACATTGCTGATGGCCTGTCGAAGTGCGCCGCACTAAAGTTACCTGTGGAACCAGGGATCTTTGTGCTCAAGCTGACTCAACCGTCTGTAACACCATCAACTGGACAGAGCAAGAAGAGGAAGTTGATTTCTGGTGACTATTTTCCGGCAGAGCTCCCTGAAGCCGCTGCCAAGAAGGTCCCCAAGGATGCTGAGGAGCAGTCTGCTCCAGCAAGCCTTATGGTTTGTTCCTCGCAGCAGACGCTCCCGACAAGCTTTGCTCCGGCAAGCTTGCCGAGGAACATCAAGCTCCGGCAGAGCCGCAGGTTCTCGCCGTAGAAGCGGGTGTTCCCGCAGCAGTAGATGTGCCTTTAGTCCTTGTTTTCGAGCCACAAGCTCCATCATGGGCACATCAGATTGTCCATTTCCTTCAGACAGGAGAACTTCCCGAAGAGCAAGAAGAAGCGGAAAAAGTAGCCCGGCAGTCAAGTATGTACCAGTTTGTCGATAGCATACTGTACAGAAGAAGACTCAACGGTGTGAAATTGAAGTGTATTTGCCGGGAAGACGGACAAAAGCTGTTGGCAGAGATACATGGAGGCATATGTGGTCACCACATTGGCGCAAGAGCACTTGCCGGCAAAGCTTTCCGGCAAGGTTTCTTTTGGCCGACAGCCCTCCAGGATGCAACTGCACAAGTAACCAAGTGTGAAGCGTGCCAGTTCCATTCCAAACAGATACACCAGCCAGCTCAAGCTCTCCAGACGATCCCTTTATCCTGGCCATTTTCGGTCTGGGGGCTCGACATCCTCGGCCCCTTTCCCCGAGCTGTCGGGGGCTTTGAGTACTTGTACGTTGCGATCGACAAGTTCACAAAGTGGCCGGAAGTGGAACCAGTGAGGAAGGTGACAGCACAGTCAGCAGTCAAGTTCTTCAGGTGGATTGTTTGCCGTTTCGGGATCACTAACAGGATCATCACCGACAACAACACGCAACTCACGAGCCGCACCTTCATGCAGTACGTCCAAGATCTTGGCGCCAAGGTCTGCTTCGCTTGTGTTGCTCATCCGAGAAGCAACGGTCAAGCGGAGAGGGCAAATGTTGAAGTGCTGCGCGGGCTCAAGACCAGAACTTTCGATAGGCTGCACAAGTGCGGAAGGAACTGGATCGAGGAGCTGCCGGTGGTTCTTTGGTCGATCAGAACGACGCCAAATCGAGCCACTGGCCAGACACCTTTCGCTCTAGTCTATGGAGCGGAGGCAGTTCTCCCCACGGAACTCGTATACGGGTCACCTCGAGTGCTCGCTTATGATGAGCTTGAGCAAGAGCAGCTGCGACAAGATGACGCGCTGTTCCTTGAGGAAGATCGTCTTCAGGCTGCTGTACGAGCTGCTCGATACCAGCAAGCTTTGCGCCGCTACCATAGCCGCAAAGTTAGAGCCAGAAGCTTCGAGGAAGGCGACCTTGTTCTTCGGCGCGTTCAGTCCGCCAAGAATTCCAACAAGTTGACGCCGAAGTGGGAAGGCCCTTATCGGGTGAAACGAGTCACTAGGCCCGGCGCTGTCCGCCTTGAGACCGAAGATGGCATTCTGGTGAGCAACTCCTGGAACATTGAGCATCTTCGTAAGTTTTACCCATAGGGCGCGGTTGCCGGAACCTGTTCCGGCAACCACCTTTTGTACATGTCTTGCCGATGTTGCATGTAATCCTTTGTACAAAGCCGGGCGCAGATCCCGTGCATAAGTAAAGCTCATGTGCTCCGCACATCTTGTCAATTTCATGCATTATATTCTTTCTTGCATGCATTATCTGACACTTTGTGCAGCACCTACCCCCGGTAAGCAATAACGAGCCGTAAGGCTCCATATCGTTATTTTCTCTTCTTTCTTTTTCTCAAAGGAAGGAAGATTCCCTCGCGCACAAGTTTGCCGGGGGGGGAGGAGATGATAATGATGTGGAACAGGCGTCGTTCAAGAAAGTTTTGCCTTGATGGAAACCTTGCCGGGAAGCAAACGACAGAAAATCTAAGTGGCCAAAGTTTGAGCAATCAGTTTTAAATTTTTAAGTTATCTTCCTTGAACGACCATGCTTTGTATGAAAAACCTGTGCGCGGAGGAACCAACTCGTAGCTAGTTGCGCCCTTACTTTGTTTCGAGTCCGCTCAACAACTTAAGTGTGCTGCAACTAGTCGCGACAAGGTTTCTTGTGGGAAGCGGCACCGCCAGCAGGCTGCCGATGTCCCGCACTCAGCGCTCGCGGCTCGGGTGCCTGCGCCGACAAGTCCCCTAAAAGCGTAGGTTAAAAACATACAAAGGAAGGAATCTAGTAAAGGAAATAGCGTAGCAATTGATAACAGAAATAGAGTTATATTACAAGATAACTTGTCGCAGCGCCTAACAGATTGATCTCATAATATGGCCAGCAGCGACAAGGAGGAAAGGAAATGGGCGGCCTAGTCTACGCGATCGCCCTCAACCCTCTTGATCTCGCTCACCTTGTCCATGATGGGTGCGACAAGGGCCATGAGCGCATCCCGATCAGCATCCGGCGGCAAGGACTTGAGGACGTTGGTGAGGTTGAGGCCTGGATTGCGGAAGGCCACCTTCATCAGCACCTTCTGGAGAGCCCCCGCGCAAATCCTGCGCGACTCGTCGGCCAGCTGCTTTGGGATCCTCTCCCGGAGCTGCTGGAGTGCCGTCGCCACGCCCTTGAAGAACAGGCTGAGCTTGGCGCTGGGTTGGAGATGCTCGTCGGAGGGATACCCAAAATCCTCTATCCCCAGCTGCGCCAACTCCCCGTCGATGGAAGCGGCAGCATCCACAAGACCTTCAGTCCAATGCTCCACTGTCTCCCTAAAGGCGTCGTGGGCGGCAGTAGCATTCGCCAGCAGCGCCTCGTCCAGCATCTGAGTCAACGTGGCCAGCTTCAGCTCGAGATCCGCCTTGGAATCCTTGGCGGCGCTGAGCTCCTTGATCCTCTCTGCAAGCAGACCCTGCAGCTCGCCATGAGCGGCAGCGTCCTTCTTGTGCTCGCGCTTGAGCACGGCAAGCTCCTCGCCGCTCGCCTTGAGATGTGCCTCCAGCTGCGCCACCTTCACCTCCAGCTCCTTCTTGGCGGCCTCTACAGTTGCGGTAGCATCCTTTGCTTCCTTGAGAGCCCCGCCAAGTGTTTCCTCGTGCGCGACAAGCTCCTCCTCGTAGCTGTCAAGGTTGGCCTTCCGCTGCACCAACTCGCCTTCTCGCGCGGACTGCTTCTCGGCAGCAAGTCTTTGTTCCTCCTTAGTTTCGGCCTTCTCGAGAAGGAAGGCTGTACGCTCCTCGGCGAGTCGCTCCCGCTCCTGTGCCAGGGACCGGAGAGTTTCTTGATTGAGGCCCCGGAGCTCCTCCGCGCGTTTCTCCATATCGACTCCCGTCTTCGCGACAAGCGCTTCCCGAGAAGCTAGCTTGGCTTGTCGTGCGCGGTAGAGTGACAGCAGCTTCCGCAGCAGCTGCTCCTCCTCAAGCTCGCCGCTGTTGCTGCTTGGTGCGTCGACCAACGACAGCCTAGCGGAGGCGAGCAGCTCCTCATCGAAAGTTTCTCCTTCGACCGACGTCCTGGAGCTCGATGCCCAGGGGAGCTTGATGAAGATGCCGTCGCCGGCCTTCAAGTAGGCGCCGGGCTGAGGCTCTTCGGAGCCTGGCTCCGCAGCAGCGGCGGAGGGATCGGCGGTCGGTGTAGCGCCTGGCACTCCTGCGGCCTCAGGGCCATCAGTGCGATCGCCCGACCCCTCGCCAGCTTCTGCGGCGGCAGCCTTGGCGGCCTCTTCGCCGGCGGGCTCATCAGCACCGGCCCCTTCTTCGTTGGCGGCGGTGGC
The DNA here is from genome assembly GCF_018294505.1 of Triticum aestivum. Lineage (NCBI taxonomy): Eukaryota > Viridiplantae > Streptophyta > Magnoliopsida > Poales > Poaceae > Triticum > Triticum aestivum. Next base: position 274,908,852 of record NC_057801.1, read on the forward strand.
GTCGTTACTGCCACGTGCGCCTTCCTCGCCGGCGTCCTCAGTCTCCATTGGCTCCGCAGCAGATGGATCTGAAGAACGAAGAAGGGAGAAAAATCAAGCAAAAATCCAAGAAAGGAAATTCAGAAGAAGAACCCAAGGGAAGATTTCAGGCAAGAAGATTACCTCACTAGGGTCTGCGGTCGCGGTCTCAACCGCCGGAGGATCACTGGTGCCGTCCCTTGCCGGAGAATTGTCCCTTGCCGGGGAGTTCTCCCTTGCCGGAGAGCGCTCCCTTGCCGGGGACTCCTCCCTTGGCGGCGTAGTCGAAGCAGATGGCACTTCGGGAGCGGCTTCCGGGCCCTCCTGGTGAGGCTGTCCTGCTCCTACATAAATCAACAAGCAAGATATCAGTAGAGAAAAGAGCACCCATGCGCGCCCGACAGCAGGAAGTAAACAACAAACTTACGCTGGGGGCTGCGCTGGGGGCTGCTCTGGGGAGTAGTTGCCGGGTCCGTCAAGGTGGTTTCAGAAACACCACCTGCTGACACAGTGGGATCATCTTCGATGACAATCACCGGGGCCTTGGCTCTCTTCGCCGCTCTCTGGGCCAGCGTCCTGAAAAGGAATGGATTCAGATCGAAGCAAGTCAGATACAAGACAAGATAGCAATAATTGAAGAACAATGAGGACACAAAGAAACTTACTCTTCTTCCTCCTCGTCGGAGCTGAGCGCGGAGAGATCGAAGTTCGGCTCCCCTCCGGTGCGGCGAGGCGGAGGAGTAGGATCCCTTGCCCGCTTGGCAGGAGCGGTGGCGGTGGACCGGGAAGATCCCGCTCCAGTTGCCGCAGCAACGTGAGGCGCTCCCGCGGCAACATTGCTTGCCGCGGTAGAGCGTGTCGCACGGCTCGGCGGCTGTTGGTCCGTTTGCCGCCCCGCTACGTCCCCAGCCCTGCGGAGCCGCCTCCTTGGCGGGGCCGGGGGCTCCACCTGCGGCAGGCTGTCTGAAGGCTCGAGCTCTTCCTCGCCGGCCTCGCTCGGCTCAGCCTCAGGGCCGGCAAGATCTTCCTCGCCCACAAACTCCTCACGCTCGGCAAGGCTTGCCGCCTCTGCCTCCTCTACGGTGAACCCAAACGCGCCCGCGGCAGCTGCTGCCGCAGCCTCCTCCGTCCTGGTGGCGATGCGCTGCAGCTCCGCATCGGTGGTGTCGCGGGTGAGGCTCTTCTGCTCGTCGGCGCGGACCGACACTTCTTCCAGGTTGTCGAAGAATGCCCGCACGATGTCATTCGCAGGCTCTTGCCAAGTTGGAACGATTCCATGGGAATCGCACAACGGCATCATGGCGCGGATCCGGTCAAGCGATGAATTATTGCACAATGGAACGACGCTCCTCGGCAAAATGAATGGGTGCTGGGGGTCGCGTTTGAACAGCTCCAGAAGCATTGCATCCAACTCCAGGACGGTGAAGTTGAAGTTGAGGCCCGGACGCAGCCGCATTATATCCGCTGAGTTCTTGAACTCCCAGGCGGGTCTCCCCCTCTCCTGCAGGGGGCGATGCGGCGGCGAAGGAAGTCTACGCCAACCGCGCCTACAGTGAGCCCGGCAAGCCTAAGACGAAGGATCCGGGTGACGGCGATCTTCAATCTGTCGTCTTCCGGGGCCACGTTGCTCCAATCGTTGCCGCACACGATTGGGGCTTGGCGCAGGGCAGTGAACGGCTACGGGTCCTCCTCGACGATCCAGCACCACTCCGCTCTCCACTCCTCCCATTTGCTGCGAAGCTCACCCTCCAGATATGCTTCCTTCTTGCCGACTCTCGAGATCCAGGCGATCCCTCCGGCAAGCGGCTCTCCTCTCTTGACCCGAGGCATGAAGAAGTGGCGGAAAAGGGCTACATTGGGGTGGACTCTGACAAAGTTTTCGCACAAATGTGCCAAAACTGCCATGGTCAGAACGACGTTAGGGGTGAAATCAAGGAGGCGGAGCCCGTAGGTGTTCAATATGTCGCAGAAGAACTCCGAGAAGGGCGGGCAGAGCCCGCAATAGAAGAACAGCGCGAAGAATGGGTACCTGTTTGGAGCCAGTTCCGAAGCGGCGGCCCGGAGTACCCTCGTGCGCGGATGCGCTCGCGTCTCCGTCGACCAGAAGAGGTAGTAGTACTCCCTCAGCTCCTGCGCACCGAGCTGAGGGGAGAAGATCGCTCGCTCCTTCCGCAGCGCCGCGAGCCGCTGGGCCTCGGCCGACTTCACGCCCTTACCCTTGTCAGCTTTCGGAGCCATGGCGGAGGTGGTGGGGGAGGTCGACGGCGTTGGTGATGCTGGTGGCGATGGGGGCGGAGCGCTGCTCTCTCTCGGCTTGGAAAAGAAGGGAGGAGCGGCGGAGATTTCTGGAGATTGTAGCAACAAACGGCGAGATTGGCGAACTGCCCCTGTTTTCCTTGCTTATAAAGAGGGAGGGGGCGGACGTTTCTCCCTTCCGAATAAAGAAACCACCCACGATCTCTCCCACGAGGCCGCATTCGATGGGTGCCGTTAGGGAGAGCGCGGTGGATACGGAGTCAGATTCGGCGTGGCCCAGGCCGCGTGTGCCCGTGCCCTGTTTTGGGCCTGGCCCAAGAGCGCTCGGCACCATGTATGGCCCAGGCCCGGGGGCTCCTGTCGGTGTACTAGAACAGGGGTACCCTAGTACCCCGAACTTGTGCACGGGCAGTTGCAGCACCCCGCGGCAAGGCTTGCCGGGCGACCGCCAAGGTCCTCCGTGGTTCCCTTGGAGCCATTCAAGAACAAAGTATTTAAGCTCAGGATACAAGGCCCCGGCAAGAGGAGCTTATCGGGAAGGCTAACCAAGGCATCCCAAGGAACTTGCCGCGACGCGCCACGCGTCCCGGCAAGGCAACAAGGCCCCAGCAAGAGGAGCTTGCCGGGAAGACCAACCAAGGCATCTCGAGGCCCGGTGAGCGACAAGCTTCCGGACCCGGCAAGACAACGGCCGCGGCAAGGCACTTGCCGCGGCAGGTGGCCACTCTGCGCCCACGCTCCAGTGCATCCACCAATGTGTCGCTCTAGGGGCCTCTCCAAGCGCGCGTGGCGGAAGGCTATGCAGCCAGCGGTGCGCAGTGGCATGCAAAGCTGACAAGACTGCCATCATGGCGAGCGGTGGCGTCCCTGACGGTACCTTTCTGCACTGTTTGGGCGATGCAGACGGGCATTTAATGCCCTTGTCCCCTGCCGACAGGGTCAGGTAGGGTGCACTGTACAAGTAACTGTACCAACCACCTCTCTTTTTACACTTTTACCCTTCTCTGCGTTGCCACCTGTCTGTGACCCCTTTAGCATATAAAAGGAGGCCCGTGCGCAACGTAGAGGGGGTTCGGATCATTCGGAAGCCAGAGAAACACTTAGCTCACTCTCGAGCAAGAACATAATAGAATCAGACAAGCAGCAGTAGGAGTATTATATCTCCGGAGAGCTCCGAAGCTGGGTAAACTGCTCGTGTGCCTCGCCTCGATCTGCTCTTCGTGCGACCTCCGCCCCCCGCCGAACCGAAAGGGGCCACAGTCCGCCGTCCCCATAGGTGTTCGTGGATCAGTTTCCCCGACAATAGCCCACACTCAAATCAAAATTTTGGCAAGACAATAGGTCCAACAACTGGTCACGAGGATCAATCGATGAAGATATCATCTTTCTTCAACACACTTACAAGATATCCCTTAAGATGAACTAAATCGGACAAGCTTCCATCTTCCAACTCTCCAAGTTGTTGTTTAGCTTGACCAACCAGCTCAGGGGTATGCAACACAGATTCTTGGAGAAGGGGTGGTTTATATGAAACAAACTTGATCATGAGCTCAACATAACAGTAACGTGACGACCTGGTGATACTTCCGAGAAGATATTTAGAAAATCACGAACCACCGATATGTTACTAAGCTCGAGAATAATCTTGCTTTTCAGGGCAAGACGATATGATCAAATAAGCAAAGATTGACACAATCCTAACTCATTGATCGAAGAGTGCGCCAGAGATATGGACTAGGTAGCACAATCAACCTTAGGGCGACGATTCAATAATCAACACGCTAGAATGAGGTTATTGTCCATTAGCTACCGAGCAACAGAGTTGCTAGGAGTATTGATTTCACACATCATGATTCACTTGTCGGCATTCCAGTTGCAACAACACGGGAACCGAGGAATGAATAATGATGGAGAGAGTATCACTGTATCAAGAGTTCATATGATGGTGTGCAATTCCGATGACATTCTTGATATAAAGATGGTAATGCTTCAGGGTAGAACAGAAGAAAAGCTAGATTAGCATTTTGATCTGCGAAGTACAATTTCTTTGACCCAATCCTAGATATGGATGAGGTACTGGAGTTTGTTTCTGTCGGCGTTCTGGGAATGGGGGTCCCCAGACTTGCCTGCCAGCGGCCTACGGTGTGGCTCGAGTGGTAGCCCAGTACGGCCCATCTTCATCAGCTCAAGACTCAAGACCCTCGCGAGGGGCAAAGCCTCGCAGGGCGGACAACACAAGGGTTCCTCAGGAACAGCCTTGCCAGGAAGTCTCGCGAGGAGGCTAAGAGATCAAGGCAGGGCACCTCGCGAGGTGCTCGTGACGCAAGCCATGACGATCGAGACCAGGCGGGCGCCAGGCGAGCGCCGGCCTGCGCAGTGTCCTTGTTTCCTCTTTGGTGCAAAGGGGGCAAGAAGCGGCGTGGAGTACCGAGGCATCAGACAAAGGTTGCCATTTCAGTGCAACGAGACCAAGACCAGCAGTGCGGCAGGATGGAGGTCACCGTGGAGCCCAAGACGGCGTCATCGCCAGTGCCTTTGGCAGCCGAAGACCAACTTTAGTCAGGATAACTTGTACTAGATGTTCCCCTTCAAAATGGCCATTCTTGGTGCCCTTCCCGCTCAATATTTGGGGAGAGGACCAGGGCCTCTATAAATAGGACTAGCCACCACAGTAGGGGGCATCGGATCGACATCCCAGAGGCGATCGAACTCACCCAAGCAGTTCATCGCACCAGCTCAAGAACACCTCTCACGAGGCTGTTCATCCTTTGTACTGTTCATCATCAGCCCCCGAGGCAATCCACCACACCACACACTGGAGTACAGTATTACACAACAATGGTGGCCCGAACCATTATAAATCTTGTGACCCTTGTGTTGTTCATCATTTTAGCTTAGATTCTCACGAGGCGATCGGACGTGGATCGGTCGGGGGAAGATCTTCGTGCGCACTCCAGAGTTCAAACCTTAAGGGTCTGCTGGAACCCAACATCTGACATTTGGCGCGCCAGGTAGGGGTGCGCCGGAATCTTTCTTCCACTGTTTCGCGTTCGATCTTCCGTCGTGTCCATGGCTAACGCTCGCCGGGCTCGCGCCGAGCGTCGGGCTGCTCTCGCCGCCCGCGTCGCCCAGACAGCTCCCGTCGGTGGGTGTCCCTGTCGTTCCCCATCGCCTACCGCCAACGCCGCCACCGGCCCGACGGGGAACGATCAGCAGGCCTCATCGCTGCACCCTTCGGTGCGGCGGGAAGGCCGCACCGCCACCCCGTTGCTGACTCCAGCTGGTTCGTCGTCCCACACCCGTCGCGCCCCCACGGATGCGCACGCCGCATTGCTCCTGACGCGTGAGCTCCTGCACTACCGTCCCATCGATGACCTCTACGAGGAGTGGCTTGCTCGCATCACCGAGCTCGTCAGCGCCGAAGGGGGCTCCCCTGCACCGTCCCTCTCGCTGCCTCGCCCTCTGTCCTCCGCAGGAGGCGCAGATCAGGAGGTGTCTCCACCACCTCCTCCCCAAGACGGCGCCTTGGCTCCAAGGCGCGCGGCCCTAGGACGAGATCCACCGCGTCCGGCGCCCGTGCGACAAGAAAGGAGCTGCCAAGAAATCCCTCGTCCCCAAGAAGGTGCACGCGTGCTCCCGGCACCGGTGCACTACGACCGCATCCCTGCGCCAGCACGTCAAGACCCCGCGCTGCTCCAGGAAGCGACGCGCGGGAATCTCCAGGAGCAAGCCCCACATCAGTAGAGAGCTCTGGTGGCCACTGCAGGTTGTCGCGCCTTCACCACCGAGCTATGCAGTGTCGCCTGGCCAAGCAAGTTCTAGCCTGACCTGCCTCCTCGCTACGACGGCACTGCCGACCCCGCGGAGTTCCTACATCTCTACGAGCTGGGCATCAAAGCCGCCAATGGGGACGAAAAGGTCATGGCGAACTAGTTTCCCATGGCACTCAAGGACGACGCCCGCACCTGGCTCCTGAACCTGCCTCCTGGCACGATCTCCTCCTGGGACGAGATGCGCACTCGCTTCATCGCCAACTTCTAGGGCACTCGCGACCGACCGCCGGCCGTGGGCGACCTGCGCCGCATCAAGCAGCAGCCCGGAGAAACCTTGCAAAAGTACATCCAGCGCTTCAACAACGCTCGCCTCAAGATTCCCAGGGTGACCGAGGAGGCCATCATCTCAGCGTTCTATGATGGCGTTTGCGACATCAAGATGAAGGAGGAGCTGGCGATCCATGAAGATCTGTGTACGTCTCTGGAGCTGTTCAACCTGGCGACCAAGTGCGCAAGGGCTGAGGAGGGACGTCTCTCCCTTCTCGAGCTCCCAGCAGCAGACACAGAAGAGAAGAAAACCAAGGCCAAGGATGTGAAGCGCCAGGGGGCAGCTGTGCTCGGAGCAGAGCCGGACACAAAGCGCGGCAGGGACCAGCCGGAGTCGTCCAAGGGCAGCCGGTACTGTGTGTACCACGATCTCTATACCCACAACACCAACGAATGCCAAGAGCTTAGGGCCGTGCGAGAAGGCCGAGTCGGTCGACGCCCAGAGCGCAACGATCGGGGCTATGGCCGAGGTGGAGCAAGAGGTGGAGGACGATAGGACGATCGTGGCCCTCGCCAAGGGTGGTGTGATCGGCCTCGCGAGGACCACTGGCAGGACCAGCCTCGCGAGGGGGCTTGGAGGGATCAGCCTCGTGAGGATCGCCCGCAAGGCAACACAGGACTTCCTCCTCTGCCACCACCGCCAAGAAGGAATGAAGACCATCATCAGGATGAGGGGGCTGGGGGCTTCCAGGAGCCGCGTGCGAGCGCTTGCATCTTTGGCGCCGCCCAGGCTCCAGCCTCTCAGCGCATCTTCATGCAGTTTGCTCGCGAGGTGAATGCAGTCCTCCCCAAGCTTGAGGCCACATGCCCTCTTAGGTGGTCCGCGTGCGTCATCACGTTCAGCTCGGCGGATCAACTCAAGTGTGCGGCAACGGCCGGTGTCCTCCCGATGCTCTGCTCCCCAGTCATCAGCAATGTGCAAGTTACCAGGACCCTCATCAACGGCGGAGCAGGACTCAACGTCTTGTCCGTCGAGACATTCAACAATCTTCAAGTGCCATATCATCATCTTCAACCAACCAAGCCCTTCTTAGGAGTCACTGATGGTTCCACTGTCTCGATTGGGCAGGTCCGCCTCCCTGACACCTTTGAACAGCGCAAGAACTACCGTGCCGAGCTCATTGACTTCGACATCGCCCGCATTCGCCTGCCATACAATGCCATCCTCGGGTATCCAGCCCTGGCCAAGTTCATGGCAGTGACTCACCATGGTTACAACGTCCTCAAGATGCCAGGAAGTGGTGGGGTCATCACGGTCCCCTGTGAAGAGAAGGATGCGGTGTGCTCCCTCGAGCGCGCCTTCCAAGCCACGTCAATCGAGGACCCAGATGACAAGAGTGGAACCCTTCCTGAAGCAGTTTCCAAGAAGAAGAAGACGTCACCTAGCTCAAGGCCTCAGGAGGCAGGCACCTCCAGAGGCGCCACACCCGGACATGCGCCCATCCAAGGGGCGCCACCCTCCGTCGCATAGGAAGGCGCGCCCGGCGCCCTCCTCGGGCAAGGCTCGGGGGCTCTCTCCTGGGGAGCCACTGGCTCTGCCAAGGTCACGAGGGAGGCGCTCGGGCACCACTTGGAGGCGTGCTTCACGGCACGTTTCTCTCAGGAAGGCATGAGGCAAGGAGGGCCCAACCCTCAGGAGCTCATCACCAAGGTCGCTCAGGAGTTGCAGGAATTGAGAGTCATGCGCGGCAACCGCCACCTGCCTAGCATAGCTCCCCATCCAGGCGAGGATGGCGGGCTGCGCGTCTGCATCAACTACTCAGGGCTCAATCGAGCCGCATCTCAGGGGTGCTTCTGGCCTTCGCGCGTGGGCCGTTGCGTGGGTCCACCGCACAGCTACGTTCGCATGCCCTTCGGTCTGCCGAACGCAGCTGCAGCTCACCAGCGCCTGATGAGAAGCATTCTGGAAGCTCAGGTGGTCAAGCATCGCACGCTCCTGGAGGAAATGGAGATGGACCTCGCTGAGCCGCCCGGACCTCCTGAGCCCCTCGAGGCTCGGTGCTCCTAGGGCTCGTGAGGATTTGCTTCTTCATCATGCACCGTCAGCTACTCCGACACTCGCTCTGCAATGGTATCAGGTGACTTCTTTCAAGTTTCATTTTAGCTGGGAGCGCCCTCAGGGCTGCATCATTCCCAGGTCGTGTGGGTCTGTCCCCGCGGCATGTATCCGTTTTGCTTTCGTCTTCAACTTACCTTGTTGGGGGCGCCCCTCGGGCTGCATCATCCCCAAGTCACTTGGGCCTGACCCAGTGGCGTTTGCCTTTCCCTACATCTATCTAAGTTGATTTGCTTCTTCATGCTTAACCTGCTTATGATTATCGTCTGCTGCCTACCACGGGCCTCTCCTCTCTCATGCAAAGTGCTTGCACATTAAAAGGGGGGCGCCTGAGCATCGCGACTCAGGAGCTCTTACTGGATCTCGATCCCTCACCCCCTGGCCTTGACCCACGGCATCATGACCTGTCATACCAGCGGCGGCTGAGCTCGCTCGAGGGCCGGGACCTGAGGACGTAGAGCATTTGCATTTTAACCACCTTGCAGGGACGTACCACCAACAAAGGCCCAGAGCCAGGCGCAACCCGCCTCGAGGTAGGGCCCCGTGAGTCGCGCGCTGGCTCACGGGTGCCCAGATACACCCCCCATAGCCCTACCGTGCCAGCCACGTGTTAGGGCGTGGTTGTACATGCCCCGGGGGCTCCACCCGGAGGGGAGCCCCCCTCCCACGTACCAGTGGAAGCACCATGCTCCGCGCTGGCAGACGACACTGCCGAGGAGCGGCTACGCCCGTACAAATACGGAAGCGCTATGCTCCGCGCTAGTGATAAACAATTGAGGGCAGCCCACGACTGTATCAACCTCAGGGAGCCCAGAGCTCAGTGTCTGGCCTCATCGCAATGCCTCCCCTCGGGAGCGCCGCACGAGGGGGCTGGGCACGGGGGCTGCACCCGGGCCACGCCCGAGCACACGCCACCCAGCCAGGTCCTTCGGACCTGGTTGTCGCACGCCCCTCCCCGAGCAGAGCCAAGGCATGAAGACCCGTTTGGGCGTCAAGGGGGACTCCTGAGCATCGTGACTCAGGAGCCTAACTGGTCATGTAGCCCCTCACTCCTTAGTTCCGAAAGGCTAACGACGGTTGAAGTATGCGTGGGGCCGGGCCCTGCCGACGTAGAACAACAGATCCTCTCTTCCACCCCCTCCCTATTTGTTGTTTGCGCGTCAAGGGGGACTCCTGAGCATCGCGAATCAGGAGCCTAACTTGTCAAGTAGCCCCTCACTCCTTAGTTCCGTCCTGGTGATCCGGTCGGGGCTAAAGGCGGCTGAGGTATGCGCGGGGCCGGGCCCTGCCGACGTAGAACACAAGCAAATAGGAAAGAAATCGCAAAATCTAGCAAATCCAGAAGCAAATATTACAGACAATAGATTGTTCTCACAATACTAGACACAAATTTAAACGCCTCCACGAGGCATGGTGCATGTTGCAGGAATCAAAGCAGGAAAAAGGCCGCGAGAAGATCACCCTTGTGCCGCGCCACCGCTCGTGGTGGAGTCGCGCTTGTCAGCCCCACCTCCTGGAGCTGCGGAGCCGGCAGCGCCTCGCTTCGGCGCGGTGTTGAAGGCATGTTGAAGGCAGCAGCGGCGGAGTGCTTGGTGTCCACGGGCTCCAGCAGGTCGTCGAGGTTGGCGTCGGGGTTGTGGAGGTAGACGTGGCTAAGGATCCGCGTCAGCACTGCGGAGGAAAGGACGCGGGCCTCGACTTCAGCCATGGGGCCGATGCCAATCACGACTTCCTCAAGCGCCTCGACGAGGAAGGGAACCAGCTTAGCGGTGCCTTACTTGGCTCCGGCCAGCGGTTTCTCCAGGCCCCCATCATAACGCGTGAAGGCTGCACGGTCCTCGGCCAAGACCTTCGCCTCGGCATCCAGTTCGACCCTCTCCGTCTTCAGCGCCTGCTCCAGTGTCTTCAGCCGGTCACGGTCGGCTGAGAGCTCGGTGTCGCGGTCCTTGACAGCAGCCTCCCGAGCCTTCATCTCCTCCTTCTTCACCTGGTGGTTAGGAATCTCCTTGGCAAGCTCAACACGCAGCCCTTGCAGCTCGCCCTCCAGTGTCTCGCAGCGGCCCTTGACAGTTGAAGCATCCTTCAACGCCGCGTCGCGAGCGGCCATGGCCTGGGAGGTGGCTTGCTTCCCCTCCTCGGAAGCCGTCACAGCCTGGCTCAGCACCGCTCGGACGGAGGCGTCAGAGTGAACCAAGATGGAGACCAACTCTAGGCGCCCGACCACTAGCTAGGGGTCCGCGCTCCGGAGATCCTCCCACAGCCGACTCAGCTCGTCGGTGGCACGATCCAAGGCGACGAAAGAGGCAGAGGAGACGGGAGCCGGCGGAGTAGGAGGAGTAGACGGCAGCGTGATCACGGCTTGGGAGGCAGGGACCTCCTGAGCCCTGGCAACTTCGGCAACAACATCAAGCACAGGCGCCTCCAGAGTCAGCGGGGCCACGGGGGCTGACTCCTCGTTGGAGTGTCCCTGTTGTCCTCGCGAGGACGACCGGGCGGGGGACGTTCGGGCCCCGTTGCCTGCCTTCCCCGTGACTGAAGAAGCGGCCACGGCTGACGAGCCCGTCCCAGGAGGGGTCACCGCGCCTCCCTTCAGCCTCTTCGCCGCAGGTAGCAGCCTACCCAATGGAAGATGTCAGGCCTCGGCGGCGAAAAGACAGGAGCAAGGCAAAGTTCGAGCACTTACTGGTTGACTGTCGCGGGATCCCACGGACTCCGACCAAGCTTGAAGCCCGAAAGCCTCTTGCGGGGCTCAGCCTCGGGAGGCCCGGCCGCAGAGGAAGGCGCACTTGAAGGGCTAGAGTTGGCTTCGGCCGACACGGGGGCTGGGGAAGACCCTCGGAAGATCAGCTCGGACCTGTCCTTCCTCGGGACCAGGGGCGCGTCCTCCCCTCCTCGCCTGGCTCCGTCCTCGTCGTCGTCAGGCATGGAGCGGAGGGCGCTGGACCTGCGCCAGGGGGAAGTCTCCCCCGTCCCCACGAAGGTCGCCTCCGAGTCACGCTCCTCGTCCTCATCGTCATCTCCTTCCTCTTCTCTGCTGGATTCACCAGAGGACAGGTTCACCGTCGCCGTCACCGCCTGGCCCTCAGGATCCTCTGCTGGCACCAGACCGACCACGTCGAAGGTGGGCATGGTGTCCACCACCAGCTTCCAGTCATCACGAAGGAACAAAGGGACCGGAGCATCCACCGGGTCTGCCACTTCCTCTCCAACCAAGAAGCGGAGGGCCACGGTCAGATCTTCGTTGTTCAGGGCGTCCAAGATCAGGTGGAGGACGACGTCCGCATCCGCGAGCCTCCACATTGGGCGTGAGTGAGTCTGAAGAGGGGCCACCCAGTGCGACAGGAACTCCCTCAGGAGCGAAGCCCCAGTCAGCTTCACTGCCCTCAGACTGCCCGGCCTCTGGTCGACTTTCATCTTCTCCAGCACCATCCTCGCCTGCCGATCGTCAAGCTTCGTGCGGGACCACGCCTCAACTGCCTCAGGCTGCTTTGTGGGCAGCTCCAGCAGGGGGTTGCGGCACCTGGCGTCCACCATGACCCACTTGCTCTGGAAGCCCTCGGCCCTCTTCCCCGGCGTTCGAGATGGTGTTGGACTTGGAGTACACGATAAAGCTCGCGCACACCGAGATATTGCCACCAGAGACCTGGAGGGAGAAGAAGTGGCATAGCAAGGCCACAGAGGGCACCACCCCGACATGCGCCTCACAATAGTAGGTGAAGATCGACAGGAGAAGGATGGAGTTGGGATGGATATGCAGAGCATGCAACTGATACTGGCGAAGGATTTCAAGGAAGAACTCGGAGAAAGGAGGGACCAGACCAGCGATAACGACACTCATGAAGAAAGGGTAGAAGGTGTTCCCCTTGTCCTCCGGCCAGGTAGAGCCAAGCCGGAGCACAGTCTCCCCCATCTTGTTGATCTGCGATGCCGCCATCTAGCGCGTGAGGGCGAGATTCTTCTCTGTCACATTAGGAGAGACCAGAGTCGGCGAGTACCAGGCCGATGCAGCCCCAGCCGGGGTCTTGCGGGGAGCCATCATTCGCCGGAGGAGAAAGGATGCGGCGAATCTGAAGATTTTGGAGGCAGGAGGGCGAAGAGCAAGAAAGCGGATCTGGAGCAAGGAGAACGAGAGTAATGAAGGTAAGGCTAAACCTGGGCCAGCCTTTTGTCAGTCGAGTAGTTGCCGAGGTAGCATGGGGAAGCGGAGGCTCCCACGTCCAATCAACCGCCATGCGGCGCCCAAGGCCGCAGGCTGATGGGGCCCGTGGCGCTTCACACTTGCCCCTTCGCTTCTCCGCTAAGCCTAGTCCGAGCGCGCCTTGGGCCCGGGGGCTACTGTCGGTGTTCTGGGAATGGGGATCCCCAGACTTGCCTGCCTGCGGCCTGCTGCGTGGCTCGAGTGGTGGCCAAGTACGGCCCATCTTCATCAGCTCAAGACTCAAGACCCTCGCGAGGGGCCAAGCCTCGCGGGGCGGACGACACAAGGGTTCCTCAGGAACGTACTTGCCAGGCAAGCTCGCGAGGAGGCGGAGAGATCAAGGCAGGGTACCTAGCGAGGTGCTCGTGACGCAAGCCATGACGATCGAGACCACGCGGGCGCCAGGCGGGCGCTGGCATGCGCAGTGTCCTTGTTTCCTCTTTGGTGCAAAGGGGGCAAGCACAAGCGTGGAGTACTGAGACATCAGATAAAGGTTGCCATTTCAGTGCAACGAGACCAAGACCAGCAGAGCGGCAGGATGGAGGTCACCATGGAGCCCAAGACGACGTCATTGCCAGTGCCTTTGGCAGCCGAAGACCAACTTTAGTCAGGATAACTTGTACTAGATGTTCCCCTTCAAAATGGTCGTTGTTGGTGCCCTTCCCGCTCAATATTTGGGGAGAGGACCAGGGCCTCTATAAATAGGACTAGCCACCACAGTAGGGGGCATCGGATCGGCATCCCAGAGGCGATCGAACTCACCCAAGCAGTTCATCGCACCAGCTTAAGAACACCTCTCGCGAGGCTGTTCATCCTTTGTACTGTTCATCATCAGCCCCGAGGCATCCAGACCACACACTGAAGTTGGGTATTACACTACAATGGTGGCCCGAACCAGTATAAATCTCATGTCCCTTGTGTTGTTCATCGTTTTTGCTTAGATTCTCACGAGGCGATCGGATGTGGATCGGTAGGAGGAAGATCTTCGTGCACACCCCAGAATTCGAACCTTAAGGGTCTACCGGAACCCAACATCCGACAATTTCTCCTAGTCATTCCGGAATAGAATGGCTTGACAGACCACAAGAGAAATCGGCATTGACAGCGAATGCACGCATACTCTTGACTATCAAATTATAGACAGGGGTCAGAATACAACTAAAGAGAACAACTCAAGGAACATATAACTTTCTGAGTTGCGGATGCATAGGTTAGTATGTCGAATCAATTTCAACAGGTTTCTTCCGAATAACCCATGCAGAAAAGTAGAACTGGCAGAGTCGCAATATAGAATGGAGAACCCATCGAGAGCACTCCTGTTGTGATCTTTTGATCCAACAAACATCTGCCGTAAGTGGTTCATAGTATTTGGAAGATGGAAATACCACGGACCTCGAGGACTAATGCAAAGGTTACTAATTTCCTAAAGGAACTAGCAAACACTATCAACATGAGGTAAGTGGGGTGAATCTCGGGTTCAAAACCCAGAAGTAGAATACCTACTAACTAAATGGCATCACAGGATGCTTTCGAGAATAATGGCCAGAATCATCACACTGGGAACGCAAAACATGGTTCGATTACTAGGTGGCACTCTAAGACACCTAGGGTCATAATAATAACTCCAACATATATGTCAAGGCAATAGAGTACCTCAACTCACCGATTAGTGTGGTTAATCTAGCTCAAAGGAACATTGAAATGGTAGGAAGGGATTTTGCAAATGCTTCAGACTATTTAGAAACCTGGGATGACTCGGACAGCATAACGGCTGTAAATGATCAAAAGAATCTGAGACATGCTACAAAAATGGTGGCATAACCACTCAGAAGCACAATATCAAGGATTCGAGGTCAATAGTTAACATACGGAGGTAGAAACTGAACTAAGGCTTAAATCAAACAATCTTATGAGTCTACTGATTAGTAACACGTGATCCTGATAGAAAGAAGAGACAGCCTAGTTCCTTAACCCCATAGGAAAGATATGATGACTCAGATCAGAAGGGCATAAGGTAAAGGAGTAAAAAGAGCCTTACTTTCCATCCTACAATCAATTCCCCTACATATAACTAAAGCATTTCTAGACTCAACTTCGACCAGTTTGGCTTGGTAATCCTACAGGCAGTCAGGCTCAGATACCAATGCTGTCAGGACCCCGATCTAATGCCACACCGATCTAGCATGTAACACCTCATATCCCTTTGCGGCCTCACGCACGGTATTCCCATGGGTGTCGCCTTACCAGGCCCGGGACCGTTTGCGCCTTTTGGCTCACGTATATGATAGTGTCGCCAGCATCCATATGACAAAGAACCCGGGCTGACATGGCTAGTCGTAAACCCAAAGTGGCACTAACTTACAGGAACATGCATACATGACCCAACAACAAACGTGTCGGTCATCAGTGAGTGAATCCAGGCTGTAGCAACTAGGCTAGCAGGACTCCGATAAACCGGGCTATAGCAGGCTAACAGGACTCCGGTAGACATTTCCCCGAAGGGACAGACATAGGAACGAAGAAGGACACATGCCGGCCAGCCTAAGTGTCCGGGAGCAGTAGCAAGCTACCAGGGCTCAGTGGAAGCACTAGGAGACATTTCCCGGTAAGAGAGGCTACCAAGGATAAACAACTAGATAGTCAGATCCCACACATACCAAGCATTTCAATAACATACAGACAATATGCTCGATATGTGCAAATACAACATGGCATCACAACATGACTCTACAACTCAAGTATTCATTCATTAGGCTCCGAGGAGCGAGATATTACAAACATGGGTCTCACGACCCCACATTCAGAGCATACAAGTCAAAGCACATGCGGAAGCTTAACATGTCTGAGTACAGGCAACTATACATGAAAAAG
This sequence comes from Triticum aestivum, assembly GCF_018294505.1. Taxonomy (NCBI): domain Eukaryota; kingdom Viridiplantae; phylum Streptophyta; class Magnoliopsida; order Poales; family Poaceae; genus Triticum; species Triticum aestivum. The sequence goes on from NC_057801.1 coordinate 274,924,351, forward strand.
GCTGAGAAGCCTGACTATCTAGCAGATCCTGCCGTGGGCACAAGATCGTAGCTGAGGTAACAAGCTAAACGTCGAAGTCCACGCAGGACTACTAGTGAGACTGAAGTCTCTCTGCAAAACATAAAATAGGCAAACGTGAGTACAAATATGCCCATCAAGACTTACATCAGAACTAACTACATGTGCATCATTATCAATCAACGGGATGTTGGGGTTTAACTGCAGCAAGCCAGCTTTGACTCGGTGGCTATCCTGAACTACGACTGCAAGTAACTCTTTTGAGGTGGCGCACACGAGTCCACATATTCACCATATCAATACACCATTATGGATCCGCTCCTGTCTCCCTACGAGAACGTCATCCATAGCACTCACACTTATCTTGCATATTTTAGAGTATCCACTTTCACTTGTCTATGAACTGTACAGGCAACCCAGAAGTCCTTTACCGCGGACACAGCTATTCGAATAGATGATGTTAATCCTGCAGGGGTGTACTTCTTCACACACGCTCTCACCACTTATCGTCGTTTACACGACATGTACTCGTCAACCTTCAAGCGGAAGCCCAACGAGGGTGTCGGCCACGGCCTACCTAAACACTCAAGTCTCTAGTCCAGGTTTATCGCCTATTCAGGTTCCATCTGTAGGGAGTCCGGCCGAGGTTTCCACATACGTCCCCGAACAATGTGTACAGGGTTCCGCGACAACAAACGGGCGCCCGGCATACCCGGCCACGTGCCTATCGCATCATAGCCCACCCCTCGTGTCAGTGCTGCGCAAGGGCTCCAGCATACTACAAACACCAGAAACTACTTGCAACTCCTGGACAGAGGACAAGGGTGGTTAAGAAGCTTAGAGGGTCCATTGGTTTCGGGCCAAATGCGTGGTAGTAGCTATTTCATGGATCACAAACATAGAACTCAGTTCCTGTGGACGGCTTCAATGAGATAACCCACCATGTACTCCTACATGGCCTCTCACCGCTACCTTCACCAAATCGTGTTCACACACTTAGCTCACACACAGTAGGACATGTTCACACACCTCTGATTCATCCCCGATGAATCAGACCTGACTCAACTCTAAGAAGTAGCAGGCATGACAAACAAGCATGAATGAGTAGGCACAACAGGGCTCAAACAACTCCTACTCATGCTAGTGGGTTTCATCTATTTACCGTGGCAATGACAGGTCATGCAGAGGATAAAGGGGTTCAGCTACCGCAGCAAGTAACAGATGAATTGTTGTTGTCCTAATGCAGTAAAAGAAAGCAGGAGCGAGAGAGTAGGATTGTATCAGAATGAACAAGGGGGTTTTGCTTGTCTGGCACTTCTAAAGATAGTATAGTTCTTCATCGTTGTCATCTATCACATCATCAGTACACGTCTACTGAGAGGGGACAAGCACCGACAAACAAAGAAGAAACACAATCAATGTAATGCACAATATGATGCATGATCATGACATGGCAGAATGAGTGTGTTGGGTTAATGCAACTACAACTAGATGGGTTTGAGCCATTTTGAACCAAAAGTTCAATCCCAAACTCAACTTATGAATTTAAAGAGTGCCTTATCATGTTTTGCACTAAACAGTAAGGTTAAGTTGCTTTAACATGCATGAAACCAGTATAGATGGTTAGATAGGATTTTTTCAGATAATTTTTCATATATAACTTATTTCATTCTGAGCTACGGTTGACTTTCTATGATTTTTAGAAATTTAGGACATTTTCTGGAATTTCTTGAATAAACTTAAATCCAGAAAATGTTTTACTATGTCAGCATTGCAACACTGTGATGTCAGCAGGTCAACAGGGGCTGGCCCAGGTCAAACCTGATGTGTGGGGTCCACACGTCAGTGTAACAGGGCTGGAAAGTGGGTCAAGGTCAACGTTGACGTGGCCGGGTCAAACTGACACGTGGGGTCGGCTGTATTAACCTAAACTAAACAGGGAATAAATCCGGGGTTAATTAGGGCATAGGGCCCATGTGTAAGTGGTTGTGGGGTTGGTTAGCGGGGTTATTAGCAGGTGGTTAGGTGCTAATGACGGTGCGACGTCGGCCTTGCCGGAGTTCGGCCGATGGTGACCAAAACCGCGGCAGAAATTCGCCGGACCTACGCTACAGGCGGCGGATGGATGTGCGAAGACCACCAGGACAAAGCCCAGGCTCGGCCGCATCCAGGGGAGGCGACGGATCGACGCGGGGTGGTCGGAGCTCGCTGGAACGGGGCTCGCGGTGGCGCCGTAGTTCGGGTGTTTGTCGGGTTGGTGCTATGGTGCATGAGAGGGTGAGCTGGTGGGCGTTCTTGGCTCCTGGGACCACAGTGAGTTCGGTGACACGCTCGAATGCGAGCACCAGCGACTGTGGCTGCGACGGCGACATGGACGGCGGCCGGAAGCTCATGGCTCCGGCGATTGGCGTGGCTAGAGCGAGCAAAAACGCGTGGGGATAGAGGGGAATCGAAGAGGAGCTCACGGTGGCGTCGACGGCGGTCTTAGTGGACTCGGGGATGGCTTGTTGACGATGAGACGACGGTGGAGATCTCGGGTGGCTGACGATGAAGACGACGACGGTGCCGACGTTCTAGGCCCTCCTGGCTCGCGTGGCTCGTCGAGGACAAAGAAGACAACATGGCGGATCTTCTGGGCGCGTCGGTGAGGCATGAGGTGGCCGGTGGCCGCGGGAGCGGCGAGCGGCATGACGGGCTGGTTCGGGCGGCTGCGCGTGAGCGAGACAGAGGAGGGGAGAAGCACGGGGTGAGTGAGAGAGAGGTTAGGGGGGCTGCGTGGCGTCACCCGAAGAGGCCAGGGCAAGGCGGCAAGCAGAAGGTGGTCGGGCATGTGCCGGCATGCGTCGTCCACGCACCCATCCTTCTAGCAAAGGAGGAAGACGACAAGGGAGGGGGCCAGGTGGGCTTGGCCAGCCACTTTGACCGTCAGGTGGCTGCACAGGTGAGGTGAGCCCAGGTAAGTTCCTCTCTCTCTCTCTCTCTCCCTCCTTCTGTTTCAGTTTTCTATTTTTCTGTAATCTTTGTGGATTTTCTAAAAATACCTAGACCCTTTCAAAAATCACCAAACTGCACATGCCCACTGTATAGAATATATCCAACATGGAACATTTCAGTTTAGGATTATTTGGGAATTTAAAATATTTACTAGCATTTAAATGCCCAAATTCAAATAACATATGATTTAATCCAGTGACCTTTGGATGACCTAGAAATTTGTGCACCATTTTTGTCAGAGGTTCTAGACCAAGGCAAAGATGATGAACATTTTAGAAGGGCATTTTGGGTTCATTGAAAATGATTTTAGTGAACCCTAGTTGGTTTAAGGGGGGTGCTGGGGGTTCTGTCATCCCCATTTCAAGTTTCAGAGGAATTTAAACATGATGCAACACTAGCTGCTAGCACTAAGCAGTACCAGAAGCTAGGGATGTGAAAAGTTTGACAATGTTTGAGAATTTTGGCAAGAGCTATACATCAAACCAAAATTTAGGAACATTTCTAAGGATCTAATTTGGGCATTGAATTTAAATCAATCCTATATTTGAATTTGAACTTCTATTCAAATATATACCGAATATATGTTCAAATAACTAAAACAATTTTATGTGCTTTGGGATAATTCCATTGTGGTAAATAAAATGTTCAGGGGAATTTTGTCATTGTTTTTGAATTTGTTTTATTTAGAAACAGTGGCAAAAGGAAGTAAATTAAACACAATAGAAGACTATGTTAAAACTGCTTTATGTTATCTTGGAGCCGGTGTTAGTGTTATGCCTCTCTCTTTATATCGTAGACTTGAATTGAATAAGTTGACACCTACTGAAATATCTTTGCAAATGGTCGATAAATCAACTGCTATACCTGTCGGTATTTGTGAGGATGTGCCTGTTGTGGTTGCAAACGTCACTATCTTAACAGACTTTGTTATTCTTCATATTCCCGAGGATCATAGTATGTCGATTATCCTTGGTAGACCCTTTTTGAATACTGCAGGGGCTGTTATTGATTGCAACAAAGGCAATGTCACTTTTCATGTTAATGGTAATGAGCATACGGTACACTTTCCGAGGAAACAACCTCAAGTTCATAGCATCAATTCTATTGGAAAAATTCCAACTATTATTATTGGAGGTTTTCAATTTCCTCTTCCTACTGTCAAGAAGAAATATGATATTCTTATTATTGGGGATGTGCATATCCCAGTTGAGGTAACCTAATGTTATTTGAAGTTTCTCCGGTTCCATGTTATTTGGAATGAATTTGTTAACAAGACTTGATCAACCATGTTAGTGGATTCCTTTTGATGATCATGAGATGGATGAAATTAGAAGGCACAACCTTATGTACCCTCTTTTTACTTTGTGTTTTTAGAATAAATAAAGCAAAAATAGTATTTTCTGTTTGTTTTTTGAATTATCCATGCAATAAAAAATATCCGGAAATAAAAGTTCTCCAAATGCCCTGCCAATTTAGTATGATTTTTTTAGAATATTTGAGAATATTTGGCACTGAGAACACAGCAGGGGGAGTTGGCACCTGGCCACGAGGGTCCAGGGCATGCCCACCCCTACAGGGCGCACCCCCTACCTCGTGGGCCCATGGTGGCCCCCCTGCACTTATTCCTGCACCGACACACTTCATCTTCCTCCCAAAAAAATCACCATCCACCTCAAGCACGAGTTCTAGCTCATTTTGCTGTGATTTTCGATCTCCTTTCTCAAAGCTCCATTCACAAAACTACTTTGGGAGATTGTTCCTTGGTATGTGACTCCTCCAATGGTGCAATTAGTTTTTGTTCTATTGCTTTATTCATTGCAATTTTTTTCTACCTAGGTGACCTTGTTCTTGAGCTTGCATGTCAAATTTATGAGGTCCCAAGTAATTCTAATGCATGATATAGGCTCTAGGCACTTGTGGGAGTAGTTGCTATTAGTTTTGTTGAGTTTTGATTCATTTTTATTTTGAGTTGCTAAAAATTTCAGAAATTTTTCAGAGGAAGAAATATGTCTAGGAAAATGTACCAAGGTGGTTCTTCAAGAAAGCAAGGACCCAGGCTCGCAATGCATGAGCAGTACGATGAACCAAGGGAAGCTGACGTGTGGCCTTGTGAATAGCCGTCAGAAGAATTTATGGTCAATGCAGGCATCAAGGATGAATTTGATGCATATGTGTGTAATGCCGATCTTGAGGACTTCATGCAAGATAAGTGTCCTCAGTACTACTATTTGACTGATTCATTCGTGAGAAGGTTTAAATTTACATCTTTGCGTAATTTTTAGAGTGTCCTGTTTGATATTTATGATCAATCAAATACCATGGACCTAGAAGATATTACTACTGCTTGCAAACTCCCGCAGTGGGGTAGTGTTAATGAACGCCATAAATCTGAATATAAAGACTTTCTTGCTAGTATCACTGTGGGAAATCTAGAGAAATAGCACAAGCTACCATAGGGAGCATTCATTTTCCTGCTATACATTATTTTGCTCTCTTCACTGGTAGATGCATTAACGGTAAGGATGAAGCATGTCACATGTGTGTTCCTGATCTTTGTGTTCTCAAGTGTGTTGTATTAGGTGACAAAGAATACAACTTGGGGACAATTGTTGCACGTAGGTTGCATAATAATAGTTTAGTTGGAGATTTGTTTGGAGGGATTTATGCGACCCGTGTGGCTAATTATCTTGGTATACCTCCACATGAAGATGAGAGGGAGTTGCCTCCCGTTTATTTAGATTATAATGCTATGGTCAGTCATCATTTTCTTGAGAGGAATGAACAATTTCTCCAGTATCGACTAATCTTTGACAGACGTCGCGCTGTCCATATTACTCTCCCTGCTACTGCCCTCTTTGATTATCAGGCAAAAAGAAGATATGTTGTCACCAGGGAAGAGGAAACCGAGTACGAGAGGAGGACGGAGGCAGCTCACCGCCGTGCTGCAGCCCAGGAGGCATTGGCTGCTGCATCTCAGTACGACCCCAGTTACAACTTCGGATGTCAGCCAGGCTATCCATGGCCATAGACCAACTTAGGCCAAAAGCCTAAACTTGGGGGAGTACGTATTTCTCACCGATATTACGTTCATGTTCACACACTCACTCTAGTTGTCGGTGCTCATACTTTTTCATTGTATTATCCATGCTAGTTTAAATTCTTTTTCTAGATTTCTTCTTGTATGTTTGATAAACCTTTATAAAAAACCAAAAAATTTAGTTAGTTTAAATTCCATGCTTGTAGTAGTAATTAAAAGAAAACCCAAAAATATTTATCGTTCTTCTTTTGCTTGTTGGGAGATTTCCCGTGTAAATAGTTTTATTTCTTTTCTTTCCTTTGGGGGTCGAGAGGAGAAGACCATAATGAAAATGTTTAGTGGCTCTAATATGCATGATTTTTGATTTAACCAAGAGCCCATATTACCTTGTCTTCTCCCTTGAGTTGAATGCTTGCAGATTCCAGCTTAGTCCAATGCACGTGCACTATCATTATTATACACACCATTCGGTCGTGCAAGTGAAAGGCAATAATGATGATATATGATGGATGGATTGAGATGAGAGAAGATGGTATGAACTCGACCTCTCTTGTTTTTGTAAATATGATTAGTTCATCGTTCCTGATTCAGCCTATTATGAATAAACATGTTTGCAATGACAATTAGAGATTATAGTTGCTTATGCCATGCTTAATTAGCTAGGAGCTTATAATGGTTTACCTTGCGTGCCAACATGCTATTAAAATGGTTGTGATGTGGTATGATAGGGTGGTATCCTCCTTTGAATGATTCGAGTGACTTGACTTGGCACATGATTCACGCATGTAGTTGAAACAAAATCAACATAACCTTCACGATATTTATGTTCATGGTGGATTATATCCTACTCATGCTTACACTCAGTGTTGACTAATTTTAATGCATGTTCATGACTGTTGTCTCTCTCTCAGTTGGTCGCTTCCCAGTCTTTTGCTAGCCTTCACCTGTACTAAGCAGGAATACTACTTGTGCATCCAAATTCCATAAACCCCAAAGTTATTCCATATGAGTCCACCATACCTTCCTATATGCGGTATTTACATGCCATTCCAAGTAAATTTGTATGTGCCAAACTCCAAACCTTCAAATGAAATTCTGTTTTGTATGCTCGAGCAGCTCATGTATCAACTAGGGCTGTCTGTATCTTCCATGCTAGGTGGGTTACTCTCAAGAGGAGTGGACTCCGCTCCTCATTCATGATAAAATGGCTGGTAACAGGGATGCCCACTCCCATGCTCAAATCAAATCAAAATAATAAAACAAAACTCCCCTAGGATTGTCGCTAGTTGGAGGCACCCGTTGTTTCGGGCAAGCCATGGATTGATGCTTGTTGGTGGTGGGGGAGTATAAACATTACCATTCTGTTTGGGAACCGCCTATAATGTGTGTAGCATGGAAGATATCAAGATCTCATAGTTGTTATGTTGACAATGAAAGTATACCGCTCAAAATGTTTTTTATCTCTATTTCAAAATCGAGCTCTGGCAACTCTACAAATCCCTTCTTCCCTCTGCGAAGGGCCTATCTATTTGCTTTTATGTTGAGTCATCACCCTTTATTAAAAAGCACCCGCTGGAGAGCACCACTACCATTTGCACGCATTACTATTAGTTTATATTGGGTATGACTACGACTGGATCTCTTTTACCATGAATTACAATGTTTAGTCAGTCCTTGATCTTTAAAGGTGCTCTGCATTTATGTTTTGCGGTCTCAGAAAGGGCTAGCAAGATACGATCTGGTCATATCATATTATGATTGTTTTGAGAGTTGTCATCCGAGTTTTATTATTATTGCTCGCTAGTTGATTATGCCATTGATATGAGTAAACATGAGACCTAAGTGTTATTGTGAATATGGTTAGTTCATAATCTTTGCTGAAAACTTGAATGTTGGCTTTACATATTTGCAACAACAAGGGCAAATAGAGTTTGTAAAAGTTTTTCTTTATCACTTTCAGTTTATCAACTAAATTGCTTGAGGACAAGCAAAGGTTTAATCTTGGGGGAGTTGATACGTCTCCGTCGTATCTACTTTTCCAAACACTTTTGCCCTTGTTTTGGACTCTAACTTGCATGATTTGAATGGAACTAACCCGGACTGACGCTGTTTTCAGCAGAATTGCCATGGTGTTACTTTTGCACAGAAATAAAAGTTCTCGAAATACCTGAAAATCCACGGAGCAACTTTTCAGAATTAATAAAAAAATACTAGCGAAAGAATTAGCGTCTGGCGTCCCATACCCTGTCCACGAGGGTGGGGGCGCGCCCCCTGCCCCTGGGCCCGCCCCCTGCCTCATGGGCCCCCTGGACGTCCACCGACCTCAACTCCAACTCCATATATTTGCTTTCGCGGAGAAAAAAATCAGAGAGAAAGTTTCATCACGTTTTACGATACGCAGCCGCTGCCAAGCCCTAATCTCTCTCAGGAGGGCTGATCTGGGGTCCGTTCGGTGCTCCGGAGAGGGGGATTCGTCGCCGTCGTCATCATCAACCATCCTCCATCACCAATTTCATGATGCTCACCGCCGTGCATGAGTAATTCCATTGTAGGTTTGCTGGACGGCGATGGGTTGGATGAGATTTACCATGTAATCAAGTTAGTTTTGTTAGGTATTGATCCCTAGTATCCACTATGTTCTGAGATTGATGTTGCTATGACTTTGCTATGCTTAATGCTTGTCACTAGGCCCCGAGTGCCATGATTTCATATCTGAACCTATTATGTTTTCATGAATATATGTGAGTTATTGATCCTATCTTGCAAGTCTATAGACACATATTATGTGTTATGATCCGACAATCCCGAAGTGACAATAATCGGGATACTTCTCGTTGATGACCATAGTTTGAGGAGTTCATGTATTCACTATGTGTTAATGCTTTGGTCTGGTACTCTATTAAAAGGAGGCCTTAATATCCCTTAGTTTCCACTAGGACCCCACTGCCACAGGAGGGTAGGACAAAAGATGCCATGCAAGTTCTTTTCCATAAGCATGTATGACTATATTCGGAATACATGCCTACAATACATTGATGAACTGGAGCTAGTTCTGTGTCACCCTATGTTATGACTATTACATGAGGAATCGCATCCAACATAATTATCCATCATTGATCCAATACCTACAAGCTTTTCACATATTGTGCTTTGCCTATTTACTTTACCGTTGCTACTATTACAATCACTACAAAACTGCTACTATTACTTTTGGTACTGTTACTGTTACTATCATACTACTTTGCTACTAAATGCTTTGCTGCAGATATTAAGTTATCCATGTGTGGTTGAATTGACAACTCAACTGCTAATACTTGAGAATATTCTTTGGCTCTCCTTGTGTCGAATCAATAAATTTGGGTTGAATACTCTACCCTCGACTATTGCGAACCCCTATACTTGTGGGTTATCAGCAATCCACCACCACCACACAGAGTAGGGTATTACACCACAACGATGGCCCGAACCTGTATAAATCTTGTGTCCCTTGTGTTCTGAGTTCATCGAGCTAGCTTAGATATCGCGGTGAGGCTGAGGGCGTGTTTCGGTAGGGAGAAAACTTCGTGCGCACCCCAGTGTTTGAACCTCAAGGGTTTTGCCGGAACCCGATATCTGACAGCGGCCCCAATCACTACTCTGGACGAAGATCCGGAGCGCACCACCAGGTCTGAAGACGGGAGTTTAAAGCCCGTCGGACTCTCTACGGCTATAGAGCCTAGCACCAGAGAACCGGAGGGGATTGCATCATCGGCGGGCCTGGAGTCACGCCAGGCTCCCTCTATCCTCAATGAGTCGGACTCGCCTCCGAACACCAACTCCGAACTCTCGAGATCCGTGTTATATGAGCTTGGCCAGGGAACTTCTGTCCCCCTCTGCTCCATGGACTCTCGCTTCCCTTTCCAAACCTCATTCTTAAATGAGGCCTTGGACTTAATGCGATGTCTCACCATTGCATAAGAGTCGCTTCCAAACTACGCCCAGCCCACACTAGGGGCTGAGAGCGGGGAATTTTACGTCCCGCCCACCACCCACTTCATAGCCACTGTCGAGGACTTAACTGACATGCTCGATTATGCTTCCGAAGACATCGACGACATGGACGACGTTGCCGGTGAAGAGCAAAGCCAGAACCCGCCATTTACCGGACGCTGGACGGCTACTTCCACATATGACGTGTACATGGTGGACACACCCAAAGAATATGATGGTGAAGGTGGGAAGGATCTAGTCGAGGACAAGCCCCCTGTGGCACCACCAAAGCATCGACGTCAGCGGCACCGCTCTAAATTGTGTCGCGAAAAAGACAACAATACCAGCACCGGAGACAAAAATACTCCGGATAACGCCGAAGACCAAGAAGCCCCTATCGAACCAACATCCGATCATGATGATTGGGAGGATGGGCAAGTCAACCCCGACGATCCCATCGGGAATGAGGGCTCAGAGGATTCATCATTCCAGAGGAACCCCTTGAACACGAGCGCTTTAAGCGCCAACTAATAGCCACTGCAACAAGCCTAAAAAAGAAGCAACAGCAGCTTCAAGCTGATCAGGATCTGCTCAATGACAGATGGGCTGATGTCCTGGAAGCCGAGGAATATGACCTCAAACACCCAACTAAGAGTTACCCGAAGCTCAACCTGCTACCCCAATTCGACGATGAAGCCCCAGAGCCTATACCGCCAATGCGTAACGCTGCCGACAGACCTGACTGACCACCACATGGCCGGGACAGAGAGGCAACTCAAGCTGAACACCAGCCTGCGCCACCCCGCCATAAAGGCAGAGAGACAACAGCTGCAGGATACACTTATGACTTATGACAGGACCTGGCTAATAGAGCCGGTTAGACCAGATCAATCTATGGATCAAGGGGCATGCCCCAGCGTGAGAAGACGACCACCAGGCTTGGCACGACAAGCCCAACTTCACCAGGGCTGAAAACCGCATACGGACTCCATCCAAACTGCATCGTGACGCTGCCTGATACAGAGGCGCTGCACACCCCCTATGCTTCACTTATGAGGTAATGGAGCACCAGTTCCCAGAAGGGTTTAAACCCATGAACATTGAATAATACGATGGCACAACAGATGCCGCACCACATTCACATGGCTCGCGGTGACTATCTACATGCCATCAAATACCTCCCCCTCAAACTTGAGGGGCCAGCTCGGCACTGGTTAAACAACCTCCTAGAAAACTCTATTGGAAGGTGGGAAGACCTGGTGGATGCCTTTAGAGACAACTTCCAGGGCACTTATATCTGGCCTATGGACGCCGATGACCTCAGTCACATAGTCCAGCAGCCCGAAGAGTCAGCCAGAAAATTTTGGACCCGGTTCCTAATTAAGAAGAACCAAATTGTTGATTGTACGGACGCCGAGGCTCTAGCAGCCTTTAAACACAGCATCCATGACGAATGGCTTGCCCGACACCTCACCAAGGAAAGCCAAAGTCCATGGAAGCCCTCACATCACTCATGACCCGCTTTTGCGCAGGCGAAGATAGCTTCCTAGCCCGTAGCAGCAACAGTACCAGCGAACCTGGCACTTCCAAAGCCAGAAACAGAAACGGCAAGCCCCGACACAACAAAAACAAGCATCAGAGTAACATTGACAATACCAAAGACACGACGGTCAACGCCGGATTCAGTGGCTCCATACACGGTCAGCGGAAGAGGCCATTCAAAAGAAACAAAGACATTTCGTCTAGCTTGGACCGAATACTCGATCGACCTTGCCAGATTCACGGCACCCCTGACAAGCCTGCCAACCATACCAACAGAAGTTGTTGCGTCTTTAAACAGGGTGGTAAGTTAAACACTAAGCACACGGGGAAAGGGTCGCCCAGCGAGGATGGCGACGAGGAGCCTCGCCCACCGAACACAGGGGGACAGAAGAAATTTCCCCCCGAGGTCAAGGCGGTGGACATGATATACGTTACTCACATCCCCAAGAGGGAGCGCAAGCACGCGTTAAGGGACGTCTATGCAATAGAGCCAATCGCCCCAAAATTCAACCCATGGTCAGCATGCCCGATCACTTTTGATCACAGAGACCATCCGACCAGTATCCGTCATGGAGGTTCAGCCGCGTTGGTCCTCGACCCAATTATCGATGGATTCCACCTCACGAGAGTCCTCATGGACGGCGGCAGCAGTCTTAACCTGCTCTATCAAGACACAGTCTAGAAAATGGGTATTGACTCGTCAAGAATCAAGCCCACCAAAACTAGTTTTAAAGGAGTAATACCTAGTGTAGAGGCCCGCTGCACGTGCTCAATAACATTGGAAGTCGTCTTTGGTTCGCCGGACAACTTCCAAAGTGAAGACTTGATCTTCGACATCGTCCCTTTCTGTAGTGGCTATCATGCACTGCTCGGACGAACTGCGTTTGCCCACTTCAATGCGGTCCCACACTATGCTTATCTAAAACTCAAGATGCCAGGACCACGCGGTGTTATAACGGTCCATACAAACATGGAACGCTCCCTCCGTATTAAGAACACACCGTGACCCTCACAGCGGAAGTGCAGGTCGGCCTTATCAAGCCAAACTCCACATCAGCAGTCAAGCCCCCAGACCCTGTCAAACGAGTCCGAACTACCCCGCAGAATGATAGTCCAGCTCGTCAAGAGCTCAATTAGAAATTCGGCCTCTGTCTTAGCCCCAGCCGAACTACGGAGTATGTACCGCTTGCACATAACTACGCACTAAAGGTACCATGGGCAATGATGGAGGCATATCAAGGATAAAGTCCACAATACGGTTCAACCGTACCTGGTCCCCCATATCTACATTTTTCTTAACTTCTTATTTTTTTAGGTTCCCTACAACCCACATCATCTTTTTATGGTGCCAAGGGCCCTTTTCCCGGCCCCTTATGAAAACCTACTCATTAATCATCTCAAAGGATCATACACCAAGGCGAAAAGCAGCACAGATGTATGGGAAAGTACCTAAAGGATCTTCAAAGATCACCTCTCCCCATTTTTAGTACCTGTATACAGCTTTCCCTTTCGCTCGGCATGTAAAATTGCCGCGATGCTTATAGCATTATATGTACAAATACGTTTTGACGTATCAATCAGACTATAATGGAAGCAGTTTTTCACCCAAACTATTAGGTATTGGCTTATTTTCTAATCTGTATTCCCTCTTATCTTTCATCTGATTGTCATGTACACCTCGGCATGACCTAAATCGCCATGGGCTCCATTTAGCCACGTACATTCCTTAAAAATAACATAAGTCCGAACACTTTTATAGTACAACTCGGCGTCCCGAATTAAGCATTATATGCATCGGCTCCGAATCATCTCTTGGGTCAATAGTTGGGTTGCCCGGCTCCTGTGCTTACTACCTTGCGTTCTGATTGTTCGGCTAAGGAAGTAAAGGGAGTGTCGGTGTCCTGGATTCGGGGGTATCCAGCCCTGCCTGCCTGTGGCCCACAATGTGGCTTCATCGACGGCCTGGTATGGCCCAACTTCAACACCAAGACCGCAAGACCCTCGTGAGGGGCCAAGCTTCACGAGGCAGGCAACGCCAAGACCCCCGAAGGAGTTGGCCTCCTCAGGAGGGCTCTTGAGGGGCGAAGAGTTCCACGCAAATTACCTCATGAGGCTCAGCTGACATGAGCCATGACGACCAAGGCCAGGCGGGCGTCAGGCGGGCGCAAAGCACAGTTTTCCTCTTCGGTGCAAAGGAGGCAAGCCACAGGCGCGGAGTCCCGAGGAATCAGCCAAAGGTTGCCATTCTGGTGCAACGAGACCAAGACCTCCAGGACGACGGGATGAAGGTCATCGACGAGCCCACCGCAGTGTCATGATCAGAGGCTTTTCGCAGGCGAAGACTACTTTTGTTAGGATAGACTGTACTACTTGTCCCCTTTCAAATCCCGCCGTTGTGGAATCCCTTCCCGCTCATATTTGGGAAGAGGACCAAGGCCACTATAAATAGGACTAGCCACCACCATAGAAGGGGACCGAAAATCAGAACAAGTAGAGCACCACACCAGCTCAAGAACACCTCACCTCCTGAGGCTTGTTCGTCCACTGTACTAGTTCATCCATAGCCCCTCGAGGCAATCCACCACACCACACTGGATTAGGGTATTACACCACAACGGTGGCCCGAACCAATATAAATCTCTGTGTCTTTGTGTCTCCTTGAGCTCGATACGCTAGGCTTAGGAGAATAGCGAGTAGGCAGGCTGGGTAGGTTGAGATCTCCGCACGCACCCTAGAGTTCGAACCTCTCAAGGGTTGTCGGCTCCCTAAATCCGACATTTCGCACGCCGGGTAGGGGTGCGTCGGATCCTCTCTTCTGTCATTTGATCCGCCACCGCTCCGACATCTCCATGGCCGACGCGCTCAGGGCTCGCGCCGAGTGTCGGGCTATCGCCGCCCGCGTCGCTCAGATGGCTCCGATAGGTGACGGCTGTGCCCACCGCGCTCCTTCTCCGGTGGCCAACCCCGCCACAGGCCCTGCCGGCCACGAGCAGTAAGCTTCATCGCTGCACCTGTCGATGCACCGTGACAGCCGCACCGCTACTCCGTCACTGATCCCAGCAGCTTTGTCATCCCATGCACGCCGCGGCCAGGTGGACGCGCAGGCCGCTCTGCTCACGGCACGGGAGCTTCTTCGCTACTGCCCGGTGGGTGATCTCTACGAGGAGTGGCTCGAATGGATCGCCAAGCTCATCAGCGTCGCGCACGGCGGCTACGATGGACCGGCTCGCTCGCTGCCTTAGCAACCACCTGCAGCAGGCGACGTGGCACACGGGGCTCCAGCACCACCGCCGGCCGGGGGTGCCATCATAGAGCCAAGGCGTGTGGCTCCACGGCGCGACTCACAGCGCCCCACGCCGGCTCGGGCTGACGTGAGCTGCCAGGTGGTGCAGCGTCCCTAAGAAGAAGCGCACGTGCTTCCGGCACCCCAGTACCAGGCTCGCGTGCCGCCACAGGAGGTGGCGGTGCGCGTGCACCAGGACCATGTTCCACCACCTCGACGACATCCGTTGGCCACGGCAGGATGCCGCGCATTCACTCCGGAGCTCCGCAACATTGTTTGGCCAAGCAAGTTCAAGCCTGACCTACCTCCACGCTACGACAGCACCACAGACCCCGCCGAGTTCCTGCAGCTCTACGAGCTGAGCATCGAGGTGGCCAGCGGCGACGAGAAGATCATGGCAAACTGGTTCCCGATGGCCCTCAAGTATGGCGCGCGTTCTTGGCTCCTGAACTTGATTGAGGGGTCGGTTTCTTCCTGGGAGGAGATGCGCAGCCACTTCATCGCCAACTTCCAGAGCACTCGCGACCGTCCGCCGGCCGCGGGCGACCTGCGCCACGTCAAGCAGCAACCTGGAGAGACCCTGCATAAGTATATCCAGCGCTTCAACAATGTTGGCCTCAAGATCCCCAACGTGTCTGACAAGGCCATCATCTCTGCGTTCACCGACGGCGTCCGTGATGTAAAGATGAAGGAGGAGCTCACCATCCACAAGGATCTTTGCACTGCTCTGGAGATGCTCAACATGGCGAACAAGTGCGCAAGGGCTGAGGAGGGACGCCTCCCCCTCCTCGAGCTCCCTGATGCTGAGCCAGAAGACAAGAAGACAAAGACCAAGGACACGAAGCGCAATGGGCCAGCCGTGCTTGCGGCCGAGCCAGAGAACAAGCGCGGTTGCGACCACCCCGAGTCATCCAAGGGCAAGCGTCCATTATGCGCCTTCCACAACGTCTACAGCCACAACACTAGCGACTGCCAGGAGCTCAGGGCTCTCCGTGACGGGCGCCTCGGTCAATGCCCCGAGCGCAATGATCGAGGCCATAGTCATGGAGGTGGCCAAGGTGGAGGACGCTGGGACAGACGCGGCCGTCATCAGGAGTGGCACGACCAGCCTCATGAGGACCGCTGGTAGGACTAGCCTCGCGAGGGCAACTGGAGGGAGCAGCCTCGTGAGGATCGACCTTAGGGCAACGCAGCCTTGCCTCCGTCACCAAGAAGGAATGAAGATCACCACCAGGACGAGGGGGCTAGGGGCTTCCAAGAGCCTCGAGCCATTGCCTGCATCTTGGGCGGCTCACAGGCCCCGGCTTCCCACCGCGTCTTCAAGCAGTTCGCACACGAGGTGAGTGCAGCGCTCCCCAAGCCTGAAGCAACTCACCCTCTCAAGTGGTCCAAGTGCGCCATCACCTTCGACTCCTCAGACCGGATCAAGTGTGCGGCCACCACTAGTGCACTCCCCATGCTCTGCTCCCCCGTCATCAGCAATGTGACCGTCACCAAGACTCTCATCGATGGCGGAGCAGGACTCAATGTTCTCTCTGTTTAGACGTTCTACGGGCTCCAGGTGCGATACTACCAGCTTCACCCCACCAAGCCATTCTCAGAAGTGACCGACGGATCGACACACCTGATCGGGCAGGTTCGCCTCCCAGTCACCTTCGGCGAGCGCAACAACTGCCGCACCGAGCTCATCGACTTCGACGTTGCCGACATCCGCCTACCCTACAACGCCACCCTAGGGTACCCGGCACTGGCCAAGTTCATGACGGCAACGTACCACAGCTACAACATCCTCAATATGCCAGGAAGCGGCGACATCATCACGGTCGCCTGCCAACAGAAGGAGGCAGTGTGCTCCCTCGAGTGCGCCTTCCAGGCTGCAGCAGTTGAGAACCCCGAAGACAAAGATAGCGCCCTCCCTCCTGAGGTTGCCCCAAGACAAAGAAGCTGCAGCTGGGACAGGGCTCTCATGAAGGAGGGGCACCCAAGGATGGAGCACTGAGCCTCGCGTATTCTGACGCGGCACCTTCACCCATTGCATAGGAAGGCGCGCCCAGCGCTCCTCTCAGGGTGGGATCGGGGGCTCTCCTTTAGAGGGCCTCAGATCTAGCCAATGTCACGAGAGGGGCGCTCGGGCACCATGTGGAGGCGCTCTTCGGAGCACGCTTCCCAAGAGAAGGCAGCAGGCGTGAGGCACCAGGCGTTCAGGAGTTCATCAGCAAGGCAATCAAGGACATTCAGGAAGGAAGGGTTCTGCAAGGCGATCGTCACCTGCCGCGTGGCGGGGCTCACTGCCCTAGCGAGGGTAAGGAGTTCTGCGTCTGCATCGACATCCGCACGCTCAACAGGCCGCATCTCGGGAGCTCACGTGGCCGTCTCGTGTCGACCAATGCGAGGGTCCGCCTCACAACTATGTCTGCATGCCTTTTGGCCTAGCGGGCGCGGCTGAGGCGTTCTAGCACTACATGAGGGATGCCCAGACGGCCTGCAAGGCCAGGAACCAGGCGGACCTGGCGGAGATGGATGAGCACCCTCAGAGCCTCTCGGTCCCTTCGAGTCTCCTGAGGCTTGGCGCCAGAGTGGCTCATGAGGAACGGCTTCAGTGGCACGAATTTTTCGGCTACTTCAACAACTCTTCAGCAACGGTACCAGGTGACATCTCTCCAGTTCGTTCAGTTTGGGGGCGCCCCTTGGGCTGCATCATCCCCAGGACGTGTGGGTCCATCCCTACGGCATGTATCCCTTCTGCATTTATCAGAGCCAGTTACAACAGTTTGGGGGCGCCCCTTGGGCTGCATCATCCCCAGGACGTGTGGGTCCGTCCCTACGGCATGTATCCCTTCTGCATTTATCAGAGCCAGTTACAATCCTTTGCAAGTTACTTT
Organism: Triticum aestivum; assembly: GCF_018294505.1. Classification (NCBI taxonomy): domain Eukaryota; kingdom Viridiplantae; phylum Streptophyta; class Magnoliopsida; order Poales; family Poaceae; genus Triticum; species Triticum aestivum. The sequence goes on from NC_057801.1 coordinate 274,942,076, forward strand.
TGGATTATTGACTGCCTGACCGGCGCTTCGTCACTAAGAACGTCTCGCGCCCTTGCAAGCCCTCCCACGACCGCCTCATGATTAAGGACTGGCACAACGTCTGTGCTCAGGTCCGTCCCAGCAGCGTTGCTAAACCCAAGTAGCTGAGCTCTGGCTCACAGGCTAGTTCTCGTGTACGTCACCTCCCATGGCTCTTGGTGCCTTGTTCTCGCATGAGCTAATCCTGGGTGGATGAGTGAGGGCACGCGACCTGGTGCCCCCGTGGCCACGGGAACCGCGCGCTGGTTGTTTTTCTTCAGAATCTTTGCATGAGAAGACAGGGCACGACGTCTGTGCTCGGGTCCGTCCCTCCAGCATCGATAAATCCAGCGGCTGAGCTCTGTCTGGCGAGGAAGTGTATTAAAAGAGTTTATATCTGTAGGTATGGTTACGGGCCGTCCTGAAGAGGAGATGCCCGCGTCCGCAGGTGATTTACTACAAGACCTCTCACAGCTGCACGCACGAGCTCGGCAGGTGATGCAGGGTATTACCCAGGCCTTGTGGCCATCCGCTTCCCTACCAAGAGGCATGGGGGAGCTTGTGGATATGCTCCAAGGAGCACGGTGGCGCTTCCGATTGTGGAAGATGTTAGCCTGCCGACAAGGTGCGAGGGAAGCCTGGGCAATGGTGAAGACACGCCACACCAAGCTTGACCCGAACCATATGGCCGAAGTCGGACCGGCGGGGCCAGATGGGCAAGAAATTCCCGTGAGTCTGGTGTATGACCAGGTAGCGTTAGCCGCAAAGTATTCCCAACAGGATTGCAAGCTAGATAGCATGTTGGACGGTATAGAGGAAGAATATAGTCAGTCCAAGTGACTATGTAATTCAATGGACATATGTAGTCCCTAGCCGGATTAAAAATCATTTGTCATGGCGGACCTTTTCGCTTCAGCCCCTGGATCCGACAGTCCGGGGTGTGTCCGAATACCTGCTCAGTTATGTAGAACCAGGGTATGCGTCGAAACCAGGCGTAGGGGTCATAACTACTTGAACAGACAAGTACCAAGCTAGTTATGTTATATTACAGGGGTAGTAAGAAACATCTCCCAGGGAGAATAGTTCCGTTAGGGGTTCCTTTCCCTGGGTACGCATGCATCGATGTACATGTACGGACTGCGAATCAAAAACGCAGGATACAAAACTTCTGGGGATTGACGTTGTAATAAACGAAAGGAACATCTTTTGTTCACCGACCAAATATTCCCTTAAGAACGCTAGCTTTCGGCTTCACCCAGTCTGAGGTACACATCCGGCTGAATCGGCATTAACAATCCCAGAGGTGCTCCCCTTATGCCCTAGCCGAATTAACGGGAACGTAGGGCATAAACACAAGAGCCAGGCAACCCAGCATAGCCACATCTTAAGTCATGTCGATGCATATAATGGTGAAGAAAAGGCACATATGGAAAAAAGAATGCATATGTGATAGGCAAGACGCCATGAAAGTAATTATATTTAGCTTCCGTATAGGAAGCCCCCAGGTATGGTTTACACACGTGGTGTGGCCGGAGTGATCTGATCATCCGCACTATATTAAATACTTTGTGTGAAGAAGGAAAAAGGGCGAGAAAGGAAAAAGGGGAGGAACATAATTAAAAGTGGCGGGGTTAAGGAGACGAACACTAAGTTCGGCACTAGGCGTAGAATCCCCGGAGTCTGGCCGCGTTCCATGGGTTTGGCTCGAGTCTGTTATCGGATGCATTACGCAGGCGGTACGCTCCTCCGGTGAGAACTTTATCAATAATGAAGGGACCCTCCCACTTAGGTTTGAGCTTGTCCTTCTTCTTCTCCGGTAGGCGTAGAACGAGTTCGCCAATATTATAAGTTTTGGCCCGCACTTCTCTACTTTGATACCGTCGAGCCTGCTGCTGATATAATGCAGAACGGGCTTTTGCGACGTCGCGCTCGTCCTCCAGGGCATCTAAGTTGTCCTGTCGATCTAACTCGGCTTCCTTCTCTTCGTACATGCACACGCGAGGTGAGTCGTGGATTATGTTGCAGGGTAGTACTGCTTCTGCGCCGTACACCATAAAAAATGGTGTGTATCCGGTGGTGTGATTTGGCATGGTCCGCAGCCCCCAGAGTACGGAGTTAAGCTCCTCGACCCAGTGTATGTCCGATTCCGTCAAGGACCGCACTAGTCTGGGTTTGATGCCGCTCATGATGAGACCATTTGTACGTTCGACCTGGCCGTTTGTTTGGGGATGGTAGACGGAGGCGTAATCGAGTTTAATGCCCATGTTGCCGCACCAAGTTTTCACTTTGTCGGCTGTGAAGTTTGAGCCATTGTCAGTGATGATGTTGTGGGGGACGCCGTAGCAGGGCACAACCCCGGATATGAAGTCTATCACTGGTCCGGATTCGGCCGTTTTAACTGGTTTGGCCTCTATCCATTTGGTGAACTTGTCCACCATGACCAATAGGTATTTTTTCTTATGGCTTCCCCCTTTAAGAGGTCCGACCATATCCATCCCCTAGACTCCAAAGGGCCAAGTAATGGGGATTGTTTGGAGAGCGGTATGGGGCATATGGCTCTGATTGGCAAAGAGCTGGCAACCGACGCAGTGTTGGACAAGGTCCTATGCGTCTGCTCAGGCTGTCGGCCAATAAAAGCCTGTACAGAAGGCCTTGCTGACAAGTGCCCGAGCCGCAGCGTGGTGCCCGCCGAGTCCGGCATGGATTTCAGCCAAGAGTTGCCGTCCTTCCTGTTTAGAGATGCATCTTTGGAGCACTCCGGTCACACTTTTCATATCGAGTTCTCCCTCATGTACTTTGTAGGCCTTGGAACGCCGCACAATACAACATGCTTCATTTTGGTCCTCGGGGAGCTCCTGCCTATTTAGGTAGGCCAAGAAAGGCTCGGTCCACGAGGCGATTACAGCCATGATTTCATGGGCCGAAGGTGTTATTTCAGTGGCGGAGCCTTTGATTACGTCAGATGGTTCAGAATCTAGGGTTGTATTCGGATCCGGGCTAGTATTGTCGGACTCCCCTTCCCATACCATGGATGGCTTGAACAGCCTTTCAAGGAATATGTTGGGTGGGACAGGGTCGCGTTTAGCGCCGATGCGGGCGAGGATATCCGCCGCTTGATTATTTTCTCGAGCCACATGGTGGAATTCGAGCCCCTCGAATCGAGCTGACATTTTGAGGACGGCATTACGATAGGCCGCCATTTTTGGATCTTTGGCATAAAGTCTCTGTTTATTTGTGATATTGCGAGGTTTGAATCCCCGCGCACCTCCAGGCGTTGAATGCCCATAGAGACTGCAATCCGAAGACCATGCAACAGAGCCTCATATTCGGCTGCGTTGTTGGAGTCTGTGTATAATATTTGGAGTACGTATTGGACCGTGTCTCCGGTGGGGTGCGTCAGGACTACACCTGCTCCCAATCCGGCCAGCATTTTAGAGCCATCGAAGTTCATGATCCAATTAGAGTATGCGCCGTACTCTTTAGGGAGTTCAGCTTCTATCCATTCGGCGACAAAGTCAGCCAATACTTGCAACTTAATGGCCCGCCGTGTTTTGTATGTTATGTCGAACAGAAGGAGCTCGATGGCCTATTTAGCAATTTGGCCCGTAGCGTCGCAGTTGTTTATTTATGTCGTTGAGTGGTACTTTAGAGGCCACCGTGATCGAACACTCCTGGAAGTAGTGTCGTAGCTTCTGGGATGCCATGAAGACCGTACCGTGTATGCTATCTTTTGATAGTGTGGGTATCGGGATTTGCATGGGGTGAGGACCATGGATACGTAATATACCGGCTTTTGGAGTGGGAATTTGTATCCGTCTGCCTCTCATTCGACGACGAGCACTGCGCTTACAACTTGATGTGTTGCAACTATGTACAATAGCATAGGTTCGCCAGTATTTGGCGCTGTCAGGACTGGATTACTGGCCAATAAGGTCTTTATTTCATCCAGTCCGGCCGCGGTTGCATCCGTCCACACGAAGTGTTCGGTGCACCGAAGAAGGCGGTAGAGAGGTAATGCCTTTTCTCCTAATCGGGAGATGAAGCGGCTTAAGGCAGCCACGCATCCAGCTAGTTTCTGGATATGCTTGAGGTCTGTTGGGATAGCCAACTGCTACAGAGCTCGGATTTTTGCCGGATTTGCTTCGATTCCTCTATTGGAAACAATGAAGTCGAGCAACTTCCCGGAGGGTACGCCGAAAACACATTTTTCCGGGTTTAGCTTGATGTCGTATGTTCGGAGGTTGTCGAACGTAAGCCTCAAGTCATCTATTAGGGTTTCGACGTGTCTTGTTTTTATGACCACGTCGTCCACATATGCCTCCACTGTTTTGCCGATCTGCTTCTCCAGGCATGTTTGAATCATGCGTTGATAGGTTGCGCCGGAATTTTTAAGCCTGAAAGCAATAGTGTTGAAGCAGAAAGGACCATATGGCGTTATGAAGGCCGTTGCGGCTTGTTCGGACTCTGCCATCTTTATTTGATGGTATCCGGAGTATGCGTTGTCGGGGGTTGGGTGCGACATATGCCAAGGGATGGCTTATCATGGTGGGGGCGAGTAGAACGTTGCCGGTGCCTGGAAACGGAATGAGGCGGAGACATGCACGCCGGCGGATCTTACCCAGCTTCAGGGCTCTCCGTGGAGATAATACCCCTGCTGCTGCTCTGCGGGGTCTCCGCATGTTCACTATGGCAAAGTGAATACAAGGTTACTCCTTGAGCTGTTTCCTGGAGGTAGGAGAAGGCAAGGCTAGCTCCCTCCTTCCTATATAATCTGGTCTAGTGCTAAAGAAGCCATCCCCCTTGCATAGGTGCCCTGGGGGCTTATATAGGCCCGCCCCTCAGGGATACAATGGTAATCCGGCTGGGTGCAGGTCCCAGCCATCTGTCTCTCAGGCCGTCGTCTTCTCCGCCGACTGCTGGGGCCCGCCGACAGGCCCGGTACGGAGCCGACAGGTCCTGTCCGCCGCGGGCGGGTCACGCCGGCTACAGATTACTGTAGCCATGCCTCTAATGATACTGTCTTGGTCATGAGGTCATGGCAACAGTGCCGCCGCCTGACGGACGATCACTGTCGCCATTCCCCATCTTGTCTGGTTAATGGCGTGCGGGGCCCGTGGGAGGGGCTGGCCGACTCCCGGGGGCTGACTCCCAACGGGTCCGTCTTGTGGCACTCTCGCCGTCTTCTGTACCCCCGCTGACGGGTGGGACCCGCTGTCTCTGGGCCGTACAGGCAGGCCGTCGTGGGCACAGGGCGCCGCCCACGGGGGCTGATGTGAGGGCAGGCATGGCAACAGTGCCGCGCTAGATGGAGATCTCCATCGATACGACGCACTGTAGCCATGCCTGCCCTTCACAAACGGGGCAGGGATGGGCCATGCGGTGACCGTACCCCGTCCCGTCCATCGTTGCGAAGGCAGGAGGTGGTCGGAGTCGCGGGCCGACTCCCCATAGCCGGCTTCTCTGGAAGCCGTCAGTTAGGAGTCGGCTTATCTGGAAGTCGTCCCTCGGACTCGGCCGCGAGGGGCAGTCGGCGGCCTTGCCGCTGACTCTCAGAAGGCGGTTCTTTATCGTGGGGTCTTGAGGGGCGCAGCCCACCCCGATGTCTTGAAAGGTTCAGGGACTCGGGTTAGCCTACCCGTGGCTCATTACTCCGACAGTAGTCCCCAATGTTGGGGAGGCACCGAGGGTGACATGTCGAGGAGCCTCAACAGTTTCATCCTTCTGATGGTGGAGTCTAGACCTTGCTCGCCGTCCTCCTCTAGGCCGACTAGCTGGATCCGGACTTGAAGAAGGCCGTCTTGCCCCTTAAAGAGTTTGAAAGTCGTAGCGGGATCCAGGCAGCATGCCTGATAAGCTACCAGGCAGCTGCCCGTTGCAGACCCGTCGCGTGGCGCCACGCGGCAGGGTCAGTCTGCCCACCCACGCGCGCGACAGGACAGGCCGTCAGGCGGGGCCCGCCACTACCGCGCCTCGGCACGTGAATGGATCTGTTGCGGTCGTGCGGACGGTTGGGGTTCCCACATCGTGACTGTGTGCAGTTACTTCGTGTAGTAAATCGTGGGGGGCATGGGGTCCTGGGCACAGTTAATCCCACGCCCGCCCCATCGGCTTCTCAGCCCACGAGCCTCTAAGTAGGCGGGAGGAGGGGGGCGGCGAAGCACGCGCGCCCATCTCCCCTACTCCCTTCGCTTCATCTTTCTTCTTCTTCCTCTCGATGCCGCCACGCCGATGCACGCCACGCCCGCAGCGATGAGCTCTTCCTCCGCCGCCGCTCCTCTTGCCATGCGCTCCGGCGTGTGGGACGGCTCTGAGGTGGACGACGACCACATTGAGTTCCTTCGTAAGACGCATCGCCTCCCCGACGAGGACCTAGTGCGGGCCCGTGCCGTGCCAGCGAGGGAAGTATCGCCGGTGCCGGAGGAGGGCGAGCGGGTCGTATTCCGCTCGCACCTCATGTGCGGCCTAGGGCTGCCGGCGAGCGGATTCTTCCGCTCCTTCTTGGAGTTCCACGGGCTCCAGCCGCACCACCTTACCATGAAAACGGTGGTGCTGCTGGCTGCCTTCGCCACCTTGTGCGAAGGCTTCCTCGGCGTTCTCCCCACCATCGAGTTATGGGGGGAGTTATTTCAGTCCAAGCTCAGAACGCACGTCGTCGGCGTGCCGGCCCAGTGTGGTGCCTTCATCGCGATGCGGAGATCGGTGGCCGACAACCCGTTTCCCACCATCTCGCTGATTAAGTCGGTGAAGATGTGGCAGCAGTCTTATTTTTATGTGAAGAACATCGCCCCAGACGGCGACTGGGTCAACCTGCCGCCTTACAAAGCCGGCGCACCAGCTGGGAGGCTCCCCAGCTGGTCCCACCGGGTCAAGACGCTGACTCCCGCTGGCGCCGCCGCCGTCGCGCGACTCCGAGTACTAACGCAGTCGGAGGGTTTGACCAGGGCCGACCTGCTGGCCGCCCTCGTGGCGCGCCGAGTCCTCCCGCTCCAAGGCCGACCTCATCTGATCTGTCAGATGAGCGGCCACCGGGACCCGAGTCGGATGTGCTCCAAGGACATGCCCCATGCGGAGGTGGCGCACATGGTGAATTACATCGCGAACTGCAATCTCACGGCGGATTGGCGGTTCGGCAAGGAGCCGTACTCACGCGCCAACCCCCCGCCTAATGTAAGTCGTCTCTCTTCTTCTTCTGTCTTCTTTTGCAACTGAATCCGACTTCTGATCTTTTTTTGTTTTTTTCGAGCCATAACCCCCTCATCCAGCCTTCAGCCGGCACCGCGGGCCCGGCCCGTCAGTTCGTCTCCGACCGAGCGGAGAGCGACGTCGACAACCCTGACTTGGGGGCCGCGGCGATGGAGGCCGACGCCGAAGGAGGAGGAGGAGGAGGAGGCTTCAGGCCCTCGGCCACCTTTGCCGACTGGCCTGATGATGACGCCGAGGGGGAAGTTGCCCCGCCCCACCAACCAAAGGCCGGCCAGCTGAGCGCAAGTTCCTCCGCCGGCTTGGATGGTCAAGGCGGCGTGAAGAGGCGCCGGGCTGGGCTGAGCTTGCTTGGCGGCCAGTCGAAGAAGTTCAAGGGGGCGGCCGCTGCAACCAAGCGGGAATAGGCGGTCGCGAAGGCCAACCGCTTCCGTAAGGAAGTGAAAAAGCTGCCAGTGGTCTCTGCGTAAGTTCTTCCGCCTTTTGTCTTGTTTTCTACTGGTGAATCTTGTCCAAATCTTTTACATGCCTTCCTCGCTTCAGGGCTCCCCTTACCTTTGAGAGGGTCGTCGCCGCCTCTGTCATGGGGTCGGCAGAGATGTCCGCCACTACTCGGCGGATTGACCCCGCCGCCGACCTCCGGGAGGTGACGGAGCGGAACACGCGGGAGAAGCGCGACGAGGAAGAAGCCGCCCGGTTGGAGAAGGCGGAGGCCAAGAAGGTGGCGGCCTCCGCTCAGAGGAAGCTGGATGAGGCCGAAGCCGCCGTCGCGGCAAGGCGGCGAGCTGAGGAGGCCGCGCACCGCCAATCGGCGTTGCTTGTGAAGGCGATTTCGGTGCCACGCCCCTTGAAGACCGGCGCCGCCAGCTCGGCAATCCCAGACGCTGAGGCGACGAGTGCCATCCACGTTGGGTGGGTGCGAGGAGGCGGCACAGGCCCGTTGAACCAGACGCGTCTGGACGTTCAGGAGAAATTTCGAGCCGAGGGCGACGCCATCTAGAACTGCACCAAGGCGCATCTGGCGGCACGAGCAGCCGTCCGGCTATGCTTTATCTCTTTTTTTTGACTTTGTTTTTCCTCGTTCTTCTCTGTGGGGGCGCGCCAGCGCACCCACTGGGTGTAGTCTCCGAGTTTCGGGCCGGCTGCTGAGCAGGAGGCTCGGAACTCCATCTGGTGAGTTCCAAATATTTACCTTTGTCTAAAAATTCTTATCACAGGAGTATCACAACCTCCGCGTCACTACCTTCAATCGCAATGTTGAGGAGGTAGGCAAGCGGACTGCCGACTTGTCGGAGAGCCAGAGTGAGTCCTCCTTCTTCTTCGCAGGGGTGCGCTGGCGCACCCGCGTGTTGTAGTCCCCGAGATTCGGGCCGACTACTGAGAAGTCGGGCCGGATCTTCCCAGCGACCTTCTTTGTTGACGACTTAACGTCTTTTCCTTTTTATTCTTCAGAGGCCAACGCCACTCTTCAGCAGCAGCTGGGCGAAGCCAACACCGCCTTGCATGCCAAGGGGGAGGAGTGCAGCAAGCTCGCCGCGGAGCGCGACCTGCTGGCTGCACAGCTGGCGGAGCAAAGGGAGCTGCTCAAGAAGGCGCAGGATGAGGTAGGGAAGAAAGAGACTGCTCTCCTGGCCGAGTTCGAAAGCGAGCGCTCCTCCTGGACCGACAAGGAGGCACTGCTGACCTACGGCTTCCATGAGATTGAGGACATCGTCGACGGTGAGTTTCTTTACTTTCTTTGAGCCGCTGACTATGGGTCGGGCTGACTCCTGATTTTTTGACTTGCTTCTTTTTTGTCTTGGCAGACTTCTTCCTTGGCCACTCGCAGGCGTCCACTCAGGCCATCGAGGCTGATCGCGAGGCGCGGAGGGCAAATGGTGCGGATATTGCCTCCAACTCCCCATGGACCCTCGATGAGCAGCTTCTGAGCATCGAGGCTCGTCTGTGGCCAGCCCATCGGATGCTGCGCTGGCTTCAACGTGCCGGCGCCCAGGCGATTGCTGCCCTGTGGCCAGACATGCCGGTTCTGCGCACTCCCAGTCTGACTGCCGAGTGGCTGGAGGTCGCGGCTGGTCGTCTTGAGGCCTGGAAGGGTTCCTCGGCCCGGGCTGGAGTGCGCGGGGCCTTGGAATTCGTCATGGCGTGGTATCCAGGGCTGGACCTGGACCGGCTGGCCACGTTCCGGTCAGAGGCCCAGGCGGAGCTGATAGCTGTGGAAGATGCCCTCGTCACACATGCGGCGGTGATCGCCGACTACGCAAACACCAGTGTCTTCATCCCTGATCGGGTTGAAGACGGCGGGGAGGCGCCGCCGGAGTGGTTCGGGATGAACCCGGATTATGATGGGGACTCGGCGAAGGTGATTGGTTCCAGCGCCGAGGAGGAAGGCGAGGCGGAGGACAGAGGTGAGACGGAGGCGCCAAAAGATGCAGCAGGCGACCAGCCTCAGCTCGACCGCGCCTCCAGCAACGAACCACGCCCGACCGAGCCGGCTGCCGCCGGAGATGATCAAGCCGAGACTGTCCAGCCGGTCGCCACGGTGCCTGACACAGCCGTCTCTTCCAACCCTCCGAACTCGTCTGCCGCTTCCTAGGCTGCCGTCTTGCCTTCATTTTATCTTCTTTAGTCATCTTTGAAGAACTTGTTAATTCGGACAATTCCACCCGCGGTGTGTATTTTGAACTTGTGCTTGAAGATTCGGCCAAGGGCCTATGTTATGTAAATATTTATCCGAATTCTATCTTTCCTTGCTCATTGCTCTTTTGGCCTTTTCCTTTCCCGCCTTCCCTTGGTCGCCGCTTTGCCAGTCGGACAACTGTCCTGCGGACTGCCACTGGATCAAATGCTTGGCTACTTTGGGAAGGCAAGTACTTGGCCATTTTTTAGAGTCTTTTTAACAAGTTGGATAGAAAGCGGCAAGCCGACTACTGAAGAGTCGGCTTTGCTAAGAGAGGCTGGAACCGGCTTAGGCTATGTTTATGCTTTGAGTCCTTAGCCATTTTTCATATGGGCACCCATTCTTCCTTACTCCTGCCCACCAAACAGTCGCTCTGCAAGCTGCGGCTTCTGACATGAGACGGCTTAGGCACCACACACTACTTGCCCGACTGCAGGAAGCATTCCATAGCGCGAGGCAGTGAGTCCCCGGGCCGACTAGTCGAGCCCGGTGCCAAGCGGCATAACAAAGAGTAGTATACTCGAAGGCATAATTCTTATCATACAGATAACAAAAAAGGGCAGTCCCCGAGCTCGTCTCGGGGGGCCCGAAGTCTTGGTACTTTAATACAAGGGGTAGCGTGGTACATACTGCATCAACTGTAAAATCTTCGGAGAAGATTTGCATTCCATGGGTATTCCGTCTCTTTGCCGGAGTCGTCCCTCTTGCGTGCTCGGGGCTTCTGAGCGTCGATCAGGTAGTAGGAGTTGTTGCCAAGCACTTTGCTGATAATGAATGGGCCTTCCCAAGGTGCCGACAGCTTGTGCTGGCCGGCTGTTCACTGGATCAGTCGGAGCACAAGGTCGCCCTCTTGGAAAGATCTCGACCTGACTTTCCTGTTGTAGTATCGGCGCAGGCTCTGCTGGTAGACATTGGACCGGCTGAGCGCCAACAGCCGGACCTCTTCCAGCAGATCGACACCATCTTGGCGTGCTTCTTCTGCTTCTTCCTCGGTGTACATGGTGACTCGCGGGGAGTCGAACTCTATGTCCGTTGGGATGACGGCTTCAGCACCATAGACGAGGAAGAAAGGTGTGAAGCCGGTTGACTTGTTTGGAGTCGTGCGCAGACTCCAGAGGATGGTTGGCAACTCATCAAGCCAACAGCCGGCCGAACGCCCTAGTGGTTCGACCAGTCGAGGCTTGATGCCGGACAGGATGAGGCCGTTTGCTCGCTCTACCTGGCCGTTTGACTGCGGATGGGCAACGGACGCTATGTCCAGTCGGATGCCCTGTGTCGCGTAGAAATGGGCCAAGGCACCTTTGGCAAAATTTGTGCCATTGTCGGTGATGATGCTGTGTGGTATGCCGTACCGAGTCGTGATGTCGGCGATGAAAGTCACTGCAGTCGGACCATTCAACTTCTTGATGGGCTTTACTTCTATCCACTTGGTGAACTTGTCCACCACGACAAGTAAGTGAGTTAGGCCGCCTCGTGATGTTTTGAATGGTCCCACCATGTCCAGGCCCCAAACTGCAAAGGGCCAGGTGATGGGGATAGTCTTGAGTGCGGAAGCCGGCTGATGTGGCTTGGAGCGGAACTTCTGGCACCCTTTTCACTTTTGGACCAATTCTTTGGCCTCTTCTAGGGCGGTTGTCCAGAAGAAACCGTGTCGAAAGGCTTTGGCGATGAGTGCTCTTGAAGCCGCATAGTGGCCGCACTCGCTTGATGGATGTCTTTGAGAATTGCTTGGCCTTGCTCTGGCTCGACGCAACGCTAGTAGACACCAGTGACGCTGCACCTGACCAACTCTCTGTTGACTAAGCTGCCGCTCGGTGTTGTACTTGCCGAGCCAAGATTTCATCAGTTGGCAGCTCTTTGCTCACTAGGAACTTGAGGATGGGCTGGGCCCATGAGGGTGCTGCTATTTCTTCAACTGCCAGTACTGCGACTTGGACGAGGGCGGCTGGGCTGGGAGGCCGCGGGCTGGAGTCCGCGACCGCTTGCTGGATTGATGAAGTCCCCGGGCCGACTGGTGCAGTCCCCGGGCCGAGTTCTGGAGTCTTTGGACTGGTCGCCGCAGTCCCCGGGCCGGGTTCTGAAGTCCCTGGGCCGGCTTCGACTATGTTGTTCTTGGAGCCATGTGTAAGAATTCTCGTGCCGCCTGCTGGGGCTCTTGAGTCAGATCCGACTTCTTCAGGGGGAGCCGGCACAAAGATGGAGTCTGATTCTGGTGAAGGCTTGACAGACGGCTTGAGGAGGCGCCGAAGGGCGATGCCAGATGGTATTGCTTGGTGGGTGGAGCCGATTCGTGCCAGGGCGTCTGCTTGGTCATTGTCATTTCTTGGCACGTGAAGGAACTCTCACCCCTCAAAATATCCACTGAGTTATTGTACAAGGAAGCGGTAGCTCGCCATGTTTGCATCCTTGGCGTCCCAATCGCCAGATGACTGCTGGACCACTAAGTCAGAGTCGCCATAACACAGGATCCGGCGAATGCCAAGTTCTTTGGCAAGCCGGAGCCCGTGAATGAGCGCCTCGTATTCAGTGACGTTATTGGAGGCGGCGAAATGGATCTGCAGAGCATATTTGAGCTTGTCGCCTTTGGGGGAAGTGAGGACAATGCCGGCTCTCAAGCCGGTGCGCATCTTGGAGCCGTCAAAATGCATCCGCCAATGGGTGGAGTCAGGCGCTGGCGGTAGGTACTGGGTCTCAGCCCAGTCGACGAGGAAGTCGGCCAGTGCTTGCGACTTGATGGCAGTGCGAGGTTGGTAGTAGATGGTGTAGGGAGCCAGCTCAATGGCCCATTTGGCCACTCAGCCAGAAGCATCTCGGCTTCCTATGATCTCGGCTAGTGGGGCTGTGCAAACCACAGTGATTGGATGCTCCTGAAAGTAAGGCTTCAACTTCTTGGCGGCAAAGTGCACGTCGTAGCACATCTTCTGGTAGTGGGGGTAGTTCTGCTTGGAGGTCGACAGTACTTCGCTCAGGTAATATACCAGTCTCTGGACAGGTAGCGCCTTGCCTTCCTCCTTGCGTTCAACTACAATGACTGTGCTGACTACCCGGCTGGTGGCGGCAATGTATAGGAGCATGGGCTCTTTAGGAGTCGGGGCCGCCAGCACGGGGGGAGTAGTCAACATTTTCTTCAACTGGAGAAAAGCTTCGTTCGCCTTGGGGTTCCACTCGAAAAAGGTCGTCTTCTTCATGAGCTGGTATAAAGGGAGAGCCTTCTCGCCCAGCCGACTGATGAATCGGCTGATGGACGCCAAGCAGCCGGTGAACTTTTGCACATCTAGCAGTCGGCTGGGTACCTCCATCCTCTCGATGGCCTTGATCTTTATAGGGTTGCACTCTATGCCGCGTTCAGAGACCAGGAAGCCAAGGAGTTGGCCGGCTGGTACTCCGAAGATGCACTTCTCAGGGTTGAGCTTGATTTGGAATCGACGCAGGTTCTCAAAGGTTTCCTTGAGGTCTTCCAGCAGTGTTCCACGCTTTTCCGTCTTCACCACCACACCGTCCACATAGACGTGGGTGTTTCTGCCGAGTTGCTTGAGGAGGCATTTCTACATGCAACACTGAAAGGTGGCGTCGGCATTCCTCAAGCCGAACGTCATGGTTAGGTAGCAGAAGGCTCCAAACGGCGTGATGAAGGCGGTCTTCAGTCTGTCAGCCGGGTTCAGTTTGATCTGGTGATATCCTGAATATATATCTAAGAAGCTCAACAGCTCGCATCCGGCTGTGGAGTCTATCACCTGATCAATTCTCGGCAGAGCGAATGGGTCCTTGGGGCAAGCTTTGTTGAGGCTTGTGTAGTCAATACACATCCACCGCTGCTTGTTCTTCTTCAGCACCAGGATCGGGTTTACTAGCCACTCTGGGAAAAACACTTCCATAATGAAGCCGGCTGCCAGGAGTCAGGCTATGTCTTCTCCAACAACTCTTCTCTTCTCTTCTGACAGGCGGCGCAAGGGATGCCTGACGGGCTTCACATCAGATCGGACATGTAACTTGTGCTCGGCGAATTCTGTCGGTACACCTGGCATGTCTTTAGGGGACCATGCAAAGATGTCTCGATTCTCACGGAGGAAATCGATGAGCTCGCCTTCCTATTTGCAGTCAAGGTTTGCACCTATAACAATGTACTTCTCTGGGTGTTCCGGGTCCAAGGGTATCTTCTTCGTTTCTTTGGCCGTCTTGAACGAACGTTCAGCTTCCGACTCCTTGGGGTTAGGCGACATCTCGGGCTGCTTGCCGGCCATCGCCACAACCCGATCAAGAAGCCGCTTCTCAGCTGCGATCACCAGGGACTCGGCTAGCCGACTGCGTTCGGCCGCGCAGGCGGACGACTTTCTGTAGTCACCGGCTATGGTCAGAATCCCCTTAGAACTCGGCATCTTCATCTTGAGGTAGGCGTAGTGGGGGACCGCCATGAACTTGGCCAAAGCAGGTCGGCCAAGCAACGCATGGTACGGGATTTCGAGGTCCACCACTTCAAACCAAACTGGCTCTCGGCGGAAATGATCTTTGTCTCCAAAGAGGACGTCTATCAGGATCTTGCCGATTGGTGAGCAGGAAAGGCCAGGAACAATGCCGTGGAACACAGTCCGACTGCTCTGAAGCTGTCTTTGCTTGATTCCTAACTTCTCCATGGTATCCTTGTATAGGATGTTGATGCTACTGCCTCCGTCTATCAGTACTCGCGAGAAGCGAGCGGCCGGCCTATCTGTGGCAAAGGTGGCACCTAAGACCAGGGCGTAGGAGCCCGGACTCGGCATCACCTCTGGGTGATCAGCTCTGCTCCAACTGATTGGCCTCTCGGACCAGTGCATGAACTCTGGAGTACTTGATGCTACTGCATTCACCTCTTGCTGCTGCAGCCTCCTGCTGCGTTGATCGTCAGCCACACTGGTGAACACCACATAGGCTCCGTGCTCTTCTGGATACTCGTCTTGTACTGCGCTGACTGGCCTGATAGCCGGCTGCTGGGGCGGCGGTGGAGGCGGCAGCCTAGCAGGCGGGAGAGGCAGGAAGCCGTCTCCCTTGGCGATTCTGGTGAGCCAGTGGCATTTCCGGGTGGTGTGGTTCGATGGCTTCGCGCCGCTGCGGAACTTGCAGGGGCCATCTAGAGTCTGCTCGTAAGAGAAGGCCGGCAACCAGTTGGACTTGCCGCCTTTCTGTCGCTTGGTTGGAGGCTGCTCCTCCGGCTGCTGGTCTTTGACTGTCGCAACTTGCCGGCTGCTGGAAGCCGGCTGTGGGGCTTTGTGCTTGTGATCGTTCTGCTGTTGTCGCCGAATAGCGTCCCCAGCCGGAGTTCTGGGAGCCTGAGGGGCTACTTTGCTGGTCGCACTAACTAGAATCTCCGCCTTCATGTAGGAGTCGGCTGTGGCGTACTTGTCTGCTATGATCAGCAGCTCGTCGAGGGTCTCCGGCTCGTCGCAGAGGAGCTTGTGCCTTAGGAGGGTACCTTCTCTGCACCCGGCAGTGAAGTACTCGATAGCCTGCACCTCGTGCATGCCCTCGCAGGAGTTCCGAAGCTCGGCCCAGCGCGTGAGGTAGTCGCGAGTTGACTCGTCGGGGCCTTGCACACACAAGGAAAGTTGGCAAGGCTTGGGAGGTCGCTTGTACGTGCTCATGAAGTTGCGGACGAAAGCTTCATTGAACTCAACCCAGCTGTTGATGCTGCGGGGCTTCAGGCTGTTCAATCATGTCCGGACCGTGCCCTGGAGCATGAGTGGAACATACTTTACGGCAACACGCTTGTTGCCGTTCGCTATGTTGACGGCCGTGGAGTAGTCGACCAGCCAGTCTTCCGGCTTCATGGAGCCGGTGTACTTGGGCATATCTCGGGGGAGCGTGAACCCTTTGGGAAAGGGCTCGTCTCGGATGTGAGGTCCGAAACAGGGAGGACCCAACTCGTCTTCTTCTTCCAGCGCTAGGGATCGGTGGAGTCGATCAATCCGGTGGCGGGCGTCATTTTCTCTGACTCCCTCTCGGTGGCCAAGGCGGTTGCCGAGAGTCGGATGCTCAACGGATGGCGGGGAGACTCGCCTTTCTTTGCGAGGAGGAGGAGGCAGATAGTCGTCTCACCGTTCCACTGCTCTTGGGTGGCCGTCTTGGTCGCGCTCGATGGTGATGCGAGTCCGACTATTGCTGACAGCCGGATCCTTGTCTTTCCTTCCGCGGACACCGCCAGTTGGTGTCCGAGACGTCGCGCCTTGATCTCGGCGGGGAGGCAGGTCGTCGTTTTGTCGTTGCGGCGCCTCCGTGCGGCAGCCGGCTTCATTCTGCACGGCAGCCGCGTCGAGGAGCTGCTGGACTCGCTCTATCATCAAGCGGCGCTCTTCACCCTCAAAGTTGTCTAGCTCGTCCGCCGCCGCCTGGGCGGCGCGGATGTTCTCCGAAGGGGTGGTGTACACAGGGCGATTGGCCCCGAACAGTTTGGCGATGGCCACGCCGCGCTGCCGGACCGCGCCTAGGCGGCTAGGCCCAGTTGGGGCCGGCGAGCCACCCACAACACGATCCATCTCACGCTGGTAGGCTTCTAACAAGCATCTTATGCTTGCCTGCTTCTTCGCGCCTTCGACAAGCTGAAGGCGGCACGCCTCCAGCGTCTCGGTGTCAGCGTCTCCTGGAATAGGCACGGTCAGGTCTTGCAGAGCCACGTCGAGTGGGTCATGAGCTCCTTCACCGGAATGCTCGCCATGATCGAGGACGAGAACCTCTGTGACGGTGCTTCCGCCGCTCCCCGTGTGAGGGAGCGGCTCGTCGTAGACCACCACGTTGGTGGGGAACACGTCGAGCGACGCGGTGTCGGAGTCGACCAGCATTGGGTCGGTGGAGCCTATGGACTCCAGGTCCATGGCAGGCTCGCCGGCAACGTGGAGTTGGTCAAGGAGGCCCACGAGGAGGCTCTCGGGGCCGCCCGTGCCTGCATCGGATGCAGGCTCGTCGGAGAGCTGAACCTTGCCAACAAGTTCGGCGAGGCAGCCGGCTGCGCAGGCGATCTCAGTACCGTGCAGCGCATCGGCGCAGACTCCGTCTGGCGTGCCGGGCTGGCTGCGCTCGCCAGGGAGAAAAAGGGTTCCCGTCCAGAGCAGGTCTCCGGACGACGGTGCACCTCGTCCCATGGTGGGCGCCAAATGTCGGGGGTTAGGTGCGACATATTCCAAGGGATGGCTTATCATGGTGGGGGCGAGTAGAACGTTGCTGGTGCCTCAAAACGGAATGAGGCGAAGACATACACGCCGGCGGATCTTACCCAGCTTCAGGGCTCTCCGTGGAGATAATACCCCTACTGCTGCTCTGCGGGGTCTCCGCATGTTCACTATGGCAAAGTGAATACAAGGTTGCTCCTTGAGCTGTTTCCTGGAGGTAGGAGAAGGCAAGGCTAGCTCCCTCCTTCCTATATAATCTGGTCTAGTGCTAAAGAATCCATCCCCCTTGCATGGGTGCCCTGGGGGCTTATATAGGCCCGCCCCTCAGGGATACAATGGTAATCCGGCTGGGTGCGGGTCCCAGCCGTCTGTCTCTCAGGTCGACGTCTTCTCCGCCGACTGGTGGGCCCCGCCGACAGGCCCAGTACGGAGCCGACAGGTCCTGTCCGCCGCGGTCGGGTCATGCCGGCTACGGATTACTGTAGCCATGCCTCTAATGATGCTGGCTTGGTCATGAGGTCATGGCAACAATGCCGCCGCCTAACGGACGATCACTGTCGCCATTCCCCATCTTGTCTGGTTAATGGCGTGCGGGGCCCGTGGGAGGGGCTGGCCGACTCTCGGGGGCCGACTCCCAACGGGTCCGTCTTGTGGCGCTCTCGCCGTCTTCTGTACCCCCGCTGACGGGTGGGACCCGCTGTGTCTGGGCCGTACAGGCAGGCCGTCGTGGGCACAGGGCACCGCCCACGGGGGCTGATGTCAGGGCAGGCATGGCAACAGTGCCGCGCCGAATGGAGATCTCCATTGATACGGCGCACTATAGCCATGCCTGCCCTTTGCAAACGGGGAAGGGATGGGCCATGCGGTGACCGTACCTCGTCACGTCCATCGTTGCGAAGGCAGGAGGTGGTCAGAGTCGCGGGCCGACTCCCCATAGCCGGCTTCTCTAGAAGCCGTCTGTTAGGAGTCGGCTTATCTCAAAGTCGTCCCTGGGACTCGGCCGCGATGGGCAGTCGGCGGCCTTGCCGCTGATTCTCAGCAGGCGGCTCTTTATTGTGGGGTCTTGAGGGGCACAGCCCGCCCCGATGTCTTGAAAGGTTCAGGGACTCGGGTTAGCCTACCCGTGGCCCATTACTCTGACATGCGTCGAGGAAGCATAATGAGTCGTGTCTTGCGGTGGCGTCAATGATTTGTTCGATGCGAGGAAGGGGGAAGGTATCCTTGGGGCAAGCCTTGTTGAGGTCTTTGAAATCCATGCATAGGCACCAGGATTTGTCCTTCTTTGGTACCATTACCAGGTTTGCCAGCCAATCCGGATGCTTGATATCTTTGATGAATCCGGCCTCAAGTAGCTTGGCTAGCTCTTCTCCCATGGCTTGTCGTTTAGGCTCTTAGAAGCGCCTAAGAGTCTGTTTGACTGGCTTGTATCCTTTCAGTATATTGAGGCTGTGTTCTGCCAGCCTGCGTGGGATGCCCAACATGTCTGAAGGATGCCAGGCAAAAATATCCCAATTCTCGCGTAGGAAGTCTCATAGTGTGGCGTCCATTGCGGAGCTCAACTGTGTCCCAATGGAGGCTGTCTTTGTGGGGTCCATTGGATGGACCTGGAATTTGACTATCTTGTCTGCGGGTTTAAATGAGGTGGACTTGGGTCGTTTGTTGAGTATCATGTCGTCCCTGTCCACTGTGGCATGCAGCATTGTTAATTCTTCGGCCGCTAGGGCTTCAGATAATGCTTCCAGGGCTAGTTCTGCGGTTTTATTTTTGGTGCGGAGTGCGACATCCGGATCACTAGCTAGAGTGATGATTCCATTGGGTCCAGGCATTTTAAGCTTCATGTACCCATAATGGGGTATAGCTTGAAAGCTCGTGAACGCGTCCCGCCCTAAAAGGGCGTGGTATCCGCTGCTGAAAGGAACCACTTGGAATGTGATTTCTTCAGACCTGTAATTCTCCGGGGTGCCGAATACCACATCGAGTGTGATTTTTCCCGCACACCGTGCCTCCCGACTAGGGATAATTCCCGTGAAGGTCGTGTCGCTTTGCTCAATGTGGCTTTTATCAATTTCCATCTTGTTGAGTGTTTCTTCATAGATCAATTTAATCCACTCCCGCCGTCCATGAGTACTTTAGTGAGCCGAAAACCATCCACGATTGGGCTAGGGACCAAAGCGGCTGGTGCCCGGACTATCTGGAATTGAGGTTCGTCACTGGAACTGAAGTTATAGCAGTGTCGCTCCACGGATTTATTTTTGCCACATTGCTGATTTCAGCGAAATTCCGATGAGCTCGCTTGCGCCTATTATTTGAGGCGAAAGTATATAGTCCGGCTATCCGGATACCCCTCTCGGGTAAATCTCCGACAGGGGCTGTTTTTGATGACCCGAGAGGTCATCGTCGGTGCGGAAGCCGATCGGGTGGCCATGACGAAGCCGCCTAGTTGGAGAGTTCGGCCTACCGCCAGTGCTCCCCTACAGGTGATGTTGTCCTTGACAACGAGACGGGCCATCGAGCCTTGCAGCGACGACACAGAGGAACTCTCAATGAAAGCACCAATGTCGGTGTCAAAACCGGCGGATCTCGGGTAGGGGGTCCCGATCTGTGCGTCTAAGGCTAATGGTAACAGGAGGCAAGGGACACGATGTTTTACCCAGGTTCGGGCCCTCTCGATGGAGGTAAAACCCTACTTCTTGCTTGATTGATCTTGATAATATGAGTATTACAAGAGTTGATCTACCACGAGATCGTAGAGGCTAAACACTAGAAGCTAGCCTATGATGATTATGACTGTCCCTATATGGATCAAACCCTCTGGTTTATATAGACACCGGAAGGGGCTAGGGTTTACACAGAGTCGGTTACAAAGAAGGAAATCTAATATCCGGATCGCCAAGCTTGTCTTCCACGCAAAGGAGAGTCCCATCCGGACACGGGACGAAGTCTTGAGTCTTGTATCTTCATGGTCCAACAGTCCGGCCAAAGTATATAGTCCAGCTGTCCAGATACCCCCTAATCCAGGACTCCCTTAGTAGCGGCTCGGGCAAGGTGCAGGATGGGGTGGCGGACGGAGGAGGCTGGCCGCAGCACAGAGGTTGTCGTGCCACCGACGGTGTATGAATGGGGAAATGGAGGGGAGGGGGGATCTCAAACTTTGGGACGCACTTCTCTGAAATGGGAGAAAGTTATGAACTTATCCGCCGTTTAAAATTTTGGACATTGCGTCGGTTGGGGATAGGACGGTAATCTCGCATCTCCCAAATATTTGCCGGTAACTATTTCAGGCGAGGTAAGGGTGTTTTGCCGCCCATGGTTGGCGCCCACGGTGTATGAACGGGGCCGACAGGCAGGGCGGTTGTGTCACGTCTGATGGAAGTTACACATCTGCCCCTATTTAAAGTATTAGCCTACATCGATTTCGGACGAGGAGAGTTTGTTTGGCCGCACAGCGTGTATGAATGGGGAAATGGAGGAAGAGACACATGTTCTTTCGGACGAGCTTGAATCAAATGTGTTTTGCCGCCCATGTTTGGCGCCCATCGTGTCTGAATGGGCTCAGAGGCCGTCGTGTCACGTCTGATTGAAGTTACTAGTCTACCCCTATCGACAACAGTGTAAATCCGGTTGATAAGGATGTCAAGTGTCAGGGGTAGACAGTAATTTCCATCTCGCAAACACTTGATTCGGGCAGCCCACAAATTATAGTGGGTGTTTAGCCGCTTCGTTCAAAACTTGGGAGAATTAGCATTCACGTTTGCTCTGGGACCTGGCAAACTAAATTCAAATCCAATCTGTATTCGATTACGAATGTGCACAGATAATTATACGTTTTGTTATTTATTTCTTCAAAACCACAACAATGATTTATTCCACCTTTATATATGATTATGATTTAGAAATGTCGTGATCTTCGAATTCAGTAGGTTGGATACACTCTGAGTCAAACGGTTATTTCATCCAATACAATATGCTCACACGAAAAATAGTTCACCTTATGTCAATCATACAAGTACTGAGGATTACCTCACCTAAAAAATTTGGATCATTACAACACATGGACAACATAGGGGGTCTTGCAACATAATCCATTCAGAGACATGACACAACATGCAAGTACAATAATCTAATGACAATTTCAACTGGTATCTAAAGAAGAACCGGGATTACCTTGGGCTTCAGATAGCAGAAATAGCAGGACCTCCTCCGTCTTCAAATGTAACATTCTTACTTCCTCCAATTATTGGGTTGCTAGCATAATGCGTGCCGCTAATTCCGTAATTTCCAGCCTCAAGATAAAGATTACCTCATTCATGGCAGCCACACCATCTCTTTCTGCCTCTAGTAGAGCCTCAAGCACTATACTATCTGTGCTCAGACTGCTCTCCGGCGGTGTTGCCTCTGAACTGCTACCATCTGGTAACATGGATGGCGCGCTGCTTCCACAAATAGATTCTAGGGTTGTACATTGTGTCCTAGTGTGAATGGCATCCTGAAAGGTTTCCGCTGGACATAAGTAAGAGATAGTTATCGTATGATCCAGGCAGTAAGCTTACATAGTAAACGATTGATGAATTATTGCCGAGCATGGCAAACTATATTTAAATGGTTCGAAGCAGCATCAGTCGAAAAGAAATTAAAATGGTAAGATGAAACTAGGGATGTAAGTGGCAAATAAACGACATCCGCCAGTCCCATCTAGTTAGTTTTTGCTACCTCCGTAGTTCATTTTCCTCAAAAAACAAAAACTCTTTTGAACTATCATACCACTAGTGGACTTTAATTGGGATTAAACGGGACCCAGTTGACATCCCCAGTTGAAAGGGAGTGTACCACCGCTATATTTAAGTTGTCAAGGCATCTAAGCAGTTGAAATAATCTGAGAAAGCACTTATTGGCCTTATATAAACTACGAAGACAGTCTTGTGATGAAGTTGAGAGGAAAAGTTAAGGACTCGAATGAAATAGGCATGCATTTCTTTATGATAGTACAGCAGGCACTGCTGACATATTTGCCAAGTCAGGTATAGCGTAACAACAAACAAGCATTCGAATCAAGCAATACAGCAAAGCAGACAACTTAACTATTTGTAATTCGGTAGGATTACAGGTTGAGGGCACAAGCCAAGAAAGCAGCCCACTCGCATTACATTTCGCATGTACTAAAACACACTGACTTACCATATGTTGCTGTGAAGCCTAGCTGCTGTTGCAATGTTCTTTGAAGATATCGTCAGCATCACGTGGTTGCAAATCTAGTTGTTGTAGTTTATTCTGCACCATCTATTTAGGTAAAATTAATTTTAATCGCATGCACTGGTCCGAATTGATCATCAATGGTTCATCTAAACTAATGAAAGAAGGGTGTGTGTATACACTACAATATATCTGCTTCCCTCTATTTTTATGCTTGTTCGAGGTGCCAGCCCCAAAAGAACAAATATTTCGCTTGATGGGGTTGGCAGCTCCATAATTAATAGAAGCATCAAATTAGTCATGCAACTTGGGAAGATCAAGAACACACAAACAAGTAATGAACAGAGGCTCGGAGCAGCGATGTAATAGCTAGCATCAGAAAATGTAGGGTAAAACAAACAAAAAGCAGCGGAACCACATGCTAGTTTGCTGATGTGTAATTAAGCATAGAGAACATTAAGCAGTCTGATGAACCAACAGGTGGCATCAGAACAAAACTAAAGCATATTAACTATATGTGCACTGGTATGTAATTTAGCACATGTAACATGTTCACTACCAGAAGTATGGCCCTACAGGTGCAAGCAGAATAACGCGTCTCATGAAAAACTGAATGATGCCCTGAAGAAATTCAAAGGTGTGGTACTTATGCTAGGAAAGTGAACGTAGGCGCCAGCCGTTGGATAATAGTAACTGATTCTCAGCGGCGTATGGGTATCGTTGTCATACTTGGTAGCTAAGGATCGTCGATGGTGCTCGTGTTGCAGTTGAGTTTGGGCCGGCTGTCACCGTCGCTGAAGCGGCTCCGGTGCTACGGTTGTGGCGCCTTTCAACATACAAGAAAGCTCATCTATGGTAAGTGAACAGTTGCACGATAAAGAGAAAAACCGAAGGAGTACAAATCGAAATAACCTGATGAGGCTGCAACATCGGTAAAGCAGGGCCGGCGGAGTTGAATATGGCGTCCGTGGAGCGGGTCCGGTGTAGTGGACGAAGGCTTCGGCGGGCGCGTTGTACAGTGCTTTAGGTGAGGTGGATCTATTGCGGCAGATGAGGGCTTGTATGAAGGGTCAGCGAAGGGGCGAACGAGGGAGTCAGTGAAGGGCCTATGCTGTGGTGGACGAGGGCGCCGGTTAAGCAGGTCCGGTGCGGTGGACCATGATGGCAGTCAAGAAGATCTGGAGCGGTGGACAAGCCAGTCGCTGAAGCGGCTCCGGTGAAGTGGTGAGTTGGCAGTTGGGGGTTCCAAGGTGCGGAAGGTAGATCCGGCGGGGTGTGAGGTCCACCTCTACGGCGGAGGACTAGATTCGGCGGCTTGACGTAGTTGGGGGTCGGGGAGGGGAAGGGGAGGGGCTCTGGGGAAGAATGTTGGGGGCAAAGAGGGGAAAACAATGGATTTATCAAAGCAACCCTTTTCCGTTCATGTGGCAGGGGTAAAACAGGAATATTGCAGGGCTAAACTTTCGGGCGCGAGATATTTTGATTTGAGCAGGAAGTTTGAAAGCTTTTGGCGCCTAAAATTATAAGTATTCTGCTCTCGTACGGCCGACTATGATATCATGGACGACAATTTGTTTGTTTTGCACGCAAAAAAAAATGTGCAAGTTTTGAAAATTAGTGTCTCCAACTCGAAACTTAGATTGTCCATTCAATTCAAATATGGATCATTGAGGTACTATAAGCAAATACCATCATACGATCCAATTCAAATGAAATTCCAAATGTGTTTATCCTAAATATGATGACAAAAGCAAAAATGTGTATGTGTATGAATAAACTGGATGATTATAAAGTTTGAACATGCACGTATGTGTATATCTCTAGGTTTGATATATGAATTTGAAATCACAAAATCCCGGCTTAAAAAATGTACCTCCATTTAAATGAATTACAAAAGCTAATGATGGAGTCGAATTCCAAAAATCCAATCTTAGGTTTGTAATTCTGGTACATCAAGGTATATCACACATGTTCAAAAGTATCGTTGTGTCATAGTACAAACTGTGAAACAAATTGATCAACCATGAGTGCACAATATCTCAATTACGCTAAAGTCCCTCAAATATAGACACCTCACTCTTTATCTGAAGTCAACCCCCCCCCACACACACATAGAGAAGTCGTTCTCTCCCCCAGACACCAACACACGAGCACATTAACACCCCTCTCTCTTGTAAAGTCTGGACCCTAACATAGGTCTCTATCACTTTGTCTCTCGGGCATGCACACATCTCTTCCCTCACTCTCTAGGTCTCCCGCTATCTCTCTTACCCAAGCACATGCACTATGTAGAGTGTATATTTCCCATACACACAAAACGTCTCCCCCAAACGTCTATCTCCCTAGTTATGTGGTTCTCGCGCACTCACCTCACACACCACCCCCACTGCAAACAAGCACACTTTGTCTCCTTGTGCACCACTCTCCTCTTTCTATCTCTCCCACATGCGGACCCGCCCCAGCTCCTTCCCTGTATACATATATGTCGTGACTCTTTGCATAGCTCCCTAATGTATAATCGTTCTCGATTTCGCACATTGTTCTCTACACCATCTATTCTAGATCTCTCATGAAGTCCCTATCACACACACGATGACTCGCTTCCCTTGCGTCTCCGTTCATAGGCCAATTTCGGATAACATCAACATTGTCTCCCTATCTATACGCCATTTATGGACACAAACGACCCCTCTCGCCCCCTCTCTTCCTCTCTCTCTCTCTCTCTCTCCGTCGCTAGCTCTCTCTTTCTCTCACTCTCACACCCCTCTCCCACACACACACTCGATGTCTCTTCCAAATAGTCTGCTCCCCCCGCCCGCACCCGTGCTATCTCTCTACTACACATGTCACACCATTCCCCCTTCCCTTATACTAGGTTTACATCATCAGTGGTCTCTCTAATCCACATACACTCTCTCCCTCTCACACACAAACGCGTGCACAAACACACATAGACATGCACAAACACCCATTTATCTGGATCCTCATCTCTCCCCATGTTCGCATGTGTATCTCACACACTCACTCTCTAATTATGTATATGTGTCTCCATGTTACACGACACAAAGCCCCATGTACATGTCTCTCTCTATCCTCCACACACATAGACACAAAGAATCTGTTATCATTGCCTTAGTCTATAACATATCACACACACTGTCTCTCTCTCTCTCTCAAACACGCTCAACAAGGGTTTCCTCATGAATAACTTACCGTCTATTCATCAACAGCCGTGGCAGTACGGCGAACACGAGACGTGAAAAAGAATAAATCTACACGTGCTTAGACCACCTAGTATGACTACTAGGACTAGAGCAAGCCTAAAAGCGCGTTGCCATCATCCCCTCCTTGTCGGTGACGGGAAAATCTTTGTTTTACATAGTCGAGAAGTCATTGTGCTAAGGACCCACATGCTGAGGCGTTGAATACAACGTAGATGCTAGTTTACGGAAGCAAGTATCGATAATACGTTTGTATCTCCATACTTATAATTCTTCTCTTATAAAAAATCGAGTTGGTGATGATGGTACGTGTGCCATCTTGCAATATAGACCGTCCGATCTATATCTGATGGATGGAAATTAAACTAAAAGATACCCGCACCCCTCTCCACATTTGCAGACAAGGCCTTCCCTCGTTCATCCTTATCTCCAACAAACCACATTGTTGAGCAATTAAGAAAGGAAGCCTCTGGAACAAACTGGCCTGGTGGCCGCTGCCGGCGTCGTTAATCCCCATGCCTCCGCTCAGTCCGACCACCAACCACCAGCACACCCCACTCCTCTTCACTTTATCTCATATTTCTCGAGAGATCATTAGTTTTTACACATGGGATTACTCCCGCAAGGGTCAATCACAACAAGTGTTTTATAAAAAAATGCATCTTGATGTTTCGTGCAATGCACGAATCTTGCTAGTACTCCTACACAAGACTAAGTTGGTGATGCTGGTGTGTCTGCCATCCGTCGTTTTTGACCATTAGATCTACATCTAACGATTTTGAGGTAAGTTGTTGCCTTTTCTCACCAACATCCCACTTGTCTACCAATTTGCAGAAAAACCCATAATTAGTATCTTAAAACCAACCACATCCCTCCCTGACCTCACCAAAACAGCCCAAGGAATATATTCTAATTGAAACATAATATATCTCTAGTGACATATGTATATCAAAATTAGAGTGTTTTGTACCAAGTTTGTGAATAAGTATTATTCTAATTATGATTCGTTGCAACAGACATGAACATTGCTAGTATTTCCAACCATGCATTTTTTTCCTAGTATTCCATAGTTTCGAGTTTTCCATCAAGATATTAGTCACGCATGGTTGATATTTACTTTCAATCATGTACACATATGCACTATGTAACTAGCCTTGCTTATTGGCTTCCAAAGCTTAACTTTCACTCCTACTTACAATATGTAGAGTATTTAACAAAAAACTACCACTTTCAACCAGCCCTAGGAAGAATCTATTGTACAAAAAATAGCAAAAACATACCCAAAATTTCTTAATCCACGCCAAAAACTACTACCTAGTACTCCTACCGATTAGGTTCGTTTAAACCCATTTATGACAAGGTTGGCCCACACGTCCGTGCTGACGAGGCAGCTTAAACCAACACATTTTGTTTGACCGTTGACACGAGGGACCCACATTTGACCTTCTATCCTGTTATTCCCCCTCAAATCATTATTTTTCCTGAACATTACTTCAAACAGTACTAATGCGTGTTCGTCGATGGCACCGGTGATGAGCGAGTTGGCCGCCACTCCGCCCGGACGGGCCAGACACCGCGCTGGACTCCGCACGGGTTGGCAGGCTAGCCTGAGCGTGACTCACAAGCGAGCAAGCCGCCGCGCTGGCCTTCGCTCGAGCCAGATGGCTGGCCTTAGCGCAGCGCGCGCGAGCAAGCCGCCGTGCTGCCGTGCCAATCTAGCTAGCAAACCTTGCAGACAAGCAGCTGGACGGAGCTATCTTGGCTAGCTAGCGGCCGCGAGCGCCGGACGGAGCTGGCATCTGGGCTACCGCAACATGGGCTCCGCACCGCCGGTGGTTTTGACCTCGCCTTCTGCCGGCGGCGGTAGCTGCGTCCCATGGTCGAGGATGACTAGGTGGACG
This sequence comes from Triticum aestivum, assembly GCF_018294505.1. NCBI lineage: Eukaryota > Viridiplantae > Streptophyta > Magnoliopsida > Poales > Poaceae > Triticum > Triticum aestivum. The sequence goes on from NC_057801.1 coordinate 274,969,419, forward strand.
GGCCGGAGGTAGGAGGTCACTCGAGGATTTTTGTTGGTAAGAGCATGTACAATGGTTGATAAGGTAGTCTTATCTTAAGTCTGCCACATATGCAAGTGGTAGTAGTTTCTTGGCATTTTAGTGGTTTCTTGCATTATTAGGGGTTTCTTGTAAGGAACAATGTACATACTACTAGTGACAAAAGGCAATTCCATGTTGCGTTGTACTCCAACGAGTACTACTAGTGGTCGTGGGAGTGTATACCTCGTTTTGTGGGTTCGATCCCGGCCGAATGCACGGCGGCCTTTTTTTTAAATAGTACTACTACACTTCGCTGCGAGGCAATATTTTACACGGGTAGTTTGAGTTTTGAAGTCAAAAGGACGTGCGGCTCCACAATCTGGGTGCACTGGATATCCTAGACACGTGAACAGGTTTTCCTTCCCAGCATCCCGTGGCTCGCGTGCTCGCCCTAGCCGCACCTCGCTTGCAGCTTCCTCATCAGCTAGTAGAATATTTAAACTAGCGCCTCCCAATTAAGCCCGAGGAGCCGGAAAAGCCTGGCGGGGCATTGGGAACTGTGCAATATGGCTCTGTACGTAAAGTGCTCTACTGCTACTCTATAGCTAGTGGCATTGCACGCATGGTCTTCACTCCATTATCAGCTCTACTATAAAAGAAATTCCTCTTGACATGGTTTTTTTGAAACGGAGGCAAAAGCTTTGCTTCATCTCATTCATAAAGAAGGAACTACTAACAAAGTTCGACGAGATCCATTACACCTCCACAAATGGAAGCGAAAAGCCTAGTCTCGCTGTATCAAATAACTCAAATGTTCTGCCCCCGCAGTAACCATCACTGATAAACAGGCTGCTAGTGTGTGCGTTCGAGGAGCGGCTGAGTAGGCCAGCTATGTGAGAAGAGCGGCTAAATAGAGCACCGAGAGTACCCACTAGGCCACTACACAGGTGTACTTCCCCTGCATTGATAGTACATCGATGGTTCTAGAGAACAGTAGTACCCTCCACTTCCAACTGTAGATCCTTGGCCCTGAGATTCAAGAGTTCAAAACTGGTGCACTATACTAGACTAGAATAGAAGTATAGTACATCGCACTACTAGTTGAGAAAAGTAGTACTAGTACTGCTACAGGACGAGTACGTACTCCTCCGTCACATAATGTAAGACGTTTTTTGACACTAGTTGGCATGTACAAAAAATGGCAAAAACATACCCAAAATTTCTTAATCCACACCAAAAAGTACTACCTAGCTTCAAAAATTTCTTACTAGTGCTATTATTTACAGTATAATGCAATCCCATAACGTTCCATAATACTAGTACTAGTAGTAAATAATAGCCTCACCCCTTCGCTGAGGAATGATCTACAGTTGGAAGGGACGAGGCACTGCGGTTACTACGCTCTTATCTCCTCCTCGCTAGTTCCCCTCCCCCCGAAGAGAAGGCAGTTCGTCGCTGCTCCCATGGATTCGCCAAGCGGTTCTCCTCCTCATCGGGGCTGGGAGACCTTGGATGACGATACTCTGGGAGAAATCGCACGCCGCTCCGATGTCCTCACCGCCGCAAGACTCGGTGCTTTCTGCACCAACTTTTTCAAGACGCTGCTTAAACAGGCTTGGGAAAAGGCCATGCTTGTTGGTCTTCCCATGCGTCCTCGAGGAGAAGGTTCTTCTATGGGACAATCCTTCGAATAGTCCACCGCTCCCTTGCCATGGTTGCACGTTGACTCTGCTAGAGTTGCCGACGTTGAGAGGTAGTTTGATTTTGTCCAATGAGCAGGTCAGTAATGGAGTTTGATCATGTAGTACTTAGTTATTCCATTTCCATCCCGTAATTTCTCCGCTACCCACTGTTGGTGTCAAAACCGGCGGATCTTGGGTAGGGGGTCCCGATCTGTGCGTCTAAGGCTAATGGTAACAGGAGGCAAGGGACATGATGTTTTACCCAGGTTCGGGCCCTCTCGATGGAGGTAAAACCCTACTTCCTACATGATTGATCTTGATGATATGAGTATTACAAGAGTTGATCTACCACGAGATCGTAGAGGATAAATCCTAGAAGCTAGCCTATGATGATTATGATTGTGTCTCTAAGGACTAAACCCTCCGGTTTATATAGACACCAGAGGGGGCTAGGGTTTACACAGAGTCGGTTACAAAGAAGGAAATCTAATATCCAGATCGCCAAGCTTGTCTTCCACGCAAAGGAGAGTCCCATCCGGACACGGGACGAAGTCTTGAGTCTTGTATCTTCATGGTTCAACAGTCCGGCCAAAGTATATAGTCCGGCTGTCCGGATACCCCCTAGTCCAGGACTCCCTCAGTAGCCCCTGAACCAGGCTTCAATGACAATGAGTCTGGCGCGTAGATTGTCTTCGGCATTGCAAGGTCGGTTCCATCTCCGAATACCCCAAAGTAATTACCGAACACTTGAATCGTGTCCGGATCTGCAAGATGATCTTCACATGCCATCATAGAGAGAACGATATTCCACAAACATAATCTGCTGACATCTTTGGATAGCATGGCATAGCACCACTGATAAGTCATTATTCAACCGTCTCTCTACTACCAAACACCACACATGTTGCGAGGTGGTCTCATCGAAGCAGAGATCATGCTCCCCTTATCGCGTGGCTTTCATTAATACGAGCACGGGTAGCCCAACTGCACCGCTAATTGCAGCGAGTGGGGAACGAGCAGGTTCCACTAGGCAAGTGGGGAGGCGCAAAAGCTTTTACCGCCTCTATAAAGAGATAAGGTAGATTCCTCTTTACCCACGCCCTTCCCTTCCGCTAGTCCATTCCCCTTTGCTTGAGCCCTAGCGCCCAAGCACTCTTCTTCTCCACCGAAGAGAGGTTCTCTAAAGATGTCCAAATCCAGAGCAGGAGGCAAATGGATATCAAAAAGCTCCGAGAGGCCGGGTAGCTGGCCAAGAAGATCGGCCACCGTCTTCCGCCAGCGGGACAGATCGTCCCCACTCTGGAGCCCCACGAGTGGGTCGTGTTTCTTACTCATTTTGTCCCCGGGCTTGGGTTTCCCCTTCACCCATTTGTTCGCGGCATCATGTATTATTACGGGATTGATTTTCATGATCTGTCCCCCAATTTTTTCCTTAACATCTCGACGTTCATCGTCGTGTGTGAGGCTTTTCTCCGTATTTTGCCCCACTTCGGCTTATGGCTGAAGATCTTCAACGTGAAGCCCAAGGTGGTGAATGGCGAGCACGCCGAGTGCAGCGGCGCCATGGTGAGCAAGATGCCCAAGGTCACATGGCCGACGGGCGCCTTTAATGTGTCCGTCAAGGAGTGGCAGCAGTAGTGGTTCTATTTCACTGAACCGCGTGGTAAAAAGTGGGCCGCTGCTCCTGAATTCAGATCCGGAGCCCCACTGCGGCTCACGTCCTGGCCCAAGAAGGGCCTGAACTAGTCCTCGTCCGACGAGTTGTCAGTGCTTCAAACGCGCGTCCAGAGCATGGTCGATAAGGATGTCAAACTCGTCAACGTAGTCCAGGTGATGTTAGTTCGCCTGGTTCTCCTTGCCAGCGTCGAGCCTGCAATTTGTGGGAATATGATCCAGCCGAGCACCAGACCCTACGGGAGCTCTACAGCTCCTCCCACGAGGACATCTGGAAGGTGCTCTTCAAGTCCAGCAAACCATGGCCGGGCTCCGCCAAGGACCGCGGGTATCAACTATCCCGCTCTGCAAGTCCGGTAAGTCATGGCTGCGCTCGGTCCATCCACGTTTTAGCTGGAATGTCCCGAGGGAGACGCTTTTATCATGCTTTCTACAATAATCCCAGGAATGGATGAAAAAGGTGGGGTGGATACACTGTCCGGCCCCGCTGCCGGAAGAACCGGCAGAACCTCTTCTGACGAAGATGTTGGTCCCAGCGCCTTATGAGGCGCCAAAGAAAGAGGGCTCCAAGAAGGTCAAGAAGACCCGGAGCGGCCTCCATCGCCGCGATGCTTCGGACACAAAATCTGAAGACTCCAGCGACCATCCCTCCTCCAAAGACGAAGAGGAGGAGGAAGAAGATGAGTCCCCCACAGGGGGAGGGAAGAAAAGGACAGCTTCCTTATCCCTGGAGGCCGAATTGCCAAAGAGGGGGAAAGGTTCCCTCCCGGAGGCGTCCACCACGGCTACCCATAGCAGCCTGGAGTGTAATCTTAGGGCCCAGCCCCTGGTAAAGTCGTGAGTACACAAAATCCGAACACGCCTAAGTGCCTGAGGTCATTATGATGTAGTAGTTTAACTGTCACCATACTTTGCGCAGCCCGGCGAGGTCCCACGCCGGACAGTCCTCATCAGAGGATTTGCTGAGCTGGGATGCCCTGGAGAGCGAGACGCCTCCAGAGGCCCCTTCCCCGAGGCCTAGGCGTGACACCGAGCTGTCGTCTCAGCGGGACCCGCACCAGGGAGGGCATATCTCTGGGGCCGGATACACGGGAGCAGCGGTTCCCATGTTTGTCGACGGCGGGGGTGATCTTAGATTCAGCCCACAGCCGGACACGGTCCTGGAGACCTTTAAAGCTCCAGGATCGGGCGAGCAACCACCTTTGACGGGGGGAGGCCCGCCCGCTCCACCAGCAACCTCTGTCCAAGCAGAGTTGTCGGGCGGCCTATCGACAGTGCTACAGAGCGTGTCCATCGTCGATGAACATCGCGCCCTCATGGGTGCGGTGATTGAAAAGATTCAGTCCGCTGAGAGCTGACTAAATGAATCATGCCTTAGCCTTATAAAAGGCTTTGAGGTATGTTTTTAGAAACCTTTGAAGATTATCATAGTATGAGTAGTAGCCCTTGATGCACTGTCCGGTGAAAGAGAGAGAGAGAGAGAGAGAGAGAGAGAGAGAGAGAGCCGGATAGGGGATCAAATTTCCGCTTTGTAGGAGACTCGGTTAATGACGTATGTCCCTTTGTTTGGAAAACAGGCGTCTGTAGCGACGACCGCCTCTCATAATGCGGAGGTGTCCGGACTAAAGCTGAGTCTGGAACGGGCCGAAGAAGAACTTGGCTGCGTGAAGAAGCAGCTGGAGGACAAGTAAGGTATGTCGAAACCTTTTGCTAAGTTGGGCGCGAACGAGTAGGTGTGCCTGATGAAAATATTTGTATTGTATGCTCTAGGAGCAAGTGCCGAAATTGAGGCATTAAAGAAGGTTGTGGCCGAAGCCCACAAGAAGGCCGCCGCCGAACAGGCTCCTCGCGAGAAGCATGAGGCCAGGGTCATTGAAGCTGAGCGAGAGCTCCGGGAGGCCGTGAAGAAAGGCGAGACTTTGGAGCAGAGTCTAGCAGGGAAAGAATCCGAACTCGCCCAATCTCTCCAAGCTGCAGATGATGCTTGGGAAGAAGCTCGAGGTTCTCTGAAGGACATTCAGGAGGCACGGAAGGTTGCGGCTGGTAAGGCCTTTTGTACTCGAAGCAATTTTTACATAGTAATGGGAGGAACTCTAAGCGACAAGCTGAATTCTTGTTTCTCCAGGGGCGTTTGCGGACCTGCCGCGCAGCATATCAGATGCTACCCAATTCTACCGAACTGAGGAGAAGAAGTCTGCGGAGAAGCATTTCTGGTCGCAGTATTTGGCGCCGAATTATCTGGTGCCCCTTGTCGATCAGCTGAAGCAGCTGGTCGAACTGCACCAGGCGGCCGAACTAGCCATGAAGGACTTAGTTGTCCGGCTGTGGCCCGAAGAGCCAATTCCAAGCAGTTACTTCGGACTCGTGAAGCGGATTGTTGGTGCTTGTCCTCGGCTCGATGTCATTAAGCGATCGGTCTGCATAGAGGGTGCACACATGGCGTTTGCCCGTGTGAAGGTGCACTGGGGGAAGCTTGATGCTGAAACATTGATGACCGCCAGACCGCTAGAGGGTAAGGAGCATCGCAAGCCCAAATTATACTATGAAGGTGTCCTGAAAGGAGCCCGCCTTGTGGCGGAACAGTGTACAAAAGACACTATATTTCCCTGAAGGCAGTCATGCTGTCCTTTGTAATGTGGGATACTGGCACTTTTATTGTTTATTGCCTTTTATATGAACATTTTTTCTTCCTGTGCAGCCGTTTTAGTATATATATAAATCCTGAGAGTTGGCCAACCGTCGGCTTCTGCCCCCACGTAAAAAATACTGGGGTGTTCGGGACATACCTGAACACTCTTTATCCCATTTTTGGGTCCTTGAAGGAGGTGTTCATCACCGCAAACTAGGCAATCAGACTATAGGGCTTTATCACTCTCACTTGGCCATAGGAATTCGAGTACGGTGGGCGCAGCCCCTGGTGTTCGGAAGACCGTACTAGGGGCTCTATCGGTGCCTGATCGGAAGACCGATCCGTCACACTTTGCATTTATAATGGCATTATGCGGAATAAATCTTTAAAGATTTTACAACCTCTCGAATAGCTGACCAGCTCTCGCTATATCATGACAGTCAGTTTTCGGCTTTCTCTACTGAGGTGCTCATCCGGAAGAACCGGGACACAATCGTAGTAGTTCTCCCAGTGCTACCTTAGCCGATGGAGCGGAACTTAAGGTACCAAAATATGGGAGCCGGGCAAACCCAACTAATGACCCAAGACATGATTCGGAGCTGATGCATATAGTGCTATAAGTTCGGGGTGCCGAGCGACCGGAAAGGTGGCCGTACTTTGTTGCCATATCATGAGTACTATGAAGCCCTGGCATAGTGGGGCATGACACTATGTACGGGTGCCGTTATGACGAAGAAAAGAGCGTCAATGAGGAACTACGGCCGGTGAGTGTTATTTTAGTCTACGTATTGTAGTAGAGTGACATGTCTATGCGTATGAGTACGGTTCATGCGTATGAAAAGACGTGTGCTGGTGGAACCTGTCGTGGCCGGACTGGAGGGGGCTGTGTGTGGATCCGGAGTGTATCCGGACTGTCTCCTTGGGGGGTTACTTATGTGTTCCCGCCTTGTGCGTCCAAGCTGATTCCATGTCACCAGTCCTGTTCTGTGCAAAAGTCAATCTGTAAAGACAAATGCTTAAAGGCAGCTGCATGTCATATTGTGGTTGAACCGCGGGTGCCTGATCAGAGCCTGGCCGAACCAGGCTATCATGCCATAAAGTAACTCGGACTCCTCAGTTGGTGTCCGGGTAGATGGCTGCCGAATCAGAATTTGATGAATGGGCACAACTCGCTATTCTAGCGGCGGTATGATTTCCACTCTGAGGGTGGAGTTCGGCCTTGCCCATAATTGTGACTATGTCACACGGGATTGGCCTGATGTTGTACCCCGTTGAGTTTGGCCAACGTGGTTCGTCCCGATAGTATGTGGTAGTTACTATATAAGGGGACAATGCCGAAGACTTATTCTTCGGCATGTTATTTGTTTGTTTATCCGAAGACAACCACTAGGGTGGTGGGCCTGTAAAACTTGGCCTTTGCACCTGGCATCTTTTAGAAGATGTTATTGATAGTTTTATGCCCATAGGGGCTCGTGTGAGATGGAGCCCACAAACTATTGAGTCGATGGTAAGTGCAATTAAATTGCTATGGTTGATGTTGTCTGGACGGTCGATGTGATCGGAGATGATCGGCCATATTTTTGTACTATGGGGGATCTTCCTTTGACCTCGCCATGTTTGGTCGGCTTCTCGTTGTTTTGAAAATTCCTTTAATTGTTTCCGGCGCACGACCGACCGTTTTGTTTTGAGGATCCGGCATTCTCTATTGGTATGCTTGGCCGCCCTTCTAGGGGTACCATGAATTTCACATGGTTGATCGAGTATGCTGCTCGGGCCGGATGGGCTTGAGCTGTTCTTTTTCCGCTGACCGGACTGGGGGCCGCTGAATTCGGTACCAACTCCCTTGTCTTGGTCGTCATCATTATTTTTGTGACGCTTATGACTATTGCGTCGAGGTTTGTGGATGTTGCCTCGCATTTCCTGTGTATTGCCTCGAACCGTGGTGTGTTGGCGTCGGGGTCTGGGATTTAGGTCCTCCTTCTTAGGTTGAGGTAGCGAATTGTGCCTTGCGTACCCTTTGGCAGGGAGGTTGAGTCCGTATTCCTCAGTGGCCAGGACCTTGGTCCATCTATTTGTGAGCAAATCTTGGTCAGCTTTGAGCTGCTGTTGCATCTTTTGCAGGCTTTTCACCGTGGCCATAAGCCGTCGCTTAAAGCGAACTTGTTCCACAGGGTCCTCAGGCACGCCGAAATCATCGTCGCCGAGGCTCACCTCGTCTTCGGAGGGGGCATGTAGTTATCCCTCTCCAAGTATCTGTATGTCGCCTGTCCGGCCTACTCGAGGGCAGGCTGATCGGGATTGTATTCATCTTCGGCACCATCCGGATTGTTTTTGACTCCTGTGTCGGTATTGTTGTGGCGGGGCTTGGGGTGGCACTGATGACGTTCATACTTTGCCTTCTTCCTTGAGGGGTTATCCTCCGTTGCCTCATCATCATTGGTTTCTTTCGGAGTGTCCACCATATATATATATATCATATGAGGAGGTGGCTGTCCACCGCCCCATGGGCGGTGGTTCCTGTTCTTCTCCTACATCGTCATCCACACCGTCGACGTCTTCAGATTCGAAATCAAGCACGTCGGTCAAATCATCGATCGTGGCAATGAAGTGGGTGGTGGGTGGGCAACGAATTCCCTCGTCACATGCTTCCCGTTTGAGCCGGACATAGTTTGTCCATGAGTCTCCTGACAAAGAGAGAGACATTAATGAGTTCAGCATGTCGCCAAAGGGCGAGTGCTGGAAGATATCCGCAGCGGTGAACTCCATTATCGGAGCCCAACCAGATTCGGCAGGCTCGGGGGTGCGCGGACTGGAACATACAGCCGGACACGAGTCCGGGGGTCCGGTGACACAGGCTTTCTTGGGGGTGAAGCCGGTGTTCGGCTCTACCGCCGATGGGTGTACAGCCTCCGGGGCGGGGTCCATCCGCCCGTCCTCGGACGACGCGATCTGACCCGGATTTAGGTCTGGAGCTCCTGCAAGTGCGATATCCCGAGTATTGTCAGACAACAGGTCTAAGCCGTGCTCGTCGCGACTGTTCGGCGCTCCTGGCGCAGGACCGAATCCGTCAAAGATCAAGTCTCCACGGATATCGACCGTGTAGTTCAAGTTTCCAAACCTGACCTGATGGCCAGGGGCGTAGCTGTCGACCTGCTCCAGATGGCCAAGCGAGTTGGCCCGCGGTATGAAGACGCTGAACACAAAGATCTGTCCAGGGAGCAAGGTCTCACCCTTGACCGCGTTGTCGTTGATGATTGAAGGAGCCATCGAGCCTTGCAGCGACGACACAAAGGAACTCTCAATTAAAGCACCAACGTCGGTGTCAAAACGGGTGGATCTCGGGTAGGGGGTCCCGATCTGTCCGTATAAGGCTAATGGTAACAGGAGGCAAGGGACACGATGTTTTACCTAGGTTCGGGCCCTCTCGATGGAGGTAAAACCCTACTTCCTGCTTGATTGATCTTGATGATATGAGTATTACAAGAGTTGATCTACCACGAGATCGTAGAGGCTAAACCCTAGAAGCTAGCCTATGATGATTATGATTTGGTCTCTAAGGACTAAACCCTCTGGTTTATATAGACACCGGAGGGGGCTAGGGTTTACACAGAGTCGGTTATAAAGAAGGAAATCTAATATCCAGATCGCCAAGCTTGTCTTCCACGCAAAGGACAGTCGCATCCGGACACAGGACGAAGTCTTGAGTCTTGTATCTTCATGGTCCAACAGTCCGGCCAAAGTATATAGTCCGGCTGTCCGGATACCCCCTAGTCCAGGACTCCTCACCCACCGTCTTATATATAGGTCTGGGTCGGTGCCAACGAAGATTGGCTTGCATACCTCCGGCCAGATACCACCATCATTTTGCACAACATCCACAGCAGTGCGGCCGTTCTGGTAGACCCCTTCTCCACCATTGGGATCGGCCTTCGGGACTGGCTGGGCTTGAATACGTATGATGATGCCTACATGAGATTGAAGAAGATAGCAATTGCAGACCCGCCGACAAAACAACACGGCTACGACGATTACTATCTCATCGCGGTGTTCGACATAAGGATTGCCATCAATGCAAGAGGCAGTAACGGCAGAGGCTGGCGCATGTTGGCGGCGGCAGATTTGTACCCCTACACATTCGAAGATGTCGTGCGCCATCTAGGCCACATCTTCACGGTGACAAGCCAGGGGACATGTTTCATCTGGTTGCCATCCTACGGTACGGGAGATTACAAACGGAATGCACAAACCATCATTTGCATCCCTAACGGTACTCCATTATTTTGCAGAGACCAGTCATCCCCCGATCAAAATAAGATCACCGATCCTGGATGTGCATTTGCATCCGCCATTCAGTCTAACGTGGAGCCTTGTAGCTGACTTTGGCATATTGGGATCAACTATCTTAGCAGTCGTTACCCATGGTACCGCTGATGTGCAACATGGTCACACAATCTACCACGATTGGACCGTCACCATCTACCCAGGTATTCCATTTTTTAACCCTCTCGCCTTCTCTTTCATTGTTGTACTAGTAGTATACTTAGTAGTACTAGTAGGAGTACTTTTTACCTTGGAGGACGCGTATAGCTAGCTAGGCCCTTGAAGACTTGAACCCACTAGCTGCCACCATTTTTGTTTTTCCATGTCTTACTATCTCATCCATGTAGCCAAGAGTGGCTATATATAATAAGCCGGTTATTTTACTTCCTCTATACCGGAGTAGTACTATTTGCTGCACAGTATTACTGACCACCATATTTGAGCACAACATTATTATGCATGGACCTTGACTATGTGTGTCACCATGTGTCCAGATCTGGGATGCCGCATGTACCAGATGAACGGCGTCGAGTTCGACCCCCTTGATGCTACGTGGGTGCCGAGGGACACTCTTGGAGAGTACTCGCTTTTCATCGGGGACATCTACCCCATTGTGAAGCGGATGCCACCTTCTGTGCACGACACGGAAGGCCTGCCGTTCATGAAGCATGGTTGTGTCTTCAGTGCGCACCGCTGGATGAACGACATGCTGGGACACGCTATCCCTGATTTATGCCGCTTCAGCTTGGATGAGTCTCCATCATGTGGAACTGGACTAGAAAGCTGCGACAATGATTCCCGTTGCCCACTGCTATGGATCGTGCCATCCATGAAGAACACCTGGGACTGGAACCTGGAGGAGGACATGTAGCCCATCTATAACGTGTAAGTGGAGTACGGTAATTGTGAACGGTAGTGCTATGAATATATGTAGACTAGTCGTGCACAAATTTATCACATGAATAGGAGATGAACTTGTGTGGCATACTGACATTTGTCCTTTAGAATTTATTACTAGTAAATGTGTTATGTGTACGTGCAACTTGTGTGGTTGTTGCACGGGCTCCAACATGCTCTTTGAGAAAAAAAAGGTGGCACAGCTTTGGATATATGTGACGTGGCGGCATCATACAGTAGCATCGTTCGCTATAGTTGTAGTACACTCCTACTAGGACGACAACTCCTATAAAACTTTGCGCTTGGCTCTTTGCCTCTTCGGGAGGTTCAACAGTTCGTACTCGTGTGAACCTTGCACTTGACTCTTCGCCTCTTTGGAAGGTCCAACAATGATGATACTACAGTACAATATGCTTCTGGCAATCTGACACCGATTGAACTGTTGCACATCCACCGCGAGGGCGAGGGCGAGGGAGAGGGAGAGGGAGAGGGAGAGGGCGCTGTAGTCAAAACCCTCTCCTCGTCCTGCGAACCACTGCGCGCGTGGGCAAGGGAGAGGCGTAGTAAGCAAGCTTCTCCATCTTAGTCAGAGAGAACTATTCAACTAGTGACTAGGTATGGAGCAAAATGAGTGAAGTGAGCGTAGAGGCATAGGGATACTGTAGAAAGGAAGTCCTCGCGATCCATTGTTCCCCATCTTAGTCAGAGAGAACTATTCAACTAGTCTTCGCCGTGAAGTGACAATAGACGTTGTAGCAGATGGGACACGTAATTAATAAGCTGAACCAGCGTGTTGGTGTTACTAAATCAGCCTTACCCAGTACTGCCATCATGTTTGCCAGTAGAGCATGCTTCCGCAAATATGCCTACGCACCTCTGTCCTCCATTAACTGACATATGGGCCCTCTTGTGGTAAACCCACATGTCATCGGTGTAACTATTTACACTCCGAAGGACGGTATATCCTGGTAGTAGTACTAGTAGAATTGAGATTTAATGCACTTTCTTCCCCGTCTTTCACTCTTCTTCCTCCTCTCTTCTTCTTCCTCCTCTCTTCCCCATCATCCACCGCACACCATTTACGCCCGCTCACTGCTCGCCTGCCCGCGCCATCTTCCTTGGTAGATCGCGCGGACCATATCCCCCCGCTCACTGCTCGGCCACACGAGGAGAAGCTTCTTCGCTCGCCCGCCCGAATCCACTTCCCCGCTGGCTCGCAGGCACCGAAAACCCCAATGGCAGAACTGACTGACATGCAGAGCCGCGATTGGAATTCCCTCCCCGATGTTCTCTTGGAGCAAATCTGTAGTCGTATGGACCTACTCAGCACCGTCTGTCTGGCCGCATGCTCGGTGTCTTTGTATCGTCTACTCGTCTGCAACCGGACGACTCTTTTCAAGACACCCTGCTTGCTGATGCCTGATCCTCGCAGGTGGCCCAGACACCGACTTGACGATCCTACGGAGGTTTCCGTGGTGCCCCTCGACATGCTACCACTACCCGTCCACATGTCCTTCATGCGCGGCCACTACTAGGTGGGCATGAAGGCCAACTGAATCGTCCTCATCCACCACTCCGGTAGTCTGTGGCGTCTCGTGGATATCTACACCCAGCGAGAGATCACCCTTCCATCGTTGGATACCGCCGCCATCGAGCCTCGCGGCCCGCCGGACACTCCTGCCTACTACGCACGAGACGCATCAAGCTTTTGGCTCGACCTCTGTTTGCATCTGCGAAGTGCCCACACCATCAGAAGACTACATGGATTACAAGCTCATTGCCTTCTTCAACATGGGATTAGTCTATCTGGAACCCGGTCGCCATACATGGTTATGGCTCATCATCAATCCTGTTGAGGCAACATTTATGTCTGATGCTATAATGCACGATGGCATCGTTTACGCGGTCGACGCACAGATTGGCTGCCTATACTGGTGGAATCTATCGTCGTGTAATTGTTCTGTCTCATCTCATCTTTACCTTATGCATACGACTGCCTGTTCATTTGTTACAAATTTAGAATGCATAGCATGTCTATAACCACATCATTGCTATATGTTCCTCTCATTTCCTAGATTTTTATGACCACACATGTTATTGTTAGAGTTGATATGAGAACAATTGGAATCTAATTATTGTTAGAATACATATTATGAGCATAACATCATGATTGCTATATGTTACTCTCATTTACAAGATTTTTATAACAACGCATGTTAGTGCTTGGAGTTGATATGAGAACAGTAGTAGTAAGTGCTATGGTAGAATATGAGTAGGCCCTGTCATAGCTATTTTCCTCTCATTGTTACATGATGTTTGAACCATGACATATTGCTAGAATATGAAAGCCGTTGGCTTATTTTTTTAACTTGGGGTATGATTATGACCATGGCATTGCAATTCTCTGTCTACGATATGTGTCACTGTTATAATAATCTTAATTCCACACATACTCTGAACATGATTGTTTATTTTTTTCCTTTTGGTCTCCAATTTGAATTGTTGCAGCAGACGCAAATGCGCTGGCCTTCATGATTCCAGGACCTGGAATCATACCAGCCGATAGGTGGTGGTTTATCGCTCGTTCAGCTGATGGCGGTCATTTGATGCTCATTCGCACGTACCAAATTGAACAAACCATTACATCAAACCACATGCAGTACAATGCGTGGGGCGTTCGTGACATTGATGGCTATGGCTGCTTCGTGTTCGAGAAAGATCCCATCTCCGTTGGGCCAGGCGTATTCAACTGGAGGCGGGTTTACAGCCTCGGCAACAACTCCTTGTTCCTCGGGCTCAATTATCCGATCATCCAACCAATCATCGATCATATCACAGGTGATGATTACCGTGCTATGCAACTTCCATTCGCGAGGGGGGCTGTGTTTAGACATCATACCATGGGTTTCATGAATCACCATATCCAGAGATTCGTCGACACATCTTGTTGCCAGATAATCTTCAGTGTGTGAAAAGGCATCAAGCTTCCATCCGATGGATGACTTTTGTAAACCCGACATGCAGCGATGTGGTTCATGCCAATAGCAAATATGCACAACTTGATTCGTGCTGATATCTAGACTGAGCCATGTATTCTGCTGCTGTAGCACGACCCTCTTTTGTTGGATATTATGTACAGTTGTTAGTTTAAAGCACTCCTCTGGTTTGAAGGATAGATACCTTCCTGGGATCAAGTGCATCCTAACCTAACTCACCTGCGTAGGATGTACTGATAATGATGATGGAGCCATATATATATATATATATATATATATATATATATATATATATATATATATATATATATATATATATATATATATATGGTCTATTCTGCTAATATTAGCAGAATAACTATTCTGCACACCACTTTGGCACTGCACGCTGAACAGAAGCGCACTGCATCATTTTGACGACGAGCACTGCAATAGAGACTAGTGAACTTCGCGGCAAAAAAAATTGCATGCAGTGTTTTTCTGGTACTGTTTTCGCTCTAGTTTTTTAACCGTTTATTGGAACGAGGCGTATGATATACCGTTGGAAAGCTATGGATTAGGCGCAACTTCTCCATGTTGAACACTTTTCGAGATTCCTTGCGGCTTAAGAGCAGTTTCAAAAATGGCGCGGCGGACGACGAGTGACAGCCAGCGTTTTTTGGTGATTTCTTCTAAACCGCTCGTGGGAATGAAGCAAACGATACGCCGTTGGATAGATATCGTCGAGGCGCATCTTTTTCATATATAAATTTTTCTCTAATTCGTTACGATTTAAGAGCAGTTTCAAATTTACTAAATCGCGGAACTCTGTTTTTCAAAAAAAATTGAAATGTTCGGTACTGTTTTCACTCCAGTTTTTGAACCGTTTGTCGAAACGAGGCGTGTTATACGCCGTTGGAACGCTACAGACAAGGCGCAACTTTCATATGTTGAAATGGTTTTGATATTTCTTATGGTTTTTAGTTAATTTGGAAAATCGTGCGGCTGACTTCGAGAGGCAGCGGCTGTTTTTTTTGCGAAATTTTTACGAACGGCTGGTCGGAATGATTCAAATCATACGCCGTTGGAAAGATATCGACGAGACGCAACTTTTTCATGTAGAACACTCTCTCTAATTCCTTACGGTTTAAGAGCAGTTTTGATTTTACCAAAAAGCGGACACTCTGTTTTTTGCGACACCCAAATGGACGTGGGTACTTCATCCGACTGAAAACCGTACTGCAACGGACGAAAAACCGCACTGCATCACACGGGTAAGAGAACTGCATGGTTTCTTTTATTCAAACGTGATTTTTTTCAAGGACGAGAAAGTAGAGTGCACTTCACATTGGGTGTAAATGAACCACAACACTATCAAGAAGTGAACCGCATTACTTTTTTTCGCTTTCGTAACAATTTTTTTGCACTTACGTGATGAACAACATCATACAGCCGACCGCACTGCTTCAGACGGAAAACCACACTGCATCGGATAAGCAAGCACACTTCATGATTTCTCTTGTCGGACATACATTTTCTTAAGACGAGCGAGTGAATCACACTTCACGTTGAACATAAGTGAACCTCAATAGTATTTAGAAGTGAAACTCATTATTTTGTTGCCGTTTACATGAAAAAAAATTGCACTTCACATCGGTAGGTAGTGAACCGAACGCATACCCAAAGTAAACCGCATTACTTTTTTTGCCTATTCTTTTGTGTTTTTACTTTTTGGGTCTAAGTGAACCTCAAGACTCTTGAAAATGAGCCGCAAGCACTCTCGAAAGTGAACCACGCTGCTCTTTTTTAGTATTTTAAACTTCAACGAACATGACGTAAACATTTGCAAATACTTTTTTTAAATGAAGTGTACTAAGCGAACAAATTTTCATCTGCATGTACACACAAGACACCCTGACCAGCAAACCAGTTGAACATCATCTCTGGTTCAAATGAAACAAAAATACTGTGCACAACAATATAGCCAACAGCTAAGCCAAAGATTATTTGGAATTTTCAAATGAACCACAAACAAAAAACACACCACAAAGAACCCGTGCATACGGTAATCACTTTTTTGCAGTGCACTCTTTTTCTCTATTTTTTGGAACTGGACACAAGGTTGGGGGGCTTGCAGTGCTGCTGCCACACTGCATGCCTCGTGGAGCCGGACTGCAACTCCGCGCGTCTTTGTGTCGTCATCAGGAGTGGTTGAGGGAGGTCCTGCTCAATGCACTGTCAAATCAAGGCATGTATTGCTCGGTCATGTTTTAGGTAATTTTTACTGTACTCCCTGAGAAGTGTGGATTTACCTTCAATGAACTGCGCATTCAAGCTACAGAACTGCTTTTGCCCGCACAAACAATTTTGTGCGCCGACGGACTGTACTGACGGCCGAGACGACCTGCATCGTGGAGTGACATGTACAGCATCAGTGAAGAACAAGAGAGGAGCAGAGGTGAAAGAGAGACGAGGCTATCGTGCACACCGGTGTCAATGAACTACAGGAGGCGTCAACGTGCTGGCCACCCAACACAGATGGCTAGAGGACCTCGCGCTGGCCACCCAGCTGCCAAAGTACTACACACGCACGTGCAACGAACTGCATCACCACTGGGGTTGCATCGTCGGCGCGACCCGCAATGCTGGATAGGAGCAGTTGAGTTGATGGAGCGGTCGCCAGTGATTTGCTATAGAGGCGAGGTGGAGCAGAAGACTTCCTGGAGCTGGCGAGACGAGGTGCTGCCGCTGTCGTTGTCGACGAGTTACTGGAGCTCATGCACGGGCAAATGGAATCACACACCATGAGCAGCCGAACTGTAGCGTCATGTGGGCTGCATCGCCACCGTCGGTGGCTCCGGCTAGGGAAGGAGGAGCTCGGGGGGAGGCAGCCATGGAAACCAAACTGCAGTGGGCCAGGAACCGAGCTACACTGGATGGCGCCTGAGCACCACAGCTGCGCGCTCAAGCAAGCTGGGGGAGTTGCTGCCGGCGGTGGCGCATCCCATCTCCACTGCATGACCAAGTAAATGCAAATCGGGAGGCCCTCCCTTGGGGGATAACCAAAGTTGAGGAATGGTGGGGTGGGAGGCTGAGAAGGCCACGAGGCAACGGAGATGAGCAGGGGGAGCACTGTGCTGTTGGGTAGGCCACGGCGGGGCGGCGGTAGTGGATCTGCACCGGCAGCCGCGAGGGGTGGCTGGTGGCAGCTCGCGGAACAGGGGAGGGGTGGTGATGCCCAAGATGGGAGGAGCCTGAAGATGGGAAAGTGACGACAGGGTGGCACGCTCGGATCCACACCGGCAGCCACGCTAGGAACCTGGGCGACGCTCATGGATCCAGGGCAGTCAGGAGGGAGGGGGTGGAGGGCGACGACACCGGTGGAGGAAGGAAGTTGGGGGAAGAGGGAGAGGCCGGATCCAGTGCCCTGGGATCCCGACGACAGCTACTGGTGAAGGGAGAGGGAGCCAATGGTGCAGAGGAAGTGGTGGTGGCCGTCACGGGGCGGTGGTGGTGGCCGGGGCGGGGCGGCGCGTGGTGGTGGCCGGGGCGGGCCAGGGCTGCGCGGGTGGTGGCCGAGGTGGGGCGGCGCGAGGTTGTGGTCGGGGCGGGGCGGCGTGGTTGGTCGCCGGGAAGGTGGAGAAGGGAGGGGCGTCGTTGGGGGAGAAGAGGTCGTGGGGCAGGGGGCAGCAAGAGGTGGGGAAGGTGGAGGTAGTGGGTGGAGGTGGTGGCGCGGGGGAAGGAGGTGGTGGGGCGGCGGCGCGGGGCAGGGAGGTGGGGGGGCGGCGGCGTGGGGGGTGGGGGGGAGGGAGGTGGTGGTGCGACGCGGTGGGGTGGGCTGAAGGAAGGAGGTGGAGGGAGTGGGTGGAGGCAGTTTTCCTGGGTTGTTGTGCGGTCCGTGTCAGATGATCGAATAGTACAGAAGTGTTAGCAGAATAAGGATTGGGTGTGCAGAATAAGGTCTTAAGGGGTGTTAGCAGAATAGACCCACCCTATATATATATATGTATATGTATATATATATATATACATATACATATATAAATATATATATATATATATACAAACGGTCTATTCTGCTAATATTAGCAGTAACTATTCTGCACACCACTTCCGCACTTCATGCTGAATGCAAGTGCACTGCATCTTCTTGACGACGAGCACTGCAATATAGACTAGTGAACTTCGCGTCGGAAAAAACTACACGCAGTGTTTTTCTGGTACTGTTTTCGCTCTAATTTTTTGATTGTTTATCGTAACGAGGCTTATAATATACCGTTGAAAAGCTATGGATTAGGTGCAACTTCGACATGTTGAACAGTTTTCGAGATTCCACACGGTTTAAGAGCAGTTTTGAAAATGGTGCGGCGGATGACGAGTGGCAGCGAGCCTTTTTCGTGTTTTTTTCTAAACCGCTTGTCGGAATGAAGCAAATGACACGCCGTTGGATAGATATCGTCGAGGCGCATCTTTTTCATATATAAATGTTTCTCTAATTCGTTACGGTTTAAGAGCAGTTTCAAATTTACTAAATCGCGGAACTCTGTTTTTCAATTTTTTTGAAATTTTTGGTACTGTTTTTGCTCCAGTTTTCTAACCGTTTGTCGGAACGAGACGTATGACACGCCGTTGGAAAGCTATGGACAAGGCGCAACTTTCATATGTTGAAATGGTTTTGAGATTCTTTACGGTTTTTAGTTAATTTTGAAAATCGTGCGGCTGACTTTGAGAGGCAGCGGCTGTTTTTTGTGAATTTTTTACGAACGGCTGGTCGGAATAATTCAAATCATACGCCGTTGGAAAGATATCGACGAGACGCAACTTTTTCATGTAGAACACTCTCTCTAATTCCTTACGATTTAAGAGCAGTTTCGATTTTACCAAAAAGCGGACACTCTGTTTTTCGCGAGACCAAAATCGTCATATTTACTGCATCGGACAGAAGAACGCATTGCTTCAGACAAAATACCACACTGCATCAGATGGTCAAGCGCACTGCATGGTTTCTTTTTGTTTAGACGTATTTTTTCTCGGACGAGGAAAGAAGAACGCACTGCTTTCAGACGAAATACCGCACTTCATTAGATGGGCAAGTGCACTGCATGGTTTCTTTTTGTTTAGACTTATTTTTTCTCGGACGGGGAAAGAAGAACGCACTGCTTCAGACGAAATACCGCACTTCATTAGATGGGCAAGTGCACTGGATGGTTTTTTCTTGTGGGACGTAATTTTTCCCAAACAAGGTGGAGTGCACTTCATGTCGAGCGGTGGTGAACCGCAATACTATGAAAAGTGAACCACATTCTTTTTCTTTTATCGTCTCCATAATTTTTTTATCTACGAGTATGCACTGCAGGGACAAGGTGAGTGTACTGCATCAATTTTTCTTTTTCCAATTTTCTTTCTACTGCACATAACAACAGAGTGAGCTGCATTAAAAAAACAATTTTTCCAATTTGTTTTTGCATTTGGCAACATAGTGAACCACTGCGAGAGAGAAGATCACTGCGGCTATGAAACAAGTGAGCTGCACATAAACAAATTTTTGTTGTTGTTTTCTTCAATGAATGTTTTCGCGAGAGCTGCGATCTGTACATCTCTGGACTACGAGACGGGGCGAATGAACTACAGTGATCCTCTTTTTAATCCATAGTACAAACACACACAAATTACAATGACGAGGAACTACTACAACAACAAAAAAAGAACTCCACTTTTGTGCACAAACTGAGCTGCACTAGAGTGGCACCAGGAACTGCAACACGCCATTTAGATCACCTCCTCTCTTCCTTCAGGGATCTGCAAAGAACAGCGTGGCCGACCACACAGAGAGCGGCTGCTGGCACATTCACGGCACCGCACCAAGATCATAGGCGAACTGCAGACAAGCAAAATCTGAACAAAAGAAGGACCCATAGTGCAATAGAACAATGGTGACGCACCGCACTACAACAAGGGGAACTAGGCGAACTGCATGCCGGTGACGCCCTATCTTAACTGAATGCCGTAGAGGAGATCTGACGCACAACGACATCAGGATCCAGAGCGGCAGTGGGAGACAAGATTGAGATGCCATTGGCGGCACTTGCGGGCATAAGGGAGATGTGAGGGAGGAAGATGAAGGCAATTAGGGAGAGGAGGGGAGGCTCACCTTCGGTGCTGCTGTGGTCACCTGAGCACCATCGCTGTCCATGCACCATGTAGTCCATTTGCGTACGCGAGAACGGGAGTATGAACGGCTGCCGTGCCAAAAAAGGAAAAAAAAAACTCCTGTGATCCGCACCGCACGATGTGGTGCACTGCGCAGCGGGGAGGGGATGTTTCTGCACGCGCCCAACAAGTGCACTGCAGGTGGAGCATCGTCGGACTGAACGTTGGAGCGGGGAAGGCCGCTCGGGATCCCTCACCTCCAGGGAATGTGGCGACGGGATCTGGCCTGGGATGCTTCGATCCGTCACCTGGAGTGTCGCCAGAGGCTTCGGTTGTGGGGGATGGGATGGGGCGGCTAGCTTGGAGGGGGCGTGGCGGCTCGATGTGCCTGGATGTGGGAGGCCAGCTTGGCACCCGCAGCTGCGTACGGGGCCGGGACGGACGAATCTGGCTGCAGGGGACGGGTCGCGCCGGCCACGAGCCATGGTGGCAGAGGGGATGGCACGAATCGACGAGCGCCACCGTGGGACTGGGGCAGGGCCGCGCCGGATCCGGGTGTGGGAAGGGTGGATCCAGCCGCGGCGACCAGCAGGAAGTTGGCGGATGCCCATGCTCCTCCGGCCGTCGGATGCAACCCGCGCGGCACCACCTATGGACAAAGGAGAAGGCCGGGGAGAGATAGAGCTACGGGAATAGGATACCAACGCAGGGCGGCGCGGGGTCAGGGGCCCGTCGGCGGGCACGAGATCCGCGTGGCCGCGCATCACCGGGAGGGGGTGTGTATGCTCGAATTAGAAGGAGGAGGCGGAGGGGTGGGCCGGTGGCTTAGGGAAGAAGCCGGAGCAGGTCGTCAAAGCTCGGTGGCTCGGCCCCCCAGCGGCGAGTGGAGGGAGGTGGTGTGGCGATGCAGGAAGGAGGTGGTGCGGCGGTGGGAGGGAGTGTTGGAAATATGCCCTAGAGGCAATAATAAAAGCATTATTATTATATTTCTTTGTTCATGATAATTGTCTTTATTCATGCTATAATTGTGTTATCCGGAAATCGTAATACATGTGTGAATAACAGACACCAACATGTCCCTAGTGAGCCTCTAGTTGACTAGCTCGTTGATCAACAGATAGTCATGGTTTCCTGACTATGGACACTGAATGTCATTGATAACGAGATCACATCATTGGGAGAATGATGTGATGGACAAGACCCAATCCTAAACATAGCACAAGATCGTATAGTTCGTTTGCTAGAGTTTTCCAATGTCAAAGTATCTTTTCCTTAGACCATGAGATCGTGTAACTCCCGGATACCGTAGGAGTGCTTTGGGTATGCCAAACGTCACAACGTAACTGGGTGACTATAAAGGTAGACTACGGGTATCTCCGAAAGTGTCTGTTGGGTGACATGGATCAAGACTGGGATTTGTCACTCCGTATGACGGAGAGGTATCACTGGGCCCAGTCGGTAATGCATCATCATAATGAGCTCAGAGTGACCAAGTGTCTGGTCACGGGATCATGCATTACGGTACGAGTAAAGTGACTTGCCGGTAACGAGATTGAACGAGGTATTGGGATACCGACAATCGAATCTCGGGCAAGTAACATATCGATAGACAAAGGGAATAGTGTACGGGGTTGATAGAATCCTCGACATCGTGGTTCATCCGATGAGATCATCGTGGAGCATGTGGGAGCCAACATGGGTATCCAGATCCCGCTGTTGGTTATTAACCGGAGAGTCGTCTCGGTCATGTCTGCTTGTCTCCCGAACCCGTAGGGTCTACACACTTAAGGTTCAGTTACGCTAGGGTTGTAGGGATATGTATATGCAGTAACCCGAATGTTGTTCGGAGTCCCGGATGAGATCCCGGACGTCACGAGGAGTTCCGGAATGGTCCGGAGGTAAAGATTTATATATGGGAAGTCATGTTTCGGGCATCGGGACAAGTTTCGGGGTTATCGGTATTGTAGCGGGACCACCGGAAGGGTCCCGGGGGTCCACCGGGTGGGTCCACCTGTCCCGGGGGGCCACATGGGCTGTAAGGGGGTGCGCCTTGGCCTAATGGGCCAAGGGCACCAGCCCCACATAGGCCCATGCGCCTAGGGTTTAAGGGGGAAAGAGTCCTAGGAGGGGAAGGCACCTCCTAGGTGCCTTGGGGGGGAGGGAAACCCCCCTTGGCCGCCGCACCCCCTAGGAGATTGGATCTCCTAGGGCCAGCCACCCCCCCCCTTGGCCCTCCTATATATAGTGGGGGAGAGGAGGGACTTCATACCTGAACGCCTTGGCCCTTGGTTGCCTCCTTCTCCCTCCCCAACACCTCCTCCACCTCCATAGTGCTTAGCGAAGCTCTGCCGGAGTACTGCAGCTCCATCAACACCACGCCGTCGTGCTGCTGCTGGTGCCATCTCCCTCAACCTCTCCTCCCTCCCTTGTTGGATCAAGAAGGAGGATACGTGGCTGTTCCGTACGTGTGTTGAACGCGGAGGTGCCGTCCGTTCGGCGCTGGTCATCGGTGATTTGGATCACGTCGAGTACGACTACATCATCACCGTTCTTTTGAACGCTTCCGCTCGCGATCTACAAAGGTATGTAGATGCATCTAATCACTCGTTGCTAGATGAACTCCTAGATGATCTTGGTGAAACGAGTAGGAAAATTTTTGTTTTCTGCAACGTTCCCCAACAGTGGCATCATGAGCTAGGTCTATGCGTAGTTCTTCTTGCGCGAGTAGAACACAATTTGTTGTGGGCGTAGATTTGTCAACTTTCTTGCCGTTACTAGTCCTTTCTTGCTTCAGCGGTATTGTGGGATGAAGCGGCCCGGACCAACCTTACACGTACGCTTACGTGAGACCGGTTCCACCGACTAACATGCACTAGTTGCATAAGGTGGCTGGCGGGTGTCTGTCTCTCCTACTTTAGTTGGAGCGGAATCGATGAACAGGGTCCTAATGAAGGGTAAATAGAAGTTGACAAATCACGTTGTGGCTTTAACGTAGGTAAGAAAACGTTCTTGCTAGAACCCTAATTCAGCCACGTAAAACTTGCAACAACAATTAGAGGACGTCTAACTTGGTTTTGCAGCAAGTGGTTTGTGACATGATATGGCCAAAGTTGTGATGAATGATGAATGATCTATATGTGATGTATGAGATGTTCATGCTATTGTAATAGGAATCACGACTTGCATGTCGATGAGTATGACAACCGGCAGGAGCCATAGGAGTTGTCTTTATTCTTTTATATGACCTGCGTGTCATCAAGAAACGCCATGTAAATTACTTTACTTTATTGCTAAACGCGTTAGCCATAGTAGTAGAAGTAATAGTTGGCGAGCAACTTCATGGAGACACGATGATGGAGATCATGATGATGGAGATCATAGTGTCAAGCCGGTGACAAGATGATCATGGAGCCCCAAGATGGAGATCAAAGGAGCTATGTGATATTGGCCATATCATGTCACGTTTATCATTTGATTGCATGTGATGTTTATCATGTTTTGCATCTTGTTTAATTAGAACGACGGTAGTAAATAAGATGATCCCTCACAATAAATTCAAGAAGTGTTCCCCCTAACTGTGCACCGTTGCGACAGTTCGTTGTTTCAAAACACCACGTGATGATCAGGTGTTTTATTCAGACGTTCACATACAACGGGTGTAAGACAGATTTACACATGCAAACACTTAGGTTGACTTGACGAGCCTAGCATGTACAGACATGGCCTCGGAACACAGAAGACCGAAAGGTCGAGCATGAGTCGTATAGAAGATACGATCAACATGAAGATGTTCACCGATGTTGACTAGTCCGTCTCACGTGATGATCGGACACGGTCTAGTTTAACTCGGATCATGTAATACTTAGATGACTAGAGGGATGTCTAATCTAAGTGGGAGTTCACTAATAATTTGATTAGTTGAACTTAATTATCATGAACTTAGTCTAAAATCTTTGCAATATGTCTTGTAGATCAAATGGCCAACGTAGTCCTCAACTTCAACGCGTTCCTAGAGAAAACTAAGCTGAAAGACGATGGCAGCAACTATACGGACTGGGTCCGGAACCTGAGGATCATCCTCATAGCTGCCAAGAAAGATTATGCCCTACAAGCACCGCTCGGTGACGCACCCGTTCTCCCTGCAGAACAAGATGTTATGAACGCTTGGCAGGCATGTTTCGATGACTACTCCCTCGTTCAGTGCGGCATGCTTTACAGCTTAGAGCCGGGGCTCCAAAAGCGTTTTGAGAGACATGGAGCATATGAGATGTTCGAAGAGCTGAAAATGGTTTTCCAAGCTCATGCCCGGGTCGAGAGATATGAAGTCTCCGACAAATTCTTCAGCTGTAAGATGGAGGAAAACAGTTCTGTCACTGAGCACATACTCACTATGTCTGGGTTGCATAACCGCTTGACTCAGCTAGGAGTTAATCTCCCGGATGATGCGGTCATTGACAGAATCCTCCAGTCGCTTCCACCAAGCTACAAGAGCTTTGTGATGAACTTCAATATGCAGGGGATGGAAAAGACCATTCCTGAAGTATTTGCTATGCTGAAATCAGCGGAGGTAGAAGTCAGGAAGGAACATCAAGTGTTGATGGTCAATAAAACCACTAAGTTCAAGAAAGGCAAGGGTAAAAAGAACTTCAAGAAGGACGGCAAGGAGGTTGCCGCGCCCGGCAAGCAAGCTGCCGGGAAGAAGCCAAAGAATGGACCCAAGCCCGAGACTGAGTGCTTTTATTGCAAGGGAAGCGGTCACTGGAAGCGGAACTGCCCTAAGTACTTAGCGGATAAGAAGGCCGGCAAAACAAAAGGTATATGTGATATACATGTAATTGATGTGTACCTTACTAGTGCCCGTAGTGGCTCCTGGGTATTTGATACCGGTGCAGTTGCTCACATTTGTAACTCAAAGCAGGGGCTGCGGAATAAGCGGAAACTGGCAAAGGACGAGGTGACGATGCGCGTCGGGAATGGTTCCAAGGTCAATGTGATCGCCGTCGGCACGCTACCTCTGCATCTCCCTTCGGGATTAGTTTTAAACCTTAATAATTGTTATTTAGTGCCAGCTTTGAGCATGAACATTGTATCGGGATCTCGTTTAATTCGAGATGGCTACTCTTTTAAATCTGAGAATAATGGTTGTTCCATTTTTATGAGAGATATGTTTTATGGTCATGCTCCTATGGTGAATGGTTTATTCTTCATGAATCTCGAACGTGATGCTACACATGTTCATAATGTGAGTACCAAAAGAAGTAAGGTTGATAATGATAGTCCCACATACTTGTGGCACTGCCGCCTTGGTCACATAGGTGTCAAACGCATGAAGAAGCTCCATGCTGATGGACTTTTAGAGTCTCTTGATTATGTATCATTTGACACGTGCGAACCATACCTTATGGGTAAAATGACCAAGACTCCGTTCTCAGGAACAATGGAGCGAGCAACCGACTTATTGGAAATCATACATACTGATGTGTGCGGTCCGATGAGTGTTGAGGCTCGCGGTGGCTATCGTTATGTTCTCACTCTCACTGATGATTTAAGTAGGTATGGGTATATCTACTTAATGAAACACAAGTCTGAAACCTTTGAAAAGTTCAAGGAATTTCAGAGTGAGGTTGAAAATCAACGTGACAGGAAAATCAAGTTTCTACGATCAGATCGTGGAGGAGAATACTTGAGTCACGAGTTTGGGGCACACTTAAGAAAATGTGGAATAGTTTCACAACTCACGCCGCCTGGAACACCTCAGCGTAATGGTGTGTCCGAACGTCGTAATCGCACTCTGTTAGATATGGTGCGATCTATGATGTCTCTTACCGATTTACCGCTTTCTTTTTGGGGCTATGCTTTAGAGACTGCCGCATTCACTTTAAATAGGGCTCCGTCGAAATCCGTTGAGACGACACCGTATGAATTGTGGTTTGGGAAGAAACCTAAGCTGTCGTTTCTAAAAGTTTGGGGATGCGATGCTTATGTCAAGAAACTTCAACCTGAAAAGCTCGAACCCAAGTCGGAAAAATGCGTCTTCATAGGATACCCAAAAGAAACTATTGGGTACACCTTCTACCTCAGATCCGAAGGCAAGATCTTTGTTGCCAAGAATGGGTCCTTTCTGGAGAAAGAGTTTCTCTCGAAAGAAGTAAGTGGGAGGAAAGTAGAGCTTGATGAAGTATTGCCTCTTGAACCGGAAAATGGCGCAACTCAAGAAAATGTTCCTGAGGTGCCAGCACCGACTAGAGAGGAAGTTAATGATAATGATCAAGATACTTCTGATCAAGCTCCTACTGAAATTCGAAGGTCCACAAGGACACGTTCCGCACCAGAGTGGTACGGCAACCCTGTCTTGGAAATCATGTTGTTAGACAACGGTGAACCTTCGAGCTATGAAGAAGCGATGGCGGGCCCGGATTCCGACAAATGGCTGGAAGCCATGAAATCCGAGATAGGATCCATGTATGAAAACAAAGTATGGACTTTGACTGACTTGCCCGTTGAGCGGCGAGCCATAGAAAATAAATGGATCTTTAAGAAGAAGACAGACGCGGATGGTAATGTGACCATCTATAAAGCTCGGCTTGTCGCTAAGGGTTATCGACAAGTTCAAGGGGTTGACTACGATGAGACTTTCTCACCGGTAGCGAAGCTGAAGTCTGTCTGAATCATGTTAGCAATTGTCGCATTCTATGATTACGAAATATGGCAAATGGACGTCAAAACGGCATTCCTTAATGGTTTACTTAAGGAAGAATTGTATATGATGCAGCCGGAAGGTTTTGTCGATCCTAAGAATGCTGACAAAGTGTGCAAGCTCCAACGCTCGATTTATGGGCTGGTGCAAGCATCTCGGAGTTGGAACATTCGCTTTGATGAGATGATCAAAGCGTTTGGGTTTACACAGACTTATGGAGAAGCCTGCGTTTACAAGAAAGTGAGTGGGAGCTCTGTAGCATTTCTCATATTATATGTAGATGACATACTTTTGATGGGAAATGATATAGAACTCTTGGACAGCATCAAGGCCTACTTGAATAAAAGTTTTTCAATGAAGGACCTTGGAGAAGCTGCTTATATATTAGGCATCAAAATCTATAGAGATAGATCGAGACGCCTCATAGGTCTTTCACAAAGCACATACCTTGATAAGATATTGAAGAAGTTCAATATGGATCAATCCAAGAAGGGGTTCTTGCCTGTGTTGCAAGGTATGAAATTGAGCTCAGCTCAATGTCCGACCACGGCAGAAGATATAGAAGAGATGAGCATCATCCCCTATGCCTCAGCCATAGGTTCTATTATGTATGCCATGCTGTGTACCAGACCTGATGTTAACCTTGCCGTCAGTTTGGTAGGAAGGTACCAAAGTAATCCCGGCAAGGAACACTGGACAGCGGTCAAGAATATCCTGAAGTACCTGAAAAGGACTAAGGAAATGTTTCTCGTTTATGGAGGTGACGAAGAGCTCGTCGTAAAGGGTTACGTCGACGCTAGCTTCGACACAGATCTGGATGACTCTAAGTCACAAACCGGATACGTGTATATTTTGAATGGTGGGGCAGTAAGCTGGTGCAGTTGCAAGCAAAGCGTCGTGGCGGGATCTACATGTGAAGCGGAGTACATGGCAGCCTCGGAGGCAGCACATGAAGCAATATGGGTGAAGGAGTTCATCACCGACCTAGGAGTCATACCCAATGCGTCGGGGCCGATCAAGCTCTTCTGTGACAACACTGGAGCTATTGCACTTGCCAAGGAGCCCAGGTTTCACAAGAAGACAAGGCACATCAAGCGTCGCTTCAACTCCATTCGTGAAAATGTTCAAGATGGAGACATAGAGATTTGTAAAGTACATACGGACCTGAATGTAGCAGATCCGTTGACTAAACCTCTCCCTAGAGCAAAACATGATCAACACCAGAATTCCATGGGTGTTCGATTCATCACAACGTAACTAGATTATTGACTCTAGTGCAAGTGGGAGACTGTTGGAAATATGCCCTAGAGGCAATAATAAAAGCATTATTATTATATTTCCTTGTTCATGATAATTGTCTTTATTCATGCTATAATTGTGTTATCCGGAAATCGTAATACATGTGTGAATAACAGACACCAACATGTCCCTAGTGAGCCTCTAGTTGACTAGCTCGTTGATCAACAGATAGTCATGGTTTCCTGACTATGGACACTGGATGTCATTGATAACGAGATCACATCATTGGGAGAATGATGTGATGGACAAGACCCAATCCTAAACATAGCACAAGATCGTATAGTTCGTTTGCTAGAGTTTTCCAATGTCAAAGTATCTTTTCCTTAGACCATGAGATCGTGTAACTCCCGGATACCGTAGGAGTGCTTTGGGTATGCCAAACGTCACAACGTAACTGGGTGACTATAAAGGTAGACTACGGGTATCTCCGAAAGTGTCTGTTGGGTGACATGGATCAAGACTGGGATTTGTCACTCCGTATGACGGAGAGGTATCACTGGGCCCACTCGGTAATGCATCATCATAATGAGCTCAGAGTGACCAAGTGTCTGGTCACGGGATCATGCATTACGGTACGAGTAAAGTGACTTGCCGGTAACGAGATTGAACGAGGTATTGGGATACCGACGATCGAATCTCGGGCAAGTAACATATCGATAGACAAAGGGAATAGTGTACGGGGTTGATAGAATCCTCGACATCGTGGTTCATCCGATGAGATCATCGTGGAGCATGTGGGAGCCAACATGGGTATCCAGATCCCGCTGTTGGTTATTGACCGGAGAGTCGTCTCGGTCATGTCTGCTTGTCTCCCGAACCCGTAGGGTCTACACACTTAAGGTTCAGTTACGCTAGGGTTGTAGGGATATGTATATGCAGTAACCCGAATGTTGTTCGGAGTCCCGGATGAGATTCCGGACGTCACGAGGAGTTCCGGAATGGTCTGGAGGTAAAGATTTATATATGGGAAGTCCTGTTTCGGGCATCAGGACAAGTTTCGGGGTTATCGGTATTGTACCGGGACCACCGGAAGGGTCCCGGGGGTCCACCGGGTGGTCCACCTGTCCCGGGGGGCCACATGGGCTGTAAGGGGGTGCGCCTTGGCCTAATGGGCCAAGGGCACCAGCCCCACATAGGCCCATGCGCCTAGAGTTTAAGGGGGAAAGAGTCCTAGGAGGGGAAGGCACCTCCTAGGTGCCTTGGGGGGGAGGGAAACCCCCCTTGGCCGCCGCCCCCCCTAGGAGATTGGATCTCCTAGGGCCGGCCCCCCCCCCCCCCCCCGTTGGCCCTCCTATATATAGTGGGGGAGAGGAGGGACTTCATACCTGAACGCCTTGGCCCTTGGTTGCCTCCTTCTCCCTCCCCAACACCTCCTCCACCTCCATAGTGCTTAGCGAAGCTCTGCCGGAGTACTGCAGCTCCATCAACACCACGCCGTCGTGCTGCTGCTGGTGCCATCTCCCTCAACCTCTCCTCCCTCCCTTGCTGGATCAAGAAGGAGGAGACGTGGCTGTTCCGTACGTGTGTTGAACGCGGAGGTGCCGTCCGTTCGGCGCTGGTCATCGGTGATTTGGATCACGTCGAGTACGACTACATCATCACCGTTCTTTTGAACGCTTCCGCTCGCGATCTACAAAGGTATGTAGATGCATCTAATCACTCGTTGCTAGATGAACTCCTAGATGATCTTGGTGAAACGAGTAGGAAAATTTTTGTTTTCTGCAACGTTCCCCAACAGGGAGGTGCTGCAGTGGGGAAGGGGAAGAAGGTGGGGGAGACTAGTTGGTGGGCATGAGGAGTCGTGGGAGTGGGAGCAATGGGTGTGTTTTCTACTGGGATTGATCCGCTCGCTGTGTGTTAGGGTGTTAGCAAAATAAGGTTTTTGGTGTGCAGAATAAGGTCTTAAGGGGTGTTATCATAATAGACCCACCCTATATATATATCAGTTAGGCTTCAAGTGCGTACTTGTTCGTTAAACCTATGTATAAATTTTGACACAAAATACGACTAGTAAGTAGTACAGTAGCAGTACTAGTATACGTCGGTCAAATTATTCATCATGTCCACACATTGAATTGACGTGACAACACGCTGCGCTTGAGGTGACACAAGAATCCCAGCGGCGTTTTCGGGTATTCTGGACTTCAGATTTAGAGTACCACTTATCTGTCGAAATCTTTCATCATTCACTTAAAACAGTCGATTGATCATACATTGAGTACCATATAACTGGAATTACCGATGCAAGTCGAAGAAGGATTGGCCGATGCTGCCGACTGGCGTCAAGTTCGATCCTACGGATCAGGAGCTGATCGAGCACCTTGAGGCCAAAGTGAGTGCTGACAGCGCGAGATTTCAGTATCTCATCGATTTGTTCATACCAACCATCGACAGAGAGTACGGCATATGCTACACCCAACCTGAGAAACTTCCAGGTAAGGCACCGATCGGCCGTCTACTTGCACAAACATATTCCTTTGTTTATAGCTCTATTTTATTTTTAGACGCAGACCTGGTGAAGCAATTACAATTTTATAGTTAATAAAAGTGAAACAAGTGACTGCAACATGCCAAAGATGTTATGAAATGCCAACTATGTACACTAAAATCTGTATTCCACAATACTGCAGGTATCACACTGAGTGGCCTAAGGAAGCATTCCTTCTAGCGCAATTCCAGGGCGTTCAAAAGGGGCACGTGGACGCGTCACAAGATACAGTCAGAGTGCGACATGCACGCGATGTGGCACAAGACGGGCAATACCTTGTCGGTGATGGTCAATGGCCGGCAGACGGGCAGCAAAAAAGGTTCTGGTGCTGCACACCAACATGAACTTCGACCAGCAGAGGACCAACTGGGTGATGCACCAGTACCACCTCGGGGACCTGGAGCAAGAGAAGGAGCGGGAGCTAGTCCTCTGCAAGATTTTCTACCAGACGAACACTAGGGCTAGGAGTAAAAAGACTATAAGTTAGTTTGGTATTGGTAGTTGTACTACCTTGTCGTCCGCAAGTTGGTATTGTTGTTAATGATCTTTTGGTATGAACTTGCATTTGCTTCCAACCATCATGCCGAGGGTCGACGTGGATATAAAGTTGAATCATTTGTTTCGAAACGAATTTTCAGGCACCTGATTTTTATTTGATGGGTAGCATAAGCACCCGCTGTGCGAATTCCAAGTTCTCCAATTTTTTTGAAACAAGTGCATGCACTTATTACCATGATAAAAAACAATATCCGTGCTGCATCCCAGTTATCAGTCTGTACTTGCAGAATTCTCTCGTTTATTGAGCACGTATATTGATTTTTTAGGTCGAGCAAGTTTCAACTGGGTTGTAGACTTCCCAGGTTTGGTTTTGTTTTTAACAGGCCCAGCCCATGATGATAATGGGGCACAAAGATCCAGCAGGTATCTACTGGCCTCTGGCCCGCCAGCGTGAGTTATATTTTGTCTTAAAACATCCGCAGGCAATTTTTTTTACTGAATCAAACACATAGCCCAGTTTTATTTTCCTCTTGAAACGCATGTCCTACATATGTTTTCTAATCTCTACCTATAGTTTTACTAGTTCATATACATGTATCATTATATTGAAAACACATAAAATTCCCTTTTCATATTTACATCCTTATTTTTGTTGTTTTTCCCACCCAACGCTGATTTTTTTACCACTGGTTTTCCCT
The DNA here is from genome assembly GCF_018294505.1 of Triticum aestivum. Lineage (NCBI taxonomy): Eukaryota > Viridiplantae > Streptophyta > Magnoliopsida > Poales > Poaceae > Triticum > Triticum aestivum. The sequence goes on from NC_057801.1 coordinate 275,001,426, forward strand.
TAAACCAACTCAATTGTCCCACATCTTATTTGCTTACAAAAACAAAACGATTTTTTGGCAAATCAATAAGTTCTTAAAAAATGTTTATCATTTCGGGATTACAACAGTTCGGACTCCATCTAAATATGCAAAATAAGGTTGAACTTTTTGACCGTGGTCCTGGGCAGAAAATGGGTTGTAATAAATTACTTAATAATTAGCAAATGGGCTGCAAATTATAAAAAATAGCAAATGGGCTTTATGTTGTCTGCTACAGATTTGGAGGCTGACTTGTGGGCCTACTAAGTTCATGCGTACACAAGGTTTCTCAAAAAAGAATCTTAGTCAACAATCGACTCTACCAGCGTCAGACCGTTAGATGTCAATCTAACGGCAATCGTGCTTCTTCAGTCTCTGATCTTCCTGCCCGAGCCGCCCAAACCAGCGCCGTCGGAACCGCCTGCTCCCGCCTCCCGTGGCCGGCAGTGCTGCCGGGCAGGCCTCATGGCCCCATCGTACTCGCATCCCTGTCCTGTCTATCCCTCTACTCACCCACACCTCCTGTTATTTTCCGGCGACGGCAGCCGAACCAGTCAACCCTCGTACTCTCCACCGCGTGGGCAGCCACTGCCGTGTCTTCCCCGGCTCCGTATCGTTCCCTTCGTAGGCCTCGCCGTCGTCCACTACCCTGGTGCTCTCGGCGCGGCATGGTCAACGATGTCCATCCAACGGCCGTAGTGCTTCTTCAACCTCTGGTCTTCTTGCCCCAGCCGCCCAAAGCAGCACCGGTCGTGCCGCATGCTCCTGCCTCCTGTGGTCGGCTGTGCTACCGCGGAGGCCTCACCGTCCCCATACTACTCCCACCGCTGGCCAGGCCATCCCTCCACTCACCCACTCCCCCTGTTATTCTGCGGCGACGGCAACCTCACACCGCAGCCGAACCAGTGAACCCTCGTACTCCCCTCCGCGTGGGCATCCACTGACGCGTCTTCCCCGGCTCTGCGTCGTCCCCTTCCTAGGCCTCGCCGTTGTCCACCGCCGTGGTGCTCTCGACGCGGCGTGGTCAATGTGGTCAACGACCGACTTCCATCGGAAGAGTACTATACGTGGAGAGGCTGACAGTTGGGTCCACGGCAGCCGCAAGGAAGTGCCTCCTTATTACGCGCAAAAAATTATTCCTCCACCTCACAGCAGGGACCCACCAGACAGGCCACCAGTATTTTGCGAAAAAAATGTTTCCCCCCAGACTGCTGGGACTCACTGGCCGGGCCACCGTATTTCATGAAAAAAACGTTTGCCCCTGACTGCTGGGACCCACCGGACGGACCACCGTATTTCGTGAAAAAAACATTCCCGCGCTATCATCTCGGACCCACCGGAAGTGCCTCCTTATTACGCACAGAAAAATGAATACTCCCCCTGCTAGCTGGAACCCACCATGGTGGGAGGCTGACTTGTGGGCCTACTAAGTTGACGGGGATGGAGGGCTTTGTCAACTTAGTCAATATGAACGATTCTAGCTGCAGTGACCGTACGATGTCCATCCAACGGCCGTCGTGCTTCTTCAATCTCTGCTCTTCCTGCTCCAGCCGCTCAAACAAGCGCCGGCGGGACTGCCTGCTCCCTCCTCCCCACGGCAGGCTGTACTACCGCGCAGGCCTCACCACCCCACCGTACTCCCATCGCTGGCCTAGCCATCCCTCTACTCACCCACACCTGCTGTTATTCTCCGGCGAGGGCAGACGAACCAGTAAACCCTCGTACAGTCGTACTCCCCTCCGCGTGGGAAACAACTGTCGAGTATTCCCTGCCTCCGTGTCGTTCCCTTCCTAGGCCTCGCCGTCGTCCACCGCCCTGGTGCAATCGGCGTGGCCTGGTCAACATGGTCATCAACCGACATGCATCTAAAGTGGACTGTACGTGGAGAGGCTGACAGCTAGGTCCACGGCCGCACGCAAGGAAATGCCTCCTTATTACGCGCAAAATAATGATTCCTCCACCTAACATCAGGGACCCACCGAAAGGGCCTCTGTATTTCGTGAAAAAAATGTTACCGCCGCTGACAGCTTGGACCCACCAGCTATATCTTCGCACGCAAGGAAGTCCCTCCTTATTACGCACAAAAAAATGAATAGTCCCCTGTTATCTAGGACCCCGTATAGTGGTAGGCTGACTTGTGGGCCTACTAAGTTGACGGGGACGAAGGGCTTTGTCAACTTAGTCAATATGCACGATTCTAGCTCTAGTGACCGTATGATGTCCATCCAACGGTTGTACTGCTTCTTCAACCTCTGGTCTTCTTGCTCCAGCCGCCCAAACCAGCGTCGGTCGTGCCTCGTGCTCCTGCCTCCCGTGGCCGGCTGCGATGCGGCGGAGGCCTCACCTCCCCCTACTACTCCCACCGCTGGCCAGGCCATCCCTCTACTCACCCACACCCCATGTTATTCTGCGGCGACGGCAGCCTCACACTGCAGTGAACCAGTGAACCCTCGTACTCCTCTACGTGTGGGCATCCACTGCCGCGTCTTCCCCGGCTCCACGTCGTCCCCTTCCTGGGCCTCTCCGTCGTCCACCGCCCTAGTGCTCTCAGTGCAGCGTGGTCAATGTGGTCAAGGAACGGTTTCCATCAGACTTGGACTGTATGTGGAGAGGCTGACAATTGGGTCCACGGCCGCAGCAAGGAAGTGCCTCCTTATTACGTGCAAAATAATCATTCCTCCACCTGACAGCAGGGACCCACCAGACGGGCCACCGTATTTCGTGAAAAAACATTTCCCCCTAACTGTTGGGACCCACCAGCTACATCTTCGCACGCAAGGAAGTGCATTCGGGCAAAAAAAACGATTCGACCCCCTGACTGCTGGGACCCACCATCTACATCTTCGCAGGCAAAGAAATGCGTGACAGTCGGGACCCACCTGGTCGAAGCGTACATAGCTTTGTCATTCTGGTCGCGAACGTGTATGTACATATATACTGGTGGATGTAGAGGCGCGCACGTGTCATAGTAGAGGCACGCACGTAGCATGTACATGTACGTACAGCGGCCAGGTTGCAAGAAAGAAAATACGGCCACGTATGTGTACATACGGGCGGGGTCTCGAACGCCTAATCGCGCATACGTACGGCCAGGGCTCGTGTACATGGCTTGGTCGGAACGGAGAAATAGCGTCATCGTCGTGTTCATGGGGAGCCAACCGGCTGGGTCAGAATGGAATGCGTCGTCGTGTTCATCGGGAGGGCTTGGACGAAACAAGCGATGGAAACAAGGCCTGGCATACCGCAGAATGGAGGAAACGGCCTTGTGTTCGACTGGCCACGTTCAAAACGGGATCCTGTTCATCGGGAGGGGTGTGGCGTACCGCAAAATGGAGGAAACGGACCTCCTACGGTCGAAACGGGGGTCCTGTTGATCGGGAGGGGTGTGGCGTACTGCAAAACGGACGAAACAGACCTCCTACGGTCGAAACGGGGGTCCTATTGATCGGGAGGGGTGTGGCGTACCGCAAAACGGAGGAAATGGACCTCCTACGGTCAAAACGGGAGTCCTGTTGATCGGGAGGTGTATGGCGTATCGCAAAATGGACGAAACGGACTTGTGTTCGAGCGCTACGATCGAAACGGGGGTCCTGTTCATTAGGAGGGGTGTGGCGTACTGCAAAATAGGACTCCATGGGATACCGTTCACCTCCACTATCGACCTCCTCCAGCCTCCACGGGCTCCTGTTCATCCAGCCTCCACCGCGTGCTACTCCACCAGCTACTGTTCAACCACCCCTCCACGGGAACCCCTCCACCATCTACTGTTCATCCAGCCCTCCACACCATGGGGTCCTGTTCAACCACCCCTCCACGGGCACCCCTCCACCGTCTACTTTCATCCAGCCCTCCACACCACGGGGTCCTGTTCATCCAGAGGCAACACCACCGCTCACTGTTCATCCACCCCCACCCCACAACGCTCACTGTTCATCCAATCGATCGGCTTTAGTTAGCAGCAGTAGCGAAGGAATTGCTCGATTGGGTTCAGTTAACAGCCATTGATCGATCGCTCGGGTTCAGTAATGTGTAGCCTAAAATGCAATCGCTCGTGTTCAATTAGAGCCCAACGCCTCGCTCGGGTTCAGTTAGAGCCAATGCCTCGCACACATGCGTGTACGTGTACGAGTGAAACGCGCATCTCGCTCGGCCCCCGACCTCCCACCGTAATCGGGAACTCCCCGAAATTTTCCTCACCCTCGCTTCTACCATGGTTTTTTCTGTCATGGACGCCCAAAGAATGTCATGCAGCTGCGTCTCCGACCCGCCCAGGACAAAAAGCCCATTTTCTGTCATGATTTTTTGTCATAGAAGTAGGAGCCCACCACATCTATGATGATACCGGGTTTTGTCACAATTATCGTCATAGAAGTGTCATATGTATGACAGAAAAAAAATTCATTCGGCCCAAAATGCCATGGATGTGTCTTTTTTTTGTAGTGCCTGCCGAAGGCACCGACACCTCCTAAGGACGGGAATCTCAAGGGTCGCGGGGGCAGCGGCACTCTTCTTCACAAGGGTCGCGGTGGCCTCTTCAGCGCCTGTGGCCACGGCAACCTTGGAGCCCCCCTTCAGCTTCTTTGACGGTTGCTGTCTAACGATAGGAGAAGATGCTCAGTACCACTTCAAGAACCAACAAACAAGGTTAAGGGAGAGACTTACTGGTCGACAAAGGCATAGCTCCTCTTCATGCTTAGAAGTGGGCGCTGGGGTGGAGCAGCTAGTGCTAAACTTTACAGAGCAGGAGAGCATGTGGTTGGCGCCGCCCGGGACAGCGTCGGTGAAGGTGGGCTGTTGCCCGGAAGGATCATCATGGTCCTACTCTTCCTCGTGGCCGCCCGCTTGGGCTGCTTCGAAGAGGCCACCCCGGACCTCATGGTGACTCCAAAAGGGTGCGACACCTCCACCACCAGGGGCTCGTCGTCATCATCATCGTCAGGAAGGTCGCGCAGGATCTCTCTTCGCTCTGGGGCAGAAGATTCTTCCAAAACCTCGTCCTCGGTGGCCTCGGAGGATTGGCCGTCGGAGGACAGGTGCACCAAAGTAGTAGGCGGCAGGGAAGGCCCCAGCCACACGAACCCAAGCTCATCGAAGACGGGCATGGCCGCGACAACCTCTTCGACATCATCATGGCAGTACAGCGGAAGCCAGTCTTTTGGAGGATCGCTCGGGTCCTTCCCTGTCAAGTAGAGAAACACCTTGTTTAGCTCCTCCTCGGGGAGGGGATCTTGGCGCAGGCAGATTTTGTCGTCATCACCACCAAAGCTTCCACAAGGGGCGGGGGTGGTCTTGAAGCGGCGCGATGCGCTGCTTAAGGAACTCCCTAATGAGCATGGCCCCCATTAGTTTCGCGCTCTTCAGCTCCTTATCGATCTTCTTCACGAACGGCGTCAGGGAAGGGTCGGTGATCTTCTCAGAACGCCACCACTACTCGGCGACGGGGAATACGGTTGGCAGCTTCAGCGAGCTCTGGGAGCTCTTGGCATCCATCAAAACCCACCTCTTCACGGCATCCTCCACCTTCTTCCCGGCGTGGGAGATTGCGTTACCACCCCACGCCACGACGAAGACGATGCACCCAATCGGATTGTCGCCGGTCTTGCGGAGGTAGAAGAAATGGCGGAACAGGCCAACAGAGGGCATCACCCCCACGAACGCCTCGCAATAGAATGCAAAAAGGGACAGAAGGAGGATGGAGTTGGCATGGATGTGGAGCGCGTGAAGACCATAGTGGTGAAGGGTGGCGAAGAAGAAGTGGGAGAATGGAGGTACCAGCCCCGAGTAGACGATGTGCATGAAGAAGAGGAAGAAGTTACTGCCCGTGGGCTCCGGTGCAGCGGAGGCAACCCGAAGCGCGGTCTTCTTCTACTCATTGTCATTGCTCACCGTCAGGAGGAGCATAGTCTGGAGCTTCTCCCCAGTCATGCAGGGCGCCAGTAGCCCTGGCTCATACCAGGCGGAGTCGGCAGCCGGGGCAGGAGCCACAGTCTTCTCGGCGTCCATCGAGCAGAAGATTTGGGGGGGAATCGGCAAATCTGGTGAGTTCTTCCGCTGCGGGGAGAAAGGGATCTGGAGCAAGACGAAGAAGAAGCAATGAAAGCCTGGCGGCAGGCGGCACCCCTTTTGTCAGACGGAAGCAGTTGCCGAGGCAACATGGGGAAGCGGAGTCGCCCACGTCCAATCAATCACCATGCGTCATCAAGGCCGCAGGCGGTTAGGGCCCGCGGCGCTCCACACTTGCCCTTTGGCTTCACCTGGAAGCCAAGTCCGAGCACTCCTTGGGCCCGGGGACTACTGCCGACGTCCTGGATTCGGGGGTATCCAGCCCTGCCTGCCTGCGGCCCACCCCGTGGCTTCATCGACGGCCTGGTACGGCCCAGCTTCAACACCCAACACCGCAAGACCCTCGCGAGGGGCCAAGCCTCGCGAGGCGGGCAACGCCAAGACCCCCGAAGGAGTTGGCCTCCTCAGGAGGGCTCCTAAGGGGCGGAGAGTTCCACGCAAACTACCTCATGAGGCTCAGCTGACGTGAGCCATGACGACCAAGGCCAGGCGGGCGCAGAGTGCAGGTTTCCTCTTCACTGCAAAGGAGGCAAGCCACAGGCGCGAAGTCCCGAGGAATCAACCAAAGGTTTCCATTCTGATGCAACGAGACCAAGACCGCCAGGACGACAGGACGGAGGTCATCGACGAGCCCACCGCAGCGTCGCGATCAGAGGCTTTTTGTAGGCGAAGACTACTTTTGTCAGCATAGACTGTACTACTTGTCCCCTTTCAAATCCTACCATTGTGGAATCCCTTCCTGCTCATATTTGGGAAGGGGACCAGGCTACTATAAATAGGACTAGCCACCACCATAGAAGGGGACCGAAATCAGAACAAGTAGAGCACCACACCAGCTCAAGAACACATCACCTCCTGAGGCTTGTTCATCCACTGTACTAGTTCATCCATAGCCCCTCGAGGCAATCCACCACACCACACGGGATTAGGGTACTACACCACAACGGTGGCCTGAACCAGTATAAATCTCAATGTCTTTGTGTCCCCATGAGCTCGACGCGCTATGCTTAGGAGAATCGCGAGTAGGCAGGCTGGGCAGGTTGAGATCTCCGCATGCACCCCAGAGTTCGAACCTCTCAAGGGTTGTCGGATCCCTAAATCCAACAGGGAGAACTACTGCAATTGTGTTTCTGGTTAGTCGGATAAACACCTTAGTAGAGAAAGCCGAAAACTGACTGTCATGATTCGGCGGGAGCTGGTCATCTATTCGGTGACTCAATATAAATCTCTTGCGATTCTTTCCGTGTCATATGAAGGACTGGTTTTTACCTGGTCAGGTGTCTATAGCAACCAAGTTCGTATAACTGAACAATACCAGTGGCTGCGCCTACAATCTTATTGTCAAACTCCTATGGCTAAGTGAGGGTAATAAAGCCACATAGTCTGATTGCCTGGTTCGCTGCACTGACACCTCCTTCAAGGACCAAGTCGTTGGGTTAAGTGTGTTTTTGTGCTGTTCCAAACACCCCCGTACTACCTATGCGAGGGGCTGAAGCAGACGACTGGCCAACTCTCAGATTCAATAAACGTCCACAACGAAGGGAAAATAATTTCAGATGAAACAAGAAAAATATTATACAAATGACTTGTTTTCATAAGTACAAAGTTCGGGCAGATACATTCTCAAAAATAATGTCCTTCGAACACTGGCCCTCTACAATGCGGGATCCTTCAAGGACGTCGTCAAAATACCGCTCCGGTGTACGGTGCTCCTTGCCTGCGGGCGGTCCCTCGGTTGCCAGACTGGTGGCATTCATCTTCACCCACTGCACCTTGACACGGGCGAAGGCCATTTGGGCACCTTCGATACAGACTGACCGCTTTATAGCGTCAAGCCGTGGGCAAGCATCGACTAGCCGCTTCACAAGCCCAAAGTAGCTACTGGGTATGGGTTCGGCTGGCCAAAGATGGACTATAACATCCTTCATGGCCAATTCATCCACCCTATGTAGCTCGGTCAGCTGTTTCAGCTGATCATTGAGGGGCACAAGATGCTCTGGTGCAAGGTACTGCGACGAGAACAGCTTCTCTGTTGAGCTCCCCTCTTCGGCTTGGAAGAAATCTGCAGCATCAGCAATACTTGAGGGTAGATCTGCAAACGCTCTTGGAGAACTCCAAATGCGTGTCAGTAAGGTGTACTTTATCCTTAAAATTTTGCTCTGCATATTAAAGGCCTTACCCACCGCGATTTGATTGGCCTCTCGGATCTCTCGATAGGTGCCTTGGGCCTCAATCCGTTCCTCCTTCGCACTTTGGAAGGTCGTAGCAAGTTTGAAGTCCCGATCCGACACCTGGCGCTCCAAGGACTCACATTTGCTTATAGCTTCCGTGAGCTCTTGTTGGACTTCATCCAACCTTGCTTCATGTTTTCGGCGGGCGGTTCATTCCTCGTCCTCCTCCTTCTTAGCCTCGCCAGCACGCTCTTGAGGGCCTCGACCTCAGACATATCAACTATGAGCATAATCATAAAGCTCATTTAGATAACAGATTGGAACTTATATCATTTCAGATATGCTTCGGTATTGCATACCTTGCTTTTCCTCCAACTTCCACTTTAGTTCGGATACTTCGGCGGCATGTGAGGTTGCCGCTCGCATTGAAGCCTCATCATCAAAAGGGACATATATGTTAGCTCCTGCCAAGCATTATTCGATCCTCTGTTCAGCCTTTCTTCGCAAAGCCGAACAGAGTCCCACGGGCTACTATCTATACACAGGCATTCCTTTTGCAAACAACCAAAAATATATTACATCACATACCTCAAAGCTTGTTAAAAGGCTAGTAAAGGCTTCGTTCAATCCGCTCTTAGTGGACCGAACCTTTTCAACCACCGTACCCATAATGGTACGGTGTTCCTCCATAATGGAAGTCTTCCACCAGAGTGTACGGCGCCTCTGGGTTGATAGAGGATGCCGGTGGAGGTGGCGCGTCCCGTTTTCTTGAAGAAGGCTACTGGCCCGATTCCGGAGCCGATTGGGCCTCTAGAATAATATTTGGTTGGGGGCTGAATTGAGCATGGCCCCTGTCGCCAGTCTCCGTGGGGGTCGATTCCCCCTCTCTTTGGCAATAGAGGTATTACCCTCCGTCGCCACCTTCACGGCCTCCCGCACCTCCCCGTGACCTGGAGAGGTTCTTCGAGACAACACTTTGGCGTTGTCCGTAGCAGTGGGTGGGGAGACCTGCGGAGCCGACTCGCTCTCCATCGCGTTCGGCCCCAGCGAGTTCCCAGATGACGATGATCATTAGGGGAGATCGTGAGCCGGGTTGTAATGCGCGATTCCACATGTTAGAACCACAAGGCATGAAATAGGATATATGAACGGTGTCTTGGGATACTTACGATCCGGCCAGGGGCTTCTGCCTGGGGTGCCACTCGGGGCTGGCATCGACATCCGTTTCAGAATCATCCGAAAGGGAGAGTTTCCCCTTCTTGGACGCCTCTGCCTCTAGATCCGCGGAAGCCACCCTTTTCTTCCTTCCCCCCTTAAGGGGAGAATTGCTCTCTTCCTCCTCCTCATCCTCATCATGAGAGGAGAGAGTTTCAGTGTCTTCGGACACAACGTCCGAAGCACCTTTGTGGCGGAGGCCACTTTTGGTCTCCTTGCTCTTCTTCTTGGCCTTTTTATCCGGCGCCTGGTACGGTGCCGGAACCAGCATCTTCATCAACAAAGGGATGGTTGGGTCTTCGAGCGGCAGAGCCGCACATTGGATCCGCTCCGCCTTCTTTGTCCAGCCTGTGGGAGTAATGGAAAACTCAATATACTCCTTAGATTTGCAAATTAAAGTTATCATAAAGCTTACGGGAGTGGCCAGATGAGCGCAGTCGAGGCCGCGGTCTTCGGTCATTTCCGGCCACGACTTCTGAGCCTTGAAAAGCAGCTTCCATATGTCTTCGTGTGTCATGCCGAAGAACCGCTGCAGGGTTCGAGGACCGGCTGGGTCGAATTCCCACATATACTGAGTCTATTGTTAGTAGGGGAGAATCCGGCAAAAGAGCCTCACCTGGATCATGCTGGCAAGACTGGTGTTCTTGTTTATCATACCCTTGATGCGACTGTGCAGTGTCGTCACCTCGTCCGGAGATGCCCAATCTAGGCCCTTGTTGATCCATGAGGTAAGCCGCGTTGGAGGCCCGGATTTGAACTCGGGAGCGACGGCCCAGGTGGTATCACTGGGTTCTGTGATATAGAACCACCCCTGCTGCCATCCCTTGACAATCTCCACAAAGGTCCCCTTTGGCCAGGTGACATTGGGAAGTTTGCTCAGCATGGTGCTGCCGCATTCCGTGTGTTGACCCTCAACTACCTTCAGCTTCACATTAAAGACCTTGAGCCATAGGCTGAAGTGGGGAGGGATGCGGAGGAATGCTTCGCACACGATGATAAACGCCGATATGGTGAGGACGGAATTTGGGGCTAGATCGTGGAAATCTAGCCCATAGTAAAACATGAGACCGTGGATGAAAGGATGGAGGGGAAACCCTAGTCCGCGGAGGAAATGGGGAATGAACACTGCCCTCTCATTAGGCTCTGGGGTGGGAATGATCTACTTCTTGGCAGGGAGCCAGTGGACTATGTCCGTGGCCAAGTACCTGGCTTCCCCGAGCTCCTTGATGTTCTCCTCTATGATAGAGGAAGCCATCCACTTGCCCTGCGCTCCAGATCTGGACATGGCTAGGAGTGTTTGGTGGCGGTGGACAAGATTGGAACTTGGGTGCTGGAGCTCGAATGGCAGATAGGCTGAGGAGGAAGAAGGCGTGGGGTAAAAAGATGGATCCTTATCTCCTTATAAAGGCTATGGATATCAAGCGTCCCCTCATAAGCCTTAAATCTCGCTATTCCCAAGGGGACATGTGAATGGCACGATTAGATTACCCAAACCCCTATTGATGAAAATCCCATGATAAGGGGACACGATCCCTGCCTTGACAAGACGTGCCTGTGACCGTGCATCGAAACACGAAGCGGGGGCTGTAAAACGATTCAGAATACTAACAAGGCCAGGACCTTACGCCTTGCCGAAAAAATCGCCTATGGACATGACTTACTTTGTTCTGAGTATTTTTACCCTCATAGCTTAAGGCTGTAATTATTTAACAAAGCCGGATATAGCTATTATGTGTGGAGGACTGCATTGGAGTATTCGGAGAAGGAACCTGCCCTGCAATGTCGAAGACAATCTGCGTGCCGAATACATCATCATTGAAGCCCAGTTCAGGGGCTACTGAGGGAGTCCTGGACTATGGGGTCCTCGGGGAGCCGTACTATGTGACGTGGGCCGGACTGATGGGCCGTGAAGATACAAGAGAGAAGATCTTCTCCCGTGTCCGGATGGGACTCTCGTTTGCTTGGATGGCAAGCCTGGCACCCGGATGTGTAGTTTCCTTCCTCTGTAAACTGACTTTGTACAACCCTAGTCCCCTCCCATGCCTATATAAACCGTAGGGTTTAGTCCTTAGAGGCAATCATAATCATACAGGCTAGACATCTAGGGTTTAGCCATTACGATCTCGAGGTAGATCAACTCTTGTAACCCCTATACACATCAAAGTCAATCAAGAAGTAAGTAGGGTACTACCTCCATTAAGAGGGCCCGAACCTGGGTAAACATCATGTCCCTTGCCTCCTGTTACCTTTGATCCTCAGGCACATAGTTCGGGACCCCCTACCCGAGATCTGTCAGTTTTGACACCGACAGTCGTACCGTAATGACAACATATGTTATTCCCTTTGTCATTGGTATGTTACTTGCCCGAGATTCGATCGTCGGTATCTTCATACCTAGTTCAATCCCGTGACCGGCAAGTCACTTTAATCATTCCGTAATGCATCATCCTGCAGCTAACTCATTAGTCACATTGCTTGCAAGGCTTATTATGATGTGCATTACCGAGAGGGCCCAGAGATACCTCTCCGATACTCGGAGTGACAAATCCTAATCTCGATCTATGCCAACCCAACAAACACCTTTGGAGATACCTGTAGAGCATCTTTATAATTACCAAGTTATGTTGTGACCTTTGATAGGACACAAGGTATTCCTCTGGTATCCGGGACTTGCATAATCTCATAGTCGAAGGAATATGTATTTGACATGAAGAAAGCAATACCAATAAAACTGAACGATCAACATGCTAAGCTAACGGATGGGTCTTGTCCATCACATCATTCTCCTAATGACGTGATCTTGTTCATCAAATGACAACACATGTCTATGGTTAGGTAACTGAACCATCTTTGACTAACGAGCTAGTCAAGTAGAGGCTTACTAGGGACACGATGTTTTGTCTATGTATTCACACATGTATCAAGTTTTCGGTAAATACAATTCTAGAATGAATAATAAACTTTTATCATGATATAAGGAAATATAAAATAACAACTTTATTATTGCCTCTAGGGCATATTTCCTTCAGTCTCCCACTTGCACTAGAGTCAATAATCTAGTTCACATCGCCATGTGATTAACACCCAAGAGTACTAAGGTCTGATCATGTTTTTCCTGTGAGAGAAGTTTAGTCAACGGGTCTGCCAAATTCAGATCCGTATGTATTTTGCAAATTTCTATGTCTACAATGCTCTGCACGGAGCTAGTCTAGCTAATTGCTCCCACTTCCAATATGTATCCAGATTGAGACTCAGAGTCATCCAGATCAGTGTTAAAGCTTGCATCGAGGTAACTGTAATGCCCCGGATCCGATGCGCCAGGTGTCTGCCAGTTATTCACAATCATTGCCATGTCATTTGCTTGCATGTTGCATTTTGCCATGTCTTCATCTGCATTTCATCTGCATGGTTTTGAAAACTTGCATCCGTTCGGGTCCTCCCGGTTCTCTCCGTTGTCCGTTCGGAGTCCAGACCACACTCGCACGCGCCCGCTGCACCTCCGAAATATTATTTTATAAGTGGCATAAAATGTTCTCGGAATGGGTTGCAACTTGTCATGCGGTCTTATTATAGTGTAGACAGAGCGCCTGCCAAGTTTCATCGCATTCGGAGTCCATTTGATAGCCCAACCGTTAAATATAGCGGTACCGTTGCCGGCACCTTCGTCGGATGTTTCGGTCTTCGAAACATGCCGCTGGGCCTCTCTCTCTCTTCTCTCCACTCAGCCCAACCTCTCTTCACAGCCCACCTAGGCGTGCCAACCCCCCCTCGCGATCAGATCCGTCGGATTACGATCGGAGGGCTCCGAAAGCCCCCAAAAAACCCTCTAACCCTAGCTCCCTGCAATATATGGACCTCCTAGTCCATTTTGGGCAGCCCCTAGCCCCCCACCTACCTCTAGCCCCCTCCCTCCTCAATTTCCGCGCTGGCCAAACCACCTTCGCCACTTGGCGCCGCCGCCGCCGCGCCCTGGGCCAACCGGAGCGCGACACGTTGCCTCCCCGCACCCTGCCAGCCAGCCGCGCTGCCTCTAAGCGCCCCTCCAGCCATGCCGCGAAGGCCATGTGCCCCTTAGCGCCTCCCGCCGTCACAGGCCCGCCCGAGGCCCACTGCAGGCCCGTCCCGGGCCGATCTGGGCCCCGAGCAAGCCCGCGCGCCCGGCTCCCTCGCCCGCCTCGCCTCGGTCCCCGACCGCGCAGCGCCTCCGCCTGCCGCCGGCGTCCCTCCGCCGCAGGTCGCGCCCACCGGAGCTCCCCGCCGCCGCCGCGCCCGGATCCGGCAAGGTCCGGGCGGGAATCAACCCCGCCGCGCCCACCGGAGCTCCCCGTCTCCCGTCGCCTCCGCGCCTCCATCCAAGCGCCGCCGCCTACCCCCGGCCGGCCGAAGCGCCCCGAGCGCCTCCCCGTCGCCGGGAATGGGTGGATCCGGCCGGGATCCACCAGATCCGACCTCCACCAGCCTCCTCCGTGCCCCACAGCCTCGCCAGCGATCGTTCGCCGCCGGCCATGGCTCCCTTGGCCGCTACCTCCTCTGTCCACGCCGGACATGTCCGGAGGAGCCCGGACATGTCCGCCCAGATCTTACCCGCGAGGTTGTTTTTTCGCTCAAGTCCTAGAATGTTGTCATTATCATGCCTTGTTCATCATGCCGTATCTCTGCATCCGTAGCTTTGTTTTGTGCGTATAATATGTCAAATTGTTCGCCTCAACGAGTACATCATTTCATTCCATTGCATCATATTCATTTGAGGTAATCTAGATGCCTGAATCGTCGTTGTAAGAGTGCTTCATGATGTTTTCTGCTATCTGTTAACAGAACGAGCTCTTTTGTCATTTTTGCCATGATTGATGTGTGCATCCTATGAGGTTGATGTCTACAGGTGTTTTGATCTATGCCATGTCTTCTTTACAGAGGTTCTTAACATGTATTTTTGTGATCAATGTGGTGACTAACACAAGCATGCAAACTAGGCATCGTGATGTTACTGATTTTAGTCCCTGTTCTGCTGTTATTTTGATGGCATGTAAACTTGATGCTACAGAGAGATGCATGCATATTTTGAGATACTTCAGTAAGGGTGTTTTGAACATATGGTTATTGTCTATCCATTCATGCCCTTGGTTGCAATTATGGAGTAGTCTAGCCTGTCATTTTCGTGCTCTACTTTTGCTTCAAATTGTTTCCTGGCAGATTGTTTACATGTTATTCAATTTTGCCAAGGTTGCTATAGTTGATCCTTGCATGCTATGAACTTGTTCCTGACTTGGTTTGTTTCACAAACATGTCTTCTTGATGATGCTATGCTTATCTTGTCATGCAATGACTTGTGGTGAGTGAATCGAGCTTGTTAAGTAGTGTACATGATGTTGCTGTTTTGCTAGGCTGAATCTGTTATTTCGTGATGCTATATAAACATGTTGCTACTAATCATTCTATGCATAATATGGAGATGTTCTATAAACATGTTTTGATCTACATGTCATCCTCTATCCATCCATGCCCCTGGTTGCAGTTATAGGTTGCTGTAGATTGTTCATTTCTTGCTCCAAAGTTGCTTCATAATGTTGTTGTTAGCCTGTTTACATTAAGTTCAGTTGTTACCATGATTCTTGCTAGTGTTCCATGCACCCTATGACCTTGCTATTTCCATGCTTAGCTTCACATATATGTCTTCTTACTGTTGGTTGCCTTGCCATGCCATGTATTGCTCTATGGTGAGTGTGACAAGCTCATCTATATGCCTTCGTATCATTGTTCCTGCCATGTTTGAATCTGTATTATAACTTGCTATGTTTACATGGGTGCCATCATATCTTCTGATCCTTTTTGGCTTATGGTCAGTAAAGGACATTTGATCTATGCAATTAGTAGATTCATGCCATGCCTTTGTTTGCCATTATAAGTTCCTGTAACATGTTGTTTGATAGCTCTAAACATTGCAACCTGATGTTACTTTCTGCAAAGTCTGAAATTGTTATTACTTGCAATCTTACCATGTGTGCTTGAGCATGTTCTAGTGATTTCTGGAGTTAGCTCAGTGTTCATGTTTTGATATGCTTTACCTGTACATCATGTCTATGCCTTTTGTTTTCATATTGAGGTGTTGTAGCATATTGTTTTGATGCTTTGCAATATGCCTAGTTGCTGTTTTGGACAGATTGTTGCTATAACTTGTATAGTGTGTGTGTTGAACCGTTGCTCCGTTTTGAGTGTGCTCTATATGAAACTTGCTTAGAATTGCATGTAGTTTCATATTATCATGTTGGATCCATGTTTTGGTGCGTTTGCTTGATGTTTGTGTGCATTTTGCATCAATGCCATGTTTAACTTGTTTTGCTCATATCTTCTAGGCCGTAGCCCCGAACTAAATGAACTTTATATGTAACTTGACTAGAAACTCGTGTAGATCATCGTTGTGCATCTTAACTTGCTGTTTAAGAACTTCAACTTAATGTTTGTTCAGATCTGGACCAACTTCGAAATATGCATATGAGGACTTACCGGAATTGTTATATGTTGTTCCCGGCCTCATTTAAACTTGTCGTGATGTGTTGCTCTTGTTTGCATCATCTCTTGCCGTGAGTAGCTTCATGTAGCTTTGTCATGCATCATGCTTGTTTGTGCATCATGCCTTGTTCATGTGTGGTGTGTTTACTATGTTGTGTGTTTCTACTCGATAGTTCCTGTTTCGTTGCGATCGTGAGGATTCGTTCGTCTACGCTTGGTTCGTCTTCGTGGCTTCATCCGTTCATCTTCTTCATGGACTCGTTCTTCTTCCTTGTGGGATTTCAGGCAAGATGACCGCTACCCTGGATCTCACTACTATCATTGCTATGCTAGTTGCTTCGTTCTATCGCTATGCTGCGTTACCTATCACCTGTTTATCAAGCCATCCCAAATTGCCATGAACCTCTAACCTTTGACACCTTTCCTATGCAAACCATTGTTTGGCTATGTTACCGCTTTGCTCAGCCCCTCTTATAGCGTTGCTAGTTGCGGGTGAAGTTGAAGATTTCTCCATGGTGGACAGGATTTTGGTTGGGATATCACAATATCTCTTATATTATTAATGCATCTATATATTTGGTAAAGGGTGGAAGGCTCAGCCTTTTGCCTGGTGTTTTGTTCCACTCTTGCCACCCTAGTTTCCGTCATACCGGTGTTATGTTCCCAGATTTTGCGTTCCTTACGCGGTTGGGTGATTTATGGGACCCCCTTGACAGTTCGCTTTGAATAAAACTCCTCCAGCAAGGCCCAACCTTGGTTTTACATTTGCCTCACCTAGCCCTTTTTCCCTTGGGAGTCGCGCTCTCGAGGGTCATCTTTATTACAGCCCCCCCGGGCCAATGCTTGTCTAAGTGTTGGTCCAAACTAGAGCACCGTGCGGGACCATCCCTTGGCAACTTGTGTTACGTCGGTACCTATACGCTTAGCTTATCCGGTGTTGCCCTGAGAACGAGATATGTGCAGCTCCTATCGGGATTGTCGGCGCATCGGGCGGTCTTGCTGGTCTTGTTTTACCATTGTCGAAAGGTCTTGTAAACCGGGATTCCGAGTCTGATCGGGTCTTCCTGGGAGAAGGTCTATTCCTTCGTTGATCGCGAGAGCTTGTCATGGGCTAAGTTGGGACACCCCTGCAGGGTATAATCTTTCGAAAGCCATGCCTGCGGTTATAGGCAGATGGGAATTTGTTAATGTCCGGTTGTAGATAACTTGACACCAGATCCGAATTAAAACGC
This sequence comes from Triticum aestivum, assembly GCF_018294505.1. NCBI lineage: Eukaryota > Viridiplantae > Streptophyta > Magnoliopsida > Poales > Poaceae > Triticum > Triticum aestivum. Next base: position 275,018,632 of record NC_057801.1, read on the forward strand.
ATCAACCGTGTGTGTAGCCGTGATGGTCTCTTCTCGGCGGAGGCCGGGAAGTGAACACGGTTTCTGTGTTATGTTTGACGTAAGTAGGAGTTCAGGATCACTTCTTGATCATTACTAGTTGACGACCGTTCCGCTTGCTCTCTTCTCGCTCTAATTTGCGTATGTTAGCCACCATATATGCTTAGTCGCTGCTGCAACCTCACCACTTTACCCCTTCCTTTCCTCTTAAGCTTTGCTAGTCTTGATACCCATGGTAATGGGATTGCTGAGTCCTCGTGGCTCACAGATTACTACAACAACAGTTGCAGGTACAGGTTATGCGATGATCATGACGCGATAGCGATGCTTGCTTGCGTTGAGTCCTTCTTCTGCTTCTTCTTCGATCAGGGGATAGGTTCCAGGTCGGCAGCCTGGGCTAGCAGGGTGGATGTCATTTGAGTTTCTGTTTATGTTTCATCCGTAGTCGGATGTTGCTCTTATGTATTGTGATGATGTATTTATGTGGCATTGTATGCCTTATGTATGTATCCCCATCTATTATGTAATGTTGATGTAATGATATCCACCTTGCAAAAGTGTTTCAATATGCGGGTCTATCCTTGGTGGGACCTTCGAGTTCCTTTTGGATAGGGTCACATATTGGGCGTGAAAAGTTGGTATGAGAGCCTCGACCGACCCTAGGAGCCCCCTTGATTGATCGTGTAGTTTGGCCATTTTTGAGTCTAGAAGAAAACTGTTTTCGGAGTCTAGTTATATCGGAGAGTAGGAATTCTTTTTACTCCTCAGCCCCTTCGTCGCTCTGGTAAGGAATCTTGACGTAGGTGTTTTGAATTACTCCTCTTCCCCTTCAAATTTTCTTTAGGATCACGCAGTTGGTTTTTCGATCGTTGTTCCTCAGCTCTTTTCATCCGGTGCATTTCTCGTCAAGTTGACTCGACCCTCTTCATCTTTGAGTTCAATCCTCAGTTGTTTTCTTTCCCACCCGCCCACCCCTTTTCATCTCGGAACCGGAGTCCATAATCGAGTATCCATCCTACTCGTGCGAAGTCTTTGCTTTCTTTCCTCAATGTTTTCAACCGGTGTTTTTTCTCTTTAAGGTATTCGTCGGTTTCCCCTTCCAAGTTGCCATTGTTTTCCCGCCCTCCCACCCTTCTTCTTCCCGGAGTCTAACTCTCTTTCGAGCATCAATTTCATTCGTGCGGAGCCTCTTCAATCTTTCCTCCATTATTTCAACCGGTGAATTCTCGTCTCGGTGGATATTCTTCATCTCTTTTTCTTTTCCGGTGCACTAAATTCAAGTTTTTTTTCGGGTTGATCACACTCTTTTCCTGGATCAAGTGTTCTCCTTGCTCGTTCGCCTCTCGCCATTCAATCATTCCGGAGTTCAAAACATCTCAGGAGATTCGTCTGTGTTCCAATTAATTCGAGGTTGTCACCTCATTCAAATATTTCAATTGTTCCGGTGCATCATCTATATGTTCAACAATCCTTTCCAACGGTGTTTTTCTCTTCAGTGGGCCCTAACCCACAGGTCTTTTTCCAGGATCTTACCTCACTCTTCTAATTCCCCCCGGAGTTATTCCAAATTCTTTTCAAAGTATGACGTAAGTATGAATTTCATCAGTCAGATGCCATCTCCAAGATCGTTTTCAAACTCTTTTCAGTATTGGCTCAACCTCTCTGCTTTTCATTCTCCCGGAGTACCTCAATAATTTTGGTGTTGTTTCTCGTCATCATTTGAAGATCGAAGAAAAGTTTTTCCTCTAAATCTTGCCCGTTCTCTCGAAGTTTCGTGGTTCTAGCTTCATGTCATCCTCTCGAATTATTCCATTTGTCAGATATTCTTTTCAACCATCCGGAGTTTGTCAGAAGTTGTTTTCCCGTTTCTTTTCACCGGAGGCCATCATTCCAGTTATCATTCTCTATTTATCCCGGTGCTTCCTTCAAGTGTTGTTTAATCATCTCATGATCTCTTTATTCTTTTGCATCTAAATCCCCTCGAGCATATTTGTTCTTCTAATTCTTCCCGGTGATTCATTCTCTTTCGTCATTCAATTTTCGAATTTTTACGGTGGTTCCTTAAGATTCTTTTTCCGTGATTATCATATCAATCCATTCCTTCTTTCAATCCTACCGGTGGTCCATGAAGACTTTCGCAAGTTGTGTGCTATCCCTTCTCAAGTTTGCGTCCTGTCTCTTCTCAATCCTTTCAAGAAGAATAAGTAGTATGCAAAATCCATTGCTTGTCATCAATTTAGTTTGATGAAGGATAAGCATACAATAAATCTTATTCTTATTTCATCAAAGTGAGTAATCCTCTCCTTCGGAGTTTGTTCTTCATGAATAAATTCTAGTTCCAAGTGTTCTCATCTTTTCTTTTCCGGAGTTCAAGTTCCTCAGCCATTTCGTCGGAACCTCCATCTAAATCATCGCAAGGCTCATCTTATTCTTTATTCCTTCATTCTATCTCATCATCATTTTGTTACCGGAGTTCTTCACGGTGGATCGTCATGATTTAATTCATTCTTCAAGAGTTCATCAAGATTCTTGTCGGTGGAGTTCAAGTATCTTTTCTTCACGTGTCTCGAAGTGCAATTAATTCTCTGTATTCTTTTGAAGTGGAGTTTTACATTTCTTCGTTCTTCTCAGTTATTCAATCTTTTCTGTTTGTGGTCGGTTATCACCTCATAATTTTGAGATGTTTTCCATAAGTCCACAACAAGCTTATTCTTTCGTTGTTGATTTTCTCGACAACTCCATTCAATCCTTCCTTCTAAGTTCTTTTCATTCAATTCTTTCAATTCTTCCGGAGGTATTGTTTTGTTCTTCTCGTCAAGTGTCATTCCATCTTGTGAAGTTCATGTTCTTTTCCTCCATGTTTCAGCCGGAGTGCTGCCTAAATCCTTTCAGTCTTATTCATTTCTTATCTCGTTCTAACCGGAGTGGTTTCATAGTCTATCTGATTCCGTGAGCTTTTGATTCTCGTCTTTCTCGTCGTTCCTCTCTTCTTCTCGAGTGCTATCGATTCTTTGCTTCTCCTTTTGAGTTCTTGTTTCACCTCATCCCTTTTCTCTTCCGTCTCGGTCCTAAGATCTCGGGACGAGATCTCTTGTTAGTGGAGGAGTGTTGTAACGCCCCGGATCCGATGCGCCAGGTGTCTGCCAGTTATTCGCCGTCGTTGCCATGTCATTTGCTTGCATGTTGCATTTTGCCATGTCTTCATATGCATTTCATCTTCATGGTTTTGAAAACTTGCATCCGTTCGGGTTCTCCCGGTTCTCTCCGTTGTCCGTTCGGAGTCCAGACCACACTCGCACGCGCCCGCGGCACCTCCGAGATATATTTTATAAGTGGCATAAAAATGTTCTCGGAATGGGTTGCAACTTGTCGTGCGGTCTTATTATAGTGTAGACAGAGCGCCTGCCAAGTTTCATCGCATTTGGAGTCCATTTGATAGCCCAACCGTTAAATATAGCGGTACCGTTGCCGGTACCTTCGTCGGATGTTTCGGACTTTGAAACCTGCCGCTGGGCCTCTCTCTCTCTTCTCTCCACTCAGCCCAACCTCTCCTCACAGCCCACCTAGGCCTGCCAACCCCCCCTCGCGATCAGATCCGTCGGATTACGATCGGAGGGCTCCGAAAGCCCCCAAAACCCCCTCTAACCCTAGCTCCCTGCTATATATGGACCTCCTAGTCCATTTTGGGCAGCCCCTAGCCCCCCACCTACCTCTAGCCCCCTCCCTCCTCAATTTCCGCGCCGGCCAAACCACCTTCGCCACTTGGCGCCGCCGCCGCCTCGCCCTGGGCCAATCGGAGCGCGACACGTCGCCTCCCTGCACCCCGCCAGCCAGCCGCGCCGCCTCTGAGCGCCCCTCCAGCCAACCCGCGAAGGCCACGTGCCCCTTAGCGCCTGCCGCCGCCGCAGGCCCACCCGAGGCCCATCGCAGGCGCGCCCTGGACGGATCTGGGCCTCGAGCAAGCCCGCGCGCCCGGCTCCCTCGCCCGCCTCGCCTCGGTCCCCGACCACGCGGCGCCTCCGCCTGCCGCCGGCGTCCCTTCGCCGCAGGTCGCGCCCACCGGAGCTCCCCGCCGCCGCCACGCCCAGATCCGGCGAGGTCCGGGCGGGAATCAACCCCGCCGCGCCCACCGGAGCTCCCCGTCTCCCGTCGCCTCCGCGCCTCCATCCAAGCGCCGCCGCCTACCCCCGGCCGGCCGAAGCGCCCCGAGCGCCTCCCTGTCGCCGGGAATGGGTGGATCCGGCCGGGATCCACCAGATCCGACCTCCACCAGCCTCCTCCACGCCCCACAGCCTCGCAGGCAATCGGTTCGCCGCCGGCCATGGCTCCCTTGGCCGCTACCTCCTCTGTCCGCGCCGGACATATCAGGAGGAGCCCGGACATGTCCGCCCAGATCTGACCCGCGAGGTTGTTTTTTCGCTTAAGTCCCAGAATGTTGTCATTATCATGCCTTGTTCATCATGCTGTATCTCTTCATCCGTAGCTTTGTTTTGTGCGTATAATATGTCAAATTGTTCGCCTCAACGAGTACATCATTTCATTCCATTGCATCATATTCATTTGAGGTCATCTAGATGCCTGAATCATTGTTGTAAGAGTGCTTCATGATGTTTTCTGCTGTCTGTTAACAGAACGAGCTCTTTTGTCATTTTTGCCATGATTGATGTGTGCATCCTATGAGGTTGATGTCTACAGGTGTTTTGATCTATGCCATGTATTCTTTACAGAGGTGCTTACCATGTATTTTTGTGATCAATGTGGTGACTAGCACAGGCATGCAAACTAGGCATCGTGATGTTACTGATTTTAGTCCCTGTTCTGCTGTTATTTTGATGCCATGTAAACTTGATGCTACAGAGAGATGCATGCATATTTTGAGATACTTCAGTAAGGGTGTTTTGAACATATGGTTATTGTCTATCCATTCATGCCCTTGGTTGCAATTATGGAGTAGTCTAGCCTGTCATTTTCGTGCTCTACTTTTGCCTCAAATTGTTTCCTGGCAGATTGTTTACATGTTATTCAATTTTGCCAAGGTTGCTATAGTTGATCCTTGCATGCTATGAACTTGTTCCTGACTTGGTTTGTTTCACAAACATGTCTTCTTGATGATGCTATGCTTATCTTGTCATGCAATGACTTGTGGTGAGTGAATCGAGCTTGTCAAGTAGTGTACATGATGTTGCTGTTTTGCTAGGCTGAATCTGTTATTTCGTGATGCTATATAAACATGTTGCTACTAATCATTCTATGCATAATATGGAGATGTTCTAAAAATATGTTTTGATCTACATGTCATCCTCTATCCATCCATGCCCCTGGTTGCAGTTATAGGTTGCTGTAGATTGTTCATTTCTTGCTCCAAAGTTGCTTCATAATGTTGTTGTCAGCCTGTTTACATTAAGTTCAGTTGTTACCATGATTCTTGCTAGTGTTCCATGCACCCTATGACCTTGCTATTGCCATGCTTAGCTTCACATATATGTCTTCTTACTGTTGGTTGCCTTGCCATGCCATGTATTACTCTGTGGTGAGTGTAACAAGCTCATCTACATGCCTTCGTATCGTTGTTCCTGCCATGTTTGAATCTGTATTATAACTTGCTATGTTTACATGGGTGCCATCATATCTTCTGATCCTTTTTGGCTTATGGTCAGTAAAGGACATTTGATCTATGCAATTAGTAGATTCATGCCATGCCTTTGTTTGCCATTATAAGTTCCTATAACATGTTGTTTGATAGCTCTAAACATTGCAACCTGATGTTACTTTCTGCAAAGTCTGAAATTGTTATTACTTGCAATCTTACCATGTGTGCTTGAGCATGTTCTAGTGATTTCTGGAGTTAGCTCAGTGTTCATGTTTTGATATGCTTTACCTGTACATCATGTCCATGCCTTTTGTTTTCATATTGAGGTGTTGTAGCATATTGTTTTGATGCTTGCAATATGCCTAGTTGCTGTTTTGGACAGATTGTTGCTATAACTTGTATAGAGTGTGTGTGTTGAACCGTTGCTCCGTTTTGAGTGTGCTCTATATGAAACTTGCTTAGAATTGCATGTAGTTTCATATTATCATGTTGGATCCATGTTTTGGTGCGTTTGCTTGATGTTTGTGTGCATTTTGCATCAATGCCATGTTTAACTTGTTTTGCTCATATCTTCTAGGCCGTAGCCCCGAACTAAATGAACTTTATATGTAACTTGACTAGAAACTCGTGTAGATCATCTTTGTGCATCTTAACTTGCTGTTTAAGAACTTCAACTTAATGTTTGTTCAGATCTGGACCAACTTCGAAATATGCATATGAGGACTTACCGGAATTGTTATATGTTGTTCCCGGCCTCATTTAACCTTGCCGTGATGTGTTGCTCTTGTTTGCATCATCTCTTGCCGTGAGTAGCTTCATGTAGCTTTGTCATGCATCATGCTTGTTTGTGCATCATGCCTTGTTCATGTGTGGTGTGTTTACTATGTTGTGTGTTTCTTCTCGATAGTTCCTGTTTCGTTGCGATCGTGAGGATTCGTTCGTCTATGCTTGGTTCGTCTTCGTGGCTTCATCCGTTCATCTTCTTCATGGACTCGTTCTTCTTCCTTGCAAGATTTTAGCCAAGATGACCGCTACCCTGGATCTTACTACTATCATTGCTATGCTAGTTGCTTCGTTCTATCACTATGATGTGTTACCTATCACCTGTTTATCAAGCCATCCCAAATTGCCATGAACCTCTAACCTTTGACACATTTCCTATGCAAACCATTGTTTGGCTATGTTACCGCTTTGCTCAGCCCCTCTTATAGCGTTGCTAGTTGCAGGTGAAGTTGAAGATTTCTCCATGGTGGACAGGATTTTGGTTGGGATATCACAATATCTCTTATATTATTAATGCATCTATATATTTGGTAAAGGGTGGAAGCCTCGGCCTTTTGCCTGGTGTTTTGTTCCACTCTTGCCGCCCTAGTTTCCGTCATACCAGTGTTATGTTCTCGGATTTTGCATTCCTTACGCGGTCGGGTGATTTATGGGACCCCCTTGATAGTTCGCTTTGAATAAAACTCCTCCAGCAAGGCCCAACCTTGGTTTTACATTTGCCTCACCTAGCCCTTTTTCCCTTGGGAGTCGCGCTCTCGAGGTTCATCTTTATTACAGCCCCCCCGGGCCAATGCTTGTCTAAGTGTTGGTCCAAACTAGAGCACCATTCAGGACCATCCCTTGGCAACTTGGGTTACGTTGGTACCTGTACGCTTAGCTTATCCGGTGTTGCCCTGAGAACGAGATATGTGCAGCTCCTATCGGGATTGTCGGTGCATCGGGCGGTCTTGCTGGTCTTGTTTTACCATTGTCGAAAGGTCTTGTAAACCGGGATTCCGAGTCTGATCGGGTCTTCCTGGGAGAAGTTCTATTCCTTCGTTGATCGCGAGAGCTTGTCATGGGCTAAGTTTGGACACCCCTGCAGGGTATAATCTTTCGAAAGCCGTGCCTGTGGTTATAGGCAGATGGGAATTTGTTAATGTCTGGTTGTAGATAACTTGACACCAGATTCGAATTAAAACGCATCAACCGTGTGTGTAGCCGTGATGGTCTCTTCTCGGCGGAGGCCGAGAAGTGAACACGGTTTCTGTGTTATGTTTGACGTAAGTAGGAGTTCAGGATCACTTCTTGATCATTACTAGTTGACGACCGTTCCGCTTGCTCTCTTCTCGCTCTTATTTGCGTATGTTAGCCACCATATATGCTTAGTCACTGCTGCAACCTCACCACTTTACCCCTTCCTTTCCTCTTAAGCTTTGCTAGTCTTGATACCCATGGTAATGGGATTGCTGAGTCCTCGTGGCTCACAGATTACTACAACAACAGTTGCAGGTACAGGTTATGCGATGATCATGACGCGAGAGCGATGCTTGCTTGCGTTGAGTTCTTCTTCTGCTTCTTCTTCGATCAGGGGATAGGTTCCAGGTCGGCAGCCTGGGCTAGCAGGGTGGATGTCGTTTGAGTTTCTGTTTATGTTTCATCCGTAGTCGGATGTTGCTCTTATGTATTGTGATGATGTATTTGTGTGGCATTGTATGCCTTATGTATGTATCCCCATCTATTATGTAATGTTGATGTAATGATATCCACCTTGCAAAAGCGTTTCAATATGCGGGTCTATCCTTGGTGGGACCTTCGAGTTCCTTTTGGATAGGGTCGTATATTGGGCGTGATAGTAGCTCTTTGCGACGGACTCTTTATCACCTCCATAATCAAGAAATATTTCCTTAGTCCTCTAAGGATAATTTTGACCACTATCTAGGGATACACTCCTGGATCACTCTTGTACCTCCTTGCCAAACCCATGGCAAGGCACACAACAGGTTTGGTACAAAGCATGGCATACTTTATAGAACCTATGACTGAGGCATAGGGAATGACCTTCATTCTCTCTATATATTCTGACGTGGTCGGATTTTGAGTCTAACTCAACTTCACACCTTGTTACACATGCAAGAACGCTTTCTTTGACTGATCTATTTTGAACTTCTTCAAAACTTTGTCAAGGTATGTGCTTTGTGAAAGTCCTCTTAAGCATCTCAATCTATCCCTGTAGATCTTGATGCCCAATATATAAGTAGCTTCACCGAGGTCTTTCATTGGAAAACTCTTATTCAAGTATCCTTTTATGCTATCCAGAAATTCTATATCATTTCCAATCAACAATATGTCGTCTACATATAATTATCAGAAAGGGTGTAGTGCTCCCACTCACCTTCTTGTAAATACAGGCTTCACCGCAAGTCTGTATAAAACTATATGCTTTGATCAATTCATCAAAGCATATATTCCAACTTCGAGATGCTTACACCAGTCCATAGATGGATCGCTGGAGCTTGCACATTACACCTTTAGGATTGACAAAACCTCCTGGTTGCATCATATACAACTCTTCATTAATAAATCCATTAAGGAATGCCGTTTTGATATCCATTTGCCAGATTTCATAAAATGCGGCAATTGATAACATGATTTGGACAGACTGAAGCATCGCTACGAGTGAGTAAATTTCATCGTAGTCAATACCTTGAGCTTGTCAAAAACCTTTTGCAACAAGTCGACCTTTGTAGATAGTAACACTACCATCAGCGTTCGTCTTCATATTGAAGATCCATTTATTCTCAATGTCTTGCCGATCATCGTGTAAGTCCACCAAAGTCTACACTTTCTTCTCATACATGGATCCTATCTCAAATTTCATGGCCTCAAGCCATTTATCGGAATCTGGCTCATCATCGCTTCCTCATAGTTCATTTGTCATGGTCTAGTAATATGACTTCCAGAACAGGATTACCATACCACTCTAGTGCGGAACATGCTCTAGTTGACCTACGAGGTTTGGTAGTAACTTGATCTGAAGTTTCATGATCATTATCATTAGCTTCCTCTCTAGGTTGTGTAGGCATCACGGGAACAGTTTTTCTGTGATGAGCTACTTTCCAATTTGAGAGAAGGTACAATTACCTCATCAAGTTCTACTTTTCTCCCACTCACTTCTTTCGAGAGAAACTCCTTCTCTAGAAGGGATCCATTCTTAGCAACAAAGATCTTGCCTTCAGATCTGTGATAGAAGGTGTACCCAACAGTTTATTTTGGGTATCCTATGAAGACGCACTTCTCCGATTTGGGTTTGAGCTTGTCAGACTGAAGATTTTTCACATAAGCATCACAACCCTAAACTTTAAGAAACGACATCTTAGGTTTCTTGCCAAACCATAGTTCATATGGTGTCGTCTCAAAGGATTTAGACGGTGCCCTATTTAACGTGAATGCAGCTGTCTCTAATGCATAACCCCAAAACAATAGTGGTAAATCGGTAAGAGATGTCATAGATCGTGTCATATCTAATAAAGTATGGTTATGACGTATGGACACACCATTACACAGTGGTGTTCCAGGTGGCATGAGTTGTGAAACTATTCCACATTGTTTTAAATGAAGGTTGTCGGCGTTCTGGGAATGGGGGTACCCAGACTTGCCTGCCTGCGGCCTGCGGTGTGGCTCAAGGAGTGGCCCAGTACGGCCCATCTTCATCAACACATGCTCAAGACCCTCGCGAGGGGCCAAGCCTCGCGGGGCAGACGATAGGAGGCTTCCTCAGGCACGGCCTCGGCAGGCTGGCTCGCGAGGAGGCGGAGAGATCAAGGCGGGGTACCTCACGAGGTGTCCGTGACGCAAGCCATGACGACCAAGGCGCAGGCGGGCACCAGGCAGGCGCCGGCCTGTGCAGAGTCCTTGTTTCCCCTTTGGTGCAAAGGGGGCAAGCGCAGGCAAGGGTATCAAGCAAAGGCAACCATTTCGGTGCAACAAGACCAAGACCAGCAGGACGGCAGAATGGAGGTCATCGTGGAGCCCAAGCCAACGTCATCGTCGGGGTCTTTTGGCAGGCGAGGACCAACTTTAGTCAGGATAAGTGTACTAGATGTTCCCCTTCAAAATGGCCAATTGTTGGCACCCTTCCCGCTCAATATTTGGGAAGAGGCCCGGGGCCTTCGCCTATAAATAGGACTAGCCACCCACAGGGTAGGGGGGATCGGATCGGACCCGAACCCAAGACACGGAGAGAGAGAGAGAGAGAGAGAGGCGACTGAACCCCCCTAGCAGTTCATCGTCTCAACCAAGAACAGACCATCGCGAGGCTGTTCTTCCCTTGTACTGTTCCTCATCATCCCTAGAGGCAATCCACACACCTCAAACTGGAGTAGGGTATTACACCACAATGGTGGCCTGAACCAGTATAAATCTTGTGTCCCTAGTGTTGTTCTTCGTGTAGTCTAGATCCTAGCGAGGCGGTGAAACACGGGTAGGCAGAGGGTGTGATCTCCGCATGCAACCCAGTGTTCGAACCTCAAGGGTCTGCCAGAACCCGAAATCTGACATTTGGCGTGCCAGGTAGGGGTGTGCCAGAATCTGCCTTCCATCGCCTCGTGTTTTCGCCGCCCATCCCATCCATGTCAGACGCACGTCGCGCCCGTGCCGAGCGCCGGGCCGCTCTCGCTACTTGCGTCGCCCAGACGGCCCCCGTCGGCGGGCGCTCCCATCGTTCCCCGTCGCCTACCGTCAACGCCGCCACCGTCCCGACGGGGAACGAACAGCAGGCGTCGTCCTTGCATCCACCAGTGCGGCGAGAAGGCCGCACCGCCACTCCATCGCTCACTCCGGTCGGCTCCTCGTCCCACGCCCCTCGCGCTCCCGCAGACGCGCACACCGCGTTGCTCCTGGCGCGGGAGCTCATGCACTACCATCCCATCGACGACCTCTACGACGAGTGGCTCGCCCGCATCACTGAGCTTGTCAGCACCGCTGGGGGCTCCCCTGCACCGTCCCTCTCGTTGCACCGCGCACCGCCCTGTGCGGGCGACGAAGCTCCGGGGGCGCCTCAGCTGCCTCCACCTCAAGAAGGTGCCTTGGCTCCAAGGCGCATGGCCCCTGGGCAGAACCCACTCCGTCTGGCGCCAGCACAGCAAGAGAAGAGTTGCCAAGAGATCCCTCGTCCTCAAGAAACCGCCCGTGTGCTCCCCGCACCGGCTCGGCACGAGCACGCACCTGCTCCGGCGCATCAAGACCCCGCGCTGCACCTCGCCGCAGCGCACAGAGACCCGCAAGATCAAGCTCTCCGTCACCAAAGGGCTCCCGCGGCCACTGCAGGCTATCGTGCCTTCTCCGTCGAGCTGCGCAGCATGGCCTGGCCGGGCAAGTTCAAGCCAGACCTGCCCCCGCGCTACGATGGCACGGCTGACCATGCTGAGTTCCTCCAGCTCTATGAGCTGGGCATCGAAGCCGCCAACGAAGACGAGAAGGTCATGGCGAACTGGTTCCCCATGGCGCTCAAGGACGGCGCTCGCACCTGGCTCCTGAACCTGGCTCCTGGCACGAAATCCTCCTGGGACGAGATGCGCACCCGATTCATCGCCAACTTCCAAGGCACCCGCGACCGGCCCCCGGCCATGAGCGACTTGTGCCGCATCAAGCAGCAGCCGGGGGAGACCCTGCAGAAGTTCATCCAGCGCTTCAACATCGCTCGCCTTAAGATCCCCAAGGTGTCTGAAGAGGCCATCATCTCAGCCTTCTCCGATGGCATGAGTGACGTCAAGATGAAGGAGGAGCTCGCGATCCATGAAGACTTGTGCACCTCCCTGGAGCTGTTCAATCTGGCGACCAATTGCGCAAGGGCTGAGGAAGGGCGCCTGTCCCTCCTCGAGCTGCCAGCTGCTAACCCAGAAGAGAAGAAGCCCAAGACCAAGGACGTGAAGCGCAAGGGGGCTGCCGTGCTTGCAGCAGAGCCAGATATCAAGCGAGGCAGGGATTAGCCTGAGTCATCCAAGCGCAGCCGGTACTACGTGTACCACGACCTCCACACCCACAACACCAACAAATGCCAAGAGCTTAGAGCCGTGCGAAACGTGCGTGCCGGGCGACGCCCTGAGCGCAACGACAGGGGCTATGGCCGAGGAGGAGGAATAGGAGGAGGATAATGGGAAGACCGTGGCCCTCGCCAAGGGTGGCGCGACCGACCTCGCGATGACCGCTGGCAGGACCAGCCTCGTGAGGGAGGTTGGAGGGACCCGCCTCGTGAGTGGGGTTGGAGAGATCAGCCTCGTGAGGATCGCCCACAAGGCAATGCGGGCCTCCCTCCTCTGCCACCACAGCCAAGGAGGAATGAAGACCATCACCAGGACGAGGGGGCTGGAGGCTTCCAGGAGCCACGCGCAATCGCTTGCATCTTGGGCGGCACACAAGTCCCGACCTCTCAGCGCATCTTCAAGCACTTCGCCCGCGAAGTGAATGCAGTCCTCCCCAAGCTTGAGTCCACACACCCTCTCAGGTGGTCATCGTGCGCTATCACGTTCAGCTCAGCGGATCAGCTCAAATGCGCGGCCACAGCAGGAGTCCTCCCGATGCTTTGCTCCCCGATCATCAGTAATGTACAGGTCACTAGGACCCTCATCGATGGCGGAGCAGGGCTCAATGTCCTATCCGTCGAGACATTCAACAGTCTCCAAGTGCCATACAATCAGCTGCAGCTGACCAAGCCCTTCTCAGGAGTCACCGATGGTTCCATGGTTCCGATCGGGCAGGTCCGCCTTCCTGTCACCTTCGGGAAGCGCGACAACTACCGCACGGAGCTGATTGACTTCGATGTCGCTCACATCCGCATGCCGTACAATGCCATCCTCGGGTACCCAGCCCTGGCCAAGTTCATGGCCGTGACCCATCACGGCTACAATGTCCTCAAGATGCCAGGAAGCGGCGGAGTCATTACCGTGCCTTGTGAAGAGAGAGACATTGTGTGTTCCCTGGAACGTGCCTTCCAAGCCGCATCAATTGAAGACCCAGATCACCGGAGCGGGAGGCCTCCTGAGGCTGCCCCTAAGAAGAAGAAGACATCGCCTGGACCGACCCCTCGGGAGGCAGGCCCCTCAGGGCCCGCGCCCGTTCAGGAGGCACCTCCTTCTGTCGCATAGGAAGGCGCGCCTGGCGCCCTCCTCGAGCAGGGCTCGGGGGCTCCCTTCTGGAGGGCCATCGACTTTGCTAAGATTACGAGGGAGGCGCTCGGGCACCACTTGGAGGCGTGCTTCAACGCACGTTTCCCTCAGAAGGAAGCAAGGCAAGGAGGACCAAACCCTTGGGAGTTCATCAACGAGATCATTCAGGAGCTGCAGGAGTCAAGAGTCATGAGTGGCAGCCGCCGCTTGCCCGCCGTAGCTCCCCATCCAGGCGAGGATGGTGGGCTGCGCGTCTGCATCGACATACCAGGACTCAACCGGGCCGCCTCTCAGGAGCGCCTCTGGCCCTCACGCGTGGGGCGCTGCGAAGGCCCACCTCATAGCTATGTTCGCATGCCTCACGGCCTGCCAAACGCGGCTGTTGTGCGTCAGCGCCTCATGAGGAGCATCTTGGAGGCTCAGGCAGTCAGGCATTCCGCAGTCCTGGCGAAGATGGAGATGGTCTGCGAGGAGCCGCCAGCACCTCCGGAGCCTCCCAAGGCCCCTGGGCCTGGGGGCTCATGAAGATCGTCTCCCACAGCACACGCCGTCCGCCACTTCAGCATCCCTCCATCTTTAGCATCATCAGGTGACATCCTTCGAGTTTCATTTTTAGCTGGGAGCGCCCCCCCTAGGGCTACATCATTCCCAGGCCGCGTGGGTCCATCCCTGCGGCGTGTATCCCCTTTAGCTCATGTTTCAGCTTACTTTATTGGGGGGGCCCTCGAGCTGCATTATCCCCAAGCCACCCGGGCCAGACCCGGTGGCATGTATCCCTCTCGCGTTTATTCAGGTCGCGCGTTTGACCCATTGTGATTGTTGTTTGATTCTTGCCTATGGCACCTTTGTTTCTTCATGTCGGCTACTTGCACGTTAAAGGGGGGGTACCTGAGCATCGCGACTCATGGGCTCTTACTGGCTCTCCAGCCTTCACCCTCTGGCCTTGTCCACGGCACCGCGACCTGGCATACCAGCGACGGCTGAGCCCCGCTCGGGGGCCGGGACCCAAGGACGTAGAGCACCGACATCTAACCAAATCTGTAGGGACACATCACAAGTAAAGGCCCAGAGCCAGGCGCAACCCGCCTTGAGGTAGGGCCCCGTGAGTCCCGCGCTGGCTCATGAGTGTCTGGATACACCTCGCCAGGCCCTACCGTGCCAGCCATGTGTCAGGGCGGGGCTGTACACACCCCGGGGGCTCCTCCCGGAGGGGAGCCCCCTCCCACGCACGAGTGGAAGCACCATGCTCCGCGTTGGCTGACGACACTGCCGAGGAGCGGCTATGCCCGTACACATACGGAAGCGCTATGCTCCGCGCTGGTGATAAACAACTAAGGGTGGCCCCCAGCTGCATCAATCTCAGGGAGCCCAGAGCTCAATGTCCGGCCTCATCGTAATGCCTCCCCAGGCGCACACCACCCAGCCAGGCCCCTCGTGCCTGGTTCGTCGCACGCCTCTCCCCGAGCGGAGCCAAGGTACGAAGGCCGTTTGAACGTCAAGGGGGACTCCTGAGCATCACTGTCGGTGTCAAAACTGGCGGATCTCAGATAGGGGGTCCCGAACTGTGCGTCTAGGCTGATGGTAACAGGAGACAAGGGACACGATGTTTTTACCCAGGTTCGGGCCCTCTCGATGGAGGTAAAACCCTACTCCTGCTTGATTAATATTGATGATATGGGTAGTACAAGAGTAGATCTACCATGAGATCAGAGAGGCTAAACCCTAGAAGCTAGCCTATGGTATGATTGTTGTTCATCCTACGGACTAAAACCCTCCGGTTTATATAGGCACCGAAGAGGGTTAGGGTTACACAGAGTCGGTTACAATGGTAGGAGATCTACATATCCGTATCACCAAGCTTGCCTTCCACGCCAAGGAAAGTCCCATCCGGACACGGGACGAAGTCTTTAATCTTATATCTTCATAATCCAGGAGTCCGGCCAAAGGTGATAGTACGGCTATCCAGACACCCCCTAATCTGGGACTCCCTCAGTAGCCCCCGAACCAGGCTTCAATGGCGATGAGTCTGGCGCGTAGATTGTCTTTGGCATTGCAAGGCGGGTTCTTCTCCAAATCCTGTGTACTTGTTGAATAGCGTCCGGCTCCTTATAAATACTGCGCTCCTCGGCTTCCACGCCCAATAATGGCCATTCTCCACGTGTTGAACGAATGCGAAAAGTCAGGGTATTTTTACATTTATCCCCCTAGCTGCGCGAATGAGCTGCCTATAAAAGAGACGAGGATCTAGATCCGAATCACACCATCCTCCCTTTGCGAGCATTCATCAGAGCGCATCTGACAGAGATCCATTCTATCATGGACAGTCGACGCAGCTCCTCCTCTCGCCCTCCCAGCCCTCAGCCTGCAGATTGGGAGAGATGCTCCATCCCACACAGTGAGCTAGTGACGCTCCAAACCAAGGGATTTCTTCCCCCAGCCTTCATGGTTCTGGATCGAGCCAGACTTGCCACCTATAAGGGCGGAAAGCAAGCGAAGAGCGTCCCCAGCCCCTCCAAAGGAGAGCGGGTATGCCTTGTCTCTTATTTGATAAGAGGGCTCGGATTTCCAATTCATCCGTTTCTCTGGGGGCTCCTGGAGTTCTACGGCCTCCAGTTGCACAACCTTACGCCTGCCTCCATTTTGCATATTGCGGGCTTTGTGGCGCTTTGCGAGCTGTTTTTGGCCATCGAGCCTCATTTTGCGCTGTGGAAGAAGTTGTTCTGCCTTGTGCCCCGTTCTCAAGAGGGGTCAATATATCAAGTGGGCGGAGCCGAACTATGGCGCATCGCCGAGACCGGACATCTATCCGGAACCCCGAAGAAGGCGTCCGAAGATTGGCCTTTGGCATGGTTTTATATAGAAGATGTCCCTCTGCCGGACCCTATTCGGGTCGGCCTCCCTGAGTTTAATAACGCTCCTTTGAAGAAACGCCTAAGCTGGCGTCCACGGAGCCCTCAGAAGGAAAATGACAGGGACGTCCTTTACCTGATGAGCCGGATAAGATTGTTAGCTCATTCCGGACTGACCATGATCGGGGTCATGGCCACATGCATTATGCGGGGGGTGCAGCTGCTCCAGTATAGAGGCCACCCCATGTGGGATTTCAACAGGGAGGATGATGCCACCCGCTGCGGCCATAAGGGGCCGAGATCGATCGCTGATCTGATGAAGATCTTGTCCGCATTGTACAAGGGAGAAGAGGAGGAATTCCTCCGCGTCAATCCATAGGGCGGATTTTCTATGAACAATCCTCCAAGATGGGTAAGCGGACATTTATTTTTGCCTATATGATCCGTACTCCCATAGTCAAGTATCTCATTTTGCGATTTCGGCGCAGGAACTGCGCCGGGCCGTAAAGGATATAAACAGCCCGCCTCCACAACCCGAGGATCCGGAACGGTTCCTCGATCCGACCTCCCAAGAGGATCCGGACATATCGGTGGAGCTGATCGACGGGGTATTCCACCAACTGAGCATCGATAATGCCTTGGTCGCCATTACGGTCGATTACCCGGGAATACTTCCCGCCTCGGAGGTAATTGAGATCAAAGTCCCAATACTTTGAAAATGACCCATCCGTGCTTATTTTTGATCACCGTATACCGATGGCGCTTCGCAGGGGGCGCCCTTGAGGCGGAAGGCCGAGCCCGCGGCGGCTAGCCAACAAGGGGCAGCACGGCCCAGCAGGCTAAAAAGAAGTGTGGTCCGGATCGAAACTCTAGCGCAATGGTATGGCATGTCACCTTACTCTCAGGCTTTATTCCCGGGAGACATACTAACGCTCGTGCTTTTTCAGGAAGAAGAGCGCTCGCCGGACTGTATCCGGAGAGGTTGCCAATCAATACTCCGCTTGCCAGGCTCCAAAGCCAGGTCCAGAAGCGGAGGCGAACACGAGGCGTGCGTCGGATGCTCCTCCGGCAGAGGATGCCGACAGGTTATCTGCCACCAATTCCGAGGTGGAGAGCGCCATGAATCACAGGCGCTGCCGGACAGTTCTTCGTGACGCGTGTTTGTCCCCAGAGGCATTGGATGCCTTTAATTCAGGAGATGCGCACCTCTGTGCCACTCAAAATGGTCTAGCTAGAGCCACGGAGCAGTATGTAAAAGACATAGGGGTGAGAAAATTTGACAGTTATATATGCCAGTAGCCCCCGAGACTTGAAATAGTTAGAATAACTGATTTAAGGATCCTTTATTGTGCAGGATCTTACAGAAAAGAATACCCAGCTGTCCCAGGAGCTAAAGGAGTGCAAAGCCCAACTTGAGGCCGCACTAGCCGCAGTGGGGGAAGCCAAAGAGACCCCCTCTGGTATTATATGCTTCAAAAGATAAGTAATTTGTGAAGTGCGGCGTGTGTATAAGTCTGACAATAATATTGCAGATGGCGTCGGGATAGATCCGGACAAGCAACAGCTCATGCGCCAGTTAAAGGCCGGCGAGAATGTGCTTACAAGGGTGAGGCAGGAGAAAAATAATCTCCAAGATGCCAACACCCAGCTGGGTGAGGAACTAAAGGATGTTCGTGCCCAGCTATCTGACTCCGTTAAGGAGAATCGGCGGCTTCGACGCGGCATTTTTAGTAAGTTCTTGAACGAACTTTGAAAAAGAGTTCGGCGAGGAAGTCGACTAACAGAGTTATGTCTGTAGGTATGCTCACAGGCCGTCCTGCAAAGGAAATGCCCAGTTCTACGGGTGACCTTCTTCCCTAGCTCTTGCAACTGCAGGAACGAGTTCGGCAGGTGATGAAAGGCGTCGCCCAGGCCTTGTGGCCATCTGTCTCCCTGCCCGAAGGCCTTGGAGAGCTTGAAGAGAGGCTTCAGGGAGCGCGGCAGCGCTTCCATTTGTGGAAGATATCGGCATGCCGTCAAGGCGCCAGGGAGGCCTCGGCCATGGTGAAGATGCGGTACATGAAGGCTGACCCAAACCACATGGCCGAGGTCGGACCTGCGGGGCCTGATGGGAAGGAGATCCCTATGAGCTTAGTGTACGGCCAAGTAGAATTGGCCGCAAAGTATTCCCAACAGGACTGTAAACTAGACAGCCTGCTGGATGGCATTGAAGAGGAATATGCCCAGTCAAGTTGACTATGTAATTTAAGATGACATGTAAAACGCCTTCTAGCCGGATTGTAGATAGTTTGTCATAGCGGACCTTTTCGCTTCAACCTCGGGACCCAATAATCCGGAGTGTGTCCGAATACCCTCGCGGTTATATATGAACCGGGGCATGCGTGGAGACCAGGCGTAGGGGTCATTAGTGCTTTATCAGACAAGTGCCCAACTAGTTATGTTATATTACATGGTTCGTAAGAAACATCGTCCAGGGAGAATAGTTCCGTTAGGGGTTCCTTTCCCTGGGAGGCATGCCCTAAAGTGCATGTCTGGACTGCGAAAAAAGCAGAAAAACATCTGGGGGCAGATAAATAAATAGGTAAGAAATCGTATTTTAGTTCACCGACCGAATATTCCCTTAAGAATGCTAGCTTTCGGCTTCACCCAGTCTGAGGTACACATCTGGCTGACCCGGCAGTAACAATCACAGAGGTGCTCCCTTTACCACCTAGCCAAACAATCAGGAACGTAGGGGTAAGCACAGGAGCCAGGCAACCCAGCTTGGCCAAAACTTAAGTCATATCGATGCATATAATGGTGAATAAAAGGTACATGTGGAAGTGTGACACATGTGTTGGGCATGAAGCCCGTATAAATAAGCTTTTGTTAAAGAAGCCCCCAGGTATAATGAGCGCGGATAGTGCGTCAAGTGTGTGCGAATAATGCGCGAACCAGCTTTCAAAGGCTGTAATAGGAAAGGGGGGAGAAGGAGAGAAACAGAAGATAGCTAATATGTAAAATATAGACGGAGGAAGGAGACAAACTCAGAATCCGGCGCTAGGCGTAGAATCTTCGGAGACGGGCTGCATTCCATGGGTTTGGCTCGAGTTGGTTATCTGATGCATCTCGCAGACGGTATGCTCCACCGGTCAGGACTTGTTCGATGATAAAGGGACCTTCCCATTTGGGCTTGAGTTTGTCCTTTTTCTTGTCCGGCAAGCATAAAACTAACTCACCAATGTTGTAAGTTTTGGCCTGTACTTCTCTGCTTTGATATCTTCAAGCTTGATGTTGATAGAATGCGGAACGGGCTTTTGCCACATCACGCTCCTCCTCCAATGCATCCAAACTGTCCTGCCGATCGAGCTCGGCTTCTCTTTCTTCGTACATGCACACGCGAGGTGAGTCATGAATTATGTCACAGGGCAGCACTACCTCTGCGCCGTATACCATAAAGAATGGTGTAAATCTGGTGGTGCGATTCGGAGTGGTCCGCAGCCCCCAGAGTACCTAGTCGAGCTCCTCTACCCAGTGCGTGTTAGATTCCTTGAGGGACCGCACTAATCTGGGTTTGATGCCGCTCATGATTAGACCATTTGCTCGCTCGACTTGACCATTAGTTTGAGGGTGATAGACTGAAGCATAGTCGAGCTTGATGCCCATGTTTTTGCACCAGAGTTTAACCTCGTCGGCCGTAAAGTTCGTGCCATTATCAGTGATGATGCTGTGGGGGATGCCGTAACGGTGTACGACCCCTGATATGAAGTCTATCACCGGTCCGGATTCGGCCGTCTTAATAGGTTTGGCCTCTATCCATTTGGTGAATTTATCCACCATGACCAGTAGGTATTTTTGCTTGTGGGTTCCTCCTTTAAGGGGTACAACCATGTCAAGACCCCAGACCGCGAAGGGCCAGGTTATGGGTATAGTTTTGAGGGCAGTGGGTGGCATGTGGCTTTGATTAGCAAAGAGCTGGCAACCGACGCATCGTTGGACTAAGTCCTGAGCATCTGCCCAGGCCGTCGGCCAATAAATCATGTATGGAAGGCCTTGCCTACAAGGGACCGGGCTGCGGCGTGGTGCCCGCTGAGTCCGCATGAATTTCAGCCAGAAGATTCCACCCTTCCTCTTCGGAGATACACCTTTGAAGGACTCCAGTTGTGCTTTTCTTGTAAAGCTCTCCCTCATGGACCTTATAGGCTTTAGATCGCCGCACTATGCGGCGGGCCTCGTTTTGGTCCTCGGGTAGTTCCTGCCTGGTTAGGTAGGCTAGGAATGGTTCCGTCCATGGGGCAATGACTGCCATTATTACGTGGACTGAGGATGTTACTTCGTTGGCAGAACCGCCAATTGTGTCAGAATGTTCGGTGTCGGGCAGTGCGGTTGGGTCCGGGTTATTATTTCTGGATTCCCCCTCCCATAGTATGGATGGCTTGAATAGCCTCTCTAGGAAGATGTTGGGAGGTACGGCATCGCGCTTTGCGCCAATGCGTGCCAATACGTCTGCTTCCTGGTTGTTATCCCGGGCTATATGGTGAAATTCGAGCCCCTCAAACCGAGCTGACATTTTTAGGACGGCGTTGCGATAAGCTACCATTTTCAGATCCTTGGCATCGAAGTCTCCATTTATTTGGGATATCGCAAGGTTTGAATCCCTGTGCACCTCTAGGCGTTGAATGCCCATGGAGACTGCCATCCGGAGGCCATGTAGAAGGGCCTCGTATTCGGCTGCGTTGTTGGAGTCCGTATACATTATCTGGAGTACGTATTGAACCATATCTCCGGTTGGGGACGTCAGAACGACGCTAGCCCCCAGACCAGCCAACATTTTGGAGCCGTCGAAGTGCATGATCCAGTTGGAATATGCGTCGTACTCTTTAGGGAGTTCGGCTTCAGTCCATTCGGCGACGAAGTCGGCCAAAACTTGCGACTTAATAGCTTGCTGTGGCTTATAGGTTATGTCGAACAGGAGGAGCTCAATGGCCCATTTGGCAATCCGGCCCGTCGCGTCGGTTGTTTATAATGTCATTAAGAGGTACTTCGAAGGCTACTGTTATCGAACACTCTTTAAAGTAGTGTCGCAGCTTCCAGGATGCCATGAACACCACGTACGCTATCTTCTGACAATGCGGGTACCGTGACTTGCATGGAGTTAGGACAGTGGACACGTAGTAAACTGGTTTCTGAAGTGGGAACTTGTGTCCGTCTGTTTCTCGTTCGACAACAAGCACCGCGCTCACCACTTGATGAGTTGCCGCGACATATAATAGCATTGGTTCGCCTATGTTGGGCGCGGCTAGGACCGGGTTTGTTGCCAATATGGCTTTTATTTCTTTGAGTCCGGCCGTGGCAGCATCCATCCACTCAAAGTGTTCGGTGCGTCGGAGGAGGCGATAAAGGGGTAATGCCTTTTCTCCTAAACGGGAGATAAAGCGGCTTAAAGCCGCCACGCATCCCGTCAATTTTTGTATTTGTTTGAGGTCCTTTGGGATATCCAATTGTGACAGAGCTCGGATCTTGGCTGGGTTTGCTTTAATTCCTCTACCAGATACAATGAAGCCCAAGAGCTTTCCGGCTGGTATGCCGAAAACACATTTTTCCGGGTTAAGCTTAATGTCATATGTTCGAAGATTACCGAACGTGAGCCTCAAATCGTCTACTAGAGTTTCGACGTTCTTGGTTTTGACGGCCACATCGTCTACTATGCCTCCACTGTTTTGCCGATCTGGTTTGCCAGACATGTCTGAATCATGCGCTGATATGTTGCGTTGGCGTTTTTGAGCCCAAAGGGCATTGTGTTGAAGCGGAATGGGCCGTATGGGGTGATGAATGCCGTTGTGGCCTGGTCAGGCTCTGCCATCTTAATTTGGTGGTAGCCGGAGTATGCGTCGAGGAAACACAATGAATTGTGTCATGTGGTAGCATCGATAATTTGATCGATGCGGGGGAGGGGGAAGGGATCTTTTGGACAAGCCTTGTTGACGTCCTTAAAATCGACGCATAGGCACCAGGATTTGACCTTCTTTGGTACCATCACCAGATTTGCTAGCCAGTCCGGATGTTTTATATCTCTGATGAATCTGGCCTCCAATAATTTGGCTAGCTCCTCTCCCATGGCCTGCCTCTTGGGTTCGGAGAAACGCCGAAGAGCCTGTTTGACCGGCTTGAATCCTTTTAGGATGTTTAGGCTGTGCTCGGCCAGCCGGCGTGGGATTCCTGGCATGTCTGAAGGGTGCCAGGCAAAGATGTCCCAATTTTCGCGTAAGAATTCTCGTAGTGCGACGTCCACATCAGGGTTCAATTGTGCCCCAATGGAGGCCATTTTTGTAGGGTCCGTTGGATGGACTTGGAATTTGACTATTTTGTTCGCTGGTTTAAAGGAGGTGGACTTGGGTCTCTTATCGAGTATCACGTCGTCCCTATTCACCGTGGAGCGCAGCGCAGTGAGTTCCTCGGCTGCTAGGGCTTCAGATAGTGCCTCAAGGGCCAGTGCGGCTGTCTTGTTTTCAGCGTGGAGTGCTATGTCCGGGTCACTAGCAAGAGTGATGATTCCGTTGGGCCCGGGCATTTTGAGCTTCATGTACCCGTAATGGGGTATAGCTTGAAAAATTGTGAATGGCCTCTCGCCCTAATAGAGCGTGATATCCGCTGCTGAACAGGGCCACTTGGAACGTGACCTCCTCGGACCTGTAATTATCTGGCGTGCCGAACACCACATCCAGTGTGATTTTTCCAGTACAGCATGCTTCCCGACTGGGGATTATTCCTCTAAAGGTTGTGCTGCTTCGCTCAATGCGGCTCCAGTCTATTTCCATTTTTCGGAGGGTTTCCTCGTAAATGAGGTTCAATCCTCTACCACCGTCCATGAGTACCTTGGTAAGGCGAAAGACGTCCACTATTGGACTGAGGACCAATGCAGCTGGTGGTCGAGTTGTTCGGAATTTAGGTTCGTCACTGGCATTAAAGGTAATGGCCGTGTCACTTCATGGGTTTATTGTTGCTACTTGGTAGACTTCGGCAAGGCTGCGGAGTGTTCGTTTCCGCATATTATTTGATGCGAAAGTCTCGAAGACTGTTAATACCGTACTGGTATCCTTGGGCTGGTGCTCTGGGGTTAGAAGCTCTTCGCCACTTTTGGCCACCTGCCGTAGTATCCAACATGCTCTAAGGCTATGAGTTGGAGTGGCGCCCTCTATACTGTGAATTTTGCAGGGTCCATTGAGCCATCCTTCTAGTACGGTTCCATGCCCTATAGACGGTTTTTGCTTTTTGGTATTTAACCCAGGTGCTTGGCGATGATGCACCTTTTTATCTTGGACTGGGGTTGTGTTCAGGGACGGATTGTCCCAAAAATTGATTTCGGTTTTCCACGCGCTTTCCATCGCACAGTACTTTCATACTATGGACGCCAAGTCAGCGAAGCGTGTAATTTCACGACGGCTTACGGCGTTGAGGATTCCCTTGTTCGTGCAATTATTGCAGAAGAATGAAATTGCATCCTCCTCATGGCAATCCTTTATCCTGTTCATCACCAGGAGGAATCTAGCCTAGTAATGGTGTACTGTTTCTGCGGGCTCTTGCCGGATTTGGGATAGATCGCTTATGTTTGGGTGGGCGGGTGGAATTAAATTCGGAACCCTGTCCAATCTAAAACTCAGGGGCCAAGAAGTTTCCAAACTTGGAAGCTTGGGTTCTTGGATGTTGTCCAATGAATCTAGCCCGCTGCCTGACTTTAGGTTCAGGGCTTGAGTGACGTCCTCCCCTCTGCGGGAATCCGGCATGGAGGGATCAGGAATCCGGACATAGCTAGTCCTTAAGATAGAAGAAGGGTCGCCGTATTGTTCCTCTACCACAACAACGTGGTGGGTAATCTGGGGAGAGTTAATCTCTCTCAGATCGGGTTTAAGCCCAATCTGATCGTAGTCTGTAGCGACTCCCAGGACGGCGATGCGATACAAGAGCTCGTTTAAGGAAGAGTTCCGAGTTAACGTGAAGATTGCTTTCGATGACCCGAGAAGTCATCGTCGGCGCGGCGGCCGAACAGGCGGTCATAAGGAAACCACCTATCTGGAGAGTTTTGCTGATAGCCAAAGCTCCTTTAGCCACAGTGCCGTCTTTAAAGACGGGACGGGGCATCCTTCTTGATGGCGATGGCACAGAGGAACTCTCAATGAAAGCACCAATGTCGGTGTCAAAACCAGCGGATCTCGGGTAGGGGGTCTCGAACTGTGCGTCTAGGCGGATGGTAACAGGAGACAAGGGACACGATGTTTTTACCCAGGTTCGGGCCCTCTCGATGGAGGTAAAACCCTACTCTTGCTTGATTAATATTGATGATATGGGTAGTACAAGAGTAGGTCTACCACGAGATCAGAGAGGCTAAACCCTAGAAGCTAGCCTATGGTATGATTGTTGTTCGTCCTACGGACTAAAACCCTCCAGTTTATATAGGCACCGAAGAGGGTTAGGGTTACACAGAGTCGGTTACAATGGTAGGAGATCTACATATCCGTATCGCCAAGCTTGCCTTCCACGCCAAGGAAAGTCCCATCCGGACATGGGACGAAGTCTTCAATCTTGTATCTTCATAATCCATGAGTCCGGCCAAAGGTGATAGTTTGGCTATTAGGACACCCCCTAATCCGGGACTCCCTCAATCGCGACTCAGGAGCCTAACTGGTCACGTAGCCCCTCACCCCTTAGTTCCGAAAGGCTAACGGCGGCTAAGGTATGCGCGGGGCCGGGCTCTGCCGACGTAGAACGGTAATCTCACCCATACATTTCACCTCCCTACTTGTTGTTCGTGCGTCAAGGGGGACTCCTGAGCATCGCGACTCAGGAGCCTAACTTGTCACGTAGCCCCTCACTCCTTGGTCCCGTCCTGGTTTCCGGTCGGGGCTAACAGCGACTGAGGTATGCGCGGGGCCGGGCTCTGCCGACGTAGAACACAAGCAAGTAGGAAGGAAAAACGCAAATCTCAAGAAATTCAAAAGAAAATATTACAGCCCATAGAGTACTTTGACAGCGCCAAACACAAAGTTTAAACGCCTCCACGAGGCAGGATGCATGTTGCAGGAATTAAAAGTAGGACGGGAGCCGCGAAGGGATCACTTTTTGGCGGGGCCATCGCTGGTGACGGAGCTGCGCTGGGCGACTTCGCCTCGTGGAGCCTCAAGACCGGCAGCGCCTCGCTTCGACTTGGTGCTAAAGGCCCGGAACTTCGCCAGCAGAGCCTCCGTGCGACCCTTCACGGCCTCAGCAGCGACAGCGGCAAGCTCGCCGCCCACAGGCTCCAGCAGGCTGTCGAGGTCAACACTGGGGTCGCGGAGGTAGATGTGGGTGAAGACGCGCGTCAGCGCCGCACAAGAAAGGACACGCGCCTGAGCCTCAGCCGTGGGGCCACGGCCGAGGGCGACATCTTCAAGGGTGCGGACCAGGAAGGGAAGCAGCTTGGCGGGGCCCTCCTCGACGTCGGCCAGCGGGCTTTCTAGGCCGCTGTCATAGAGCAACTTCAGCAGGGTGCGAGCCTTCACCTCCAGCTTCGCAAAGGACACATGATCCTCGGCCAGGACCCGCGCCTTGCCGTCCAGCTCGATCTTCTTCGCCTCCAACTCCTGCTCCAGCACATCCAGGCGGCTTGGGCGTTCGTCAAGCTCGGCATCCCGGTCCTTGGCGGCAGCCTTGCGAGCCTTCAGGTCTTCTTCCTTCTCCTGGCGGACGCGGGCCTCCTTGGCAAGCTGGTCGCGCAGGCCCTGCAGTTCGCTCTCTAGCACCTTGTAGCGACCCTGGATGTCCGCAACCTCACCCAAAGCAGCGTCGCGGGCGGCCTTCGCCTCGAGGGTGGCCTGCTTCTCCTCGTCACAAGCTATCATGGCCTGAGCCAATGCTGCTCGGACTGAAGCATCAGAGCGGACCCAACCAGAGACCAGCTCCAGGCGCCCGGCCACCAAGCGAGGGTCGGCGCCCAGAAGATCTTTCTGCAGCCGGTCCAGCTCGGCAGCAACACCATCCAGGATAGTAGACGGAGTCGAAGAGATGGCAGTTGGCGGAGTAGGAGGAGAAGATGGCAGCGTGATCACGGCACCAGGCGCCAGGACCTTCTGCGCCCCGATGACTGCGGCAGTGGCGTCAGGCACGGACGCCTCGGGAGTCGCTTGGGCCACGGGGGCTGAGCTCGCTCCAGCTAGCCCCGCCAGGCCTCGCGAGGATGACCGGGCAGGAGAGGCCCGCGTCTTGTCGTCCCCTTCTCCTGCGGATGGGGGTGCTGCCTCAGACGAAGCCTCAGGAGCCCCCTTCAGCTTCTTCGCCGCAGGCACCGGCCTAGCCAAGGAATATGGACGTCAAGCCTCAACAACAAAGCAGGAAGCAAAATGAGAGTCGAGCACTTACTCGTCATCGCTCGCGGGCTCAAGCAACCTCTGGCCGAACTTGAAGCCCGAGAGCCGGATGCTGGGATCAACCTCAAGAGGCTCGGGAGCAGGAGGCGCGTCAGCAGATCGCCTCGGAGCCGGAGCAGACCCGCGGGGAACCAGCCCTGTCCTGTCCTTCTTCGGGATCAGAGGCGAGCTCTCACCACCTCGCTCGTCGCCATCCTCGTCGTCATCCGGCATGAGGCGGAGAGTGCGGGACCTGCGCCGAGGAAGGGGCGTTCTCGACTCCCCATCGGTCGCCTCCGAATCGGGCTCCCTGCCCTCCTCCTCCTCCTCTTCTTCCTCCTCTCCGCTGGAGTCGCTGGAGGATACATTCACCGTCGCCAGGGCTGCCGGGTCCTCAGGGACCTCCGCGGGCACAGTCCCTCCCTCGTTGAAAGCGGACATGGAGTTTCCACCTGCTCCCAGTCATCCCGAAGGAACAAGGGCACGGGAGCACCTCCAACCTCGCCATGTTTCCCCCAACCAAGGATTGGAGGACCGCGGCCAGATCCTCGTCAGCCAGGGCTCCTGGGGTCGAGCCAAAGGCGGCATCGGCCCCCCAAGCATCCACAACGGGAGAGAGTGTTCCCGGAGTGGAGCCACCCTATGCTCCAGGAACTCCCTCAGGAGCGACGCCCCAGTCAGTTTCGCCGTCGCCATGTTGTCTGGCCACAGGTCCGCGTCCATCTTCTCCAGCACCGGCCTCGCGTGGGGATCGACGAGCTCCGTGCGGTACCAAGCATCAACGGACTTGGGCTGCCCTGTGGGCAGAATCAGCCAGGCGTGGGTGCGCCCGGCATCCACCATGACCCACTTGCTCCTGAAGCCTTCAATTCTCTTCCCGGGCTTCGATATGGCACTAGAGTTGCCGTGCGCGACAAAGCTCGCGCACGCGGTGATGGAGCCACGGGAGACCCGGAGGCAGAAGTAATGGCGCAGCAAGGCCACCGAAGGCCTCACCACGACATGAGCCTTGTAGTAGTAGGCGAAAATCGCCAGGAGAAGAACGGAGTAGGGATGGAGGTGCAGGGCTTGCAGATTGTAATGGTGAAGAACAAAAAGGAAGAACTCGGAAAAAGGGGGCACCAGACCGGCGGCGATGGCGCTCACGAAGAGCGGGTAGAAGGTGCTTCCTCTGCCCTCAGGAAGGGCGGAGCCGACCTTGAGCGCAGCCGCCCCGTCGAGGCCTTGCGCCACCATCATCTGGCGCGTCCGAGCAAGATTCTTCTCCGACACATTCGAAGGATCCAAGGCAGGCGAGTACGAGGCTCCGACTGGGGTCTGGCGAGGCGCCATGCCTTGCTAGGATGCGGAGTTGGAGTGGATCTGGGGATTTCGGAAGCAAGAAGGACAGGAGCAAGAAAGGGGATCTGGGCAGTGAAGGAGAAGGCAAAGAAGGTAAGCCTAGACGAGTACCGCTCCCTTATCAATTTGTGCAGTTGCCGAGGTGTCGCAGCGGATCCAGGACGCCCACGTCCAATCAACCGCCATGCGGTGCCCAAGGCCAAAAGCTATTGTGGCCCACGGCGCTTCACACTTGCCTCTTCGCTTCTCTGCTAAGCCAAATCCAGGCGCGCCTTGGGCCCGGGGGCTACTATCGGCGTTCTGGGAACGGGGGTACCCAGACTTGCCTGCCTGCAGCGTGGCTCAAGGAGTGGCCCAGTACGGCCCATCTTCATCAACACATGCTCAAGACCCTCGCGAGGGGCCAAGCCTCGTGGGGCAGACGACAGGAGGCTTCCTCAGGCACGGCCTCATCAGGCTGGCTCGCGAGGAGGCGGAGAGATCAAGGCGGGGTACCTCACGGGGTGCCCGTGAGGCAAGCCATGACGACCGAGGCGCAGGCGGGCGCCAGGCGGGCGCCGGCCTACGCAGAGTCCTTGTTTCCCCTTCGGTGCAACAAGACCAAGACTAGCAAGACGGCAGAACGGAGGTCATCGTGGAGCCCAAGCCAACGTCATCGTCAGGGTCTTTTGGCAGGCGAGGACCAACTTTAGTCAGGATAAGTGTACTAGATGTTCCCCTTTAAAATGGCCAATTGTTGGCGCCCTTCCCTCTCAATATTTGGGAAGAGGCCCGGGGCCTTCGCCTATAAATAGGACTAGCCACCCACAGGGTAGGGGGACATCGGATCGGACCCGAACCCAAGACACACAGAGAGAGAGAGAGGCGACTGAACCCCCCTAGTAGTTCATCGTCTCAACCAAGAACAGACCCTCGCGAGGTTGTTCTTCCCTTGTACTGTTCCTCATCAGCCCCAGAGGAAATCCACACACCTCAAACTGGAGTAGGGTATTACACCACAATGGTGGCCTGAACCAGTATAAATCTTGTGTCCCTAGTGTTGTTCTTCGTGTAGTCTAGATCCTAGTGAGGCGGTGAAACACGGGTAGGCTGAGGGTGTGATCTCCGCGTGCACCCCAGTGTTCGAACCTCAAGGGTCTGCCGGAACCCGAAATCCGACAAAGGCCAAACTCGTAATTCAAATATTCGCCTCCGCGATCAGATCATAGAAACTATATTTTATTGTTACGATGATTCTCCACTTCACTCTGAAATTCTTTGAACTTTTCAAATGTTTCAAACTTGTGTTTCATCAAGTAGATATACCCATATCTGGTCAAATCGTCTATGAAGGTCAGAAAATAATGGTACCCGCTGCGAGCCTCAACACTCATCGGACCGCATACATCGGTATGTATTGTTTCCAATAAGTCATTAGCTCGCTCCATTGTTTTGGAGAACGGAGTTTTAGTTCTCTTGCCCATGAGGCATGGTTTGCAAGTATCAAATGATTCATAATCAAGTGGTTCCAAAAGCCCATCCGCATGGAGTTTCTTCATGCGCTTTACAGCAATATGACCTAAACGGCTGTGCCACAAATATGTTGCACTATCATTATCAACTTTGCATCTTTTGGCATCAATATTATGAATATGTGTATCACTACGATCTTGATTCAGTAAACCATTTACATTGGGTGTATAACCATAGAAGGTTTTATTCATGTAAACAGAACAACAATTATTCTCTGACTTAAATGAATACCTGTGTCACAATAAACATGATCCAATCATAGTCATGCTCAACGCAAACACCAAATAACATTTACTTAGGTCCAACACTAATCCCGAAGGTAGAGGGAGTGTGCGATGGTGATCTTATCAACCTTGGAATCACTTCCAACACACATCGTCACTTTGCTCTTAACTAGTCTCTGTTCATTCTGCAACTCCTGTTTCGAGTTACTAATCTCAGCAACTGAACCGGTATCAAATACCCATGGGTCGCTATGAACACTAGTAAATTACACATCAATAACATGTATATCATATATACCTTTGTTCACTTTGCCATCATTCTTATCTGCCAATTATTTGGGGCAGTTTCGCTTCCAGTGACCATTTCCTTTGCAGAGCACTTTTTTCAGGCTTAGGTCTAGATTTGGGCTTTTTCCTGAGAGTGGAAACTTGCTTGCCATTCTTCTTGAAGTTCCCTTTCTTTCCCTTGCCATTTTACTTGAAACTAGTGGTCTTGTCAACCATCAACAATTGATGCTCTTTCTTGATTTCTACCTTTGCCGATTTCAGCATTGTGAAGAGCTCGAGAATCGTTTTCGTCATCCCTTGCATATTATAGTTCATCACGAAGTTCTAGTAGCTTGGTGATAGTTACTAGAGAACTTTGTCAATCACTATCTTATCTGGAAGATTAACTCCCAATTGATTCAAGCGATTGTAGTACCCAGACAGTCTGAGTACATGCTTACTGCCTGAGCTATTCTCCTCCATCTTGTAGGCAAAGTAATTGTCAGAGGTCTCATACCTCTCGACATGAGCATGAGTCTGAAATACCAATTTCAACTCTTGGAACATCTCATATGTTCCATGGCATTCAAAACCTTTTTGAAGTCCCGGTTCTAAGCCGTAAAGCATGGCGCACTAAACTATAAAGTAGTCATCATACCGAGCTTGTCAAACGTTCATAACGTCTGCATCTGCTCCTACAATAGGTCTGTCACCTAATGGTGCATCAAGGACATAATTCTTCTGTGCAGCAATGAGGATAATCCTTGGATCACGGACCCAGTCCGCGTCATTGCTACTATCAACTTTCAACTTAGTTTTCTCTAGGAACATATCAAAAAGATAGGGGAGCTACAACGCGATCTATTGATCTACAACATAATTTGCAAATACTATCAGGACTAAGTTCATTATAAATTAAAGTTCAATTAATCATATTACTTAAGAACTCCCGCTTAGATAGACATCCCTTGAGTCATCTAAATGATTACGTGATCCAAATCGACTAAACCATGTCCGATCATCACGTGAGATGGAGCAGTCTTCAATGGTGAACATATCTATGTTGATCATATCTACTATATGATTCATGCCGTCTCTAGTGTTCCGAGGCCATGTCTGTACATGCTAGGCTCGTCAAGTTTAACCCAAGTATTCCGCATGTGCCAAACTATCTTGCACCTGTTGTATGTGAACGTATAGCCTATCATGCCCGATCATCACGTGGTGTCTCAGCATGAAGAACTTTCGCAATGGTGCATACTCAGGGAGAACACTTATACCTTGAAATTTTAGTGAGGGATCATCTTATAATGCTACCGCCGTACTAAGCAAAATAAGATGCTTATAAAAGATAAACATCACATGCAATCAAAATATGTGACATGATAAGGCCATCATCATCTTGTGCTTTTGATCTCCATCTCCAAAGCATTGTCATGATCTCCATTATCACCGGCTCGACACCTTGATCTCCATCATTGTGTCATGGTCGTCTCACCAACTATTGCTTCTACAACTATAGCTAACGCATAGTGATAAAGTAAAGCAATTACATGGCGTTTGCATTTCATACAATAAAGCGACAACCATAAGGCTCCTGCCAGTTGCCGATAACTTTTACAAAACATGATCATCTCATACAATAACGTATATCACATCATGTCTTGACCATATCACATCACAACATGCCCTGTAAAAACAAGTTAGACGTCCTCTACTTTGTTGTTGCAAGTTTTATGTGGCTGCTACATGCTTCTAGTAAGAATCACTCTTACCTACGCATCAAAACCACAATGGTGTTTCATCAAGTTTGTTGTTTTAACCTTCAACAAGGTCCGGCCGTAGTCAAATTCGATTCAACTAAAGTTGGAGAAATAGACACCCGCCAGCCACTTTTATGCAAAACTAGTTGCATGTCTATCGGTGGAACCGGTCTCATGAATGTGGTCATGTAATCTTGGTCCGGGCCGCTTCATCCAACAATACCGCCGAATCAAAAAAGACGTTGGTGGTAAGCAGTATGACTATCACCGCAAACAACTCTTTGTGTTATACTCGTGCATATCATCTACGCATAGACCTGGCTCGGATGCCACTATTGGGGAACATAGCATGCAATTTCAAAAAAAATACTACGCTCAAGCAAGATCTATCTAGGAGACGCATAGCAATGAGAGGGGGAGAGTGTGTCCATGTACCCTCGTAGACCAAAAAGCGGAAGTGTTTGACAATGCGGTTGATGTAGTTGAACTTCTTCTTGTTCCGACCGATCAAGCACCGAACGTACGGCACATCTGAGTTCTGCACACGTTCAGCTCAATGACGTCCCTCAAACTCTTGATCCAGCAAAGTGTCGAGGGAGAGTTTCCTCAGCATGATGGCGCCATGACGGTGATGGTGAAGTGATCCATGCAGGGCTTCGCCTAAGCACTACGACAATATGACCGGAGGCGTAAACTGTGGAGGGGGCGCCGCACACAACTAGGAATCAATCTTGTGTGTTCTAACGGTGCCCCCTCCCCACATATATATAGGTGGGAGAGGGAGAGGGGCTGCAAGGGGTGCCCCAAGTAGGAGTAATCCAACTTGGGCACCTCCTCCAAGTCGGCCTCCCCCCTTCCATATCCATCGAAGGGGAAGGAAAGAGAGGGGGAGGGGAAGGAAAGGGGGAGGCCGAATCCTCCCCTTTCCTTCTCCCTTCCCTTCCTTTCCTTCTCCTCCTATTTGGCCTATAGGGGGCTCACCTGCCCCTTTTGGGGCTGGTCTGTCCCTCTCTTGGCCCATTAGGCCCATATAGCTTGTCGGGGGTTGTCCGGAACCCCTTCCGGTGACCCGAGACGTACTCGGTACCCCCGGAACACTTCCGGTGTCCAAATACTATCATCCTGTATATGAATCTTTACCTCTCGACCATTTCGAGACTCCTCATCATGTCCTTGATCTCACCCGGGACTCCAAACAACATTCGGTCACCAAATCACATAACTCATATAATACAAAATCGTCATCGAACTTTAAGCATGCGGATCCTACATCTTCGAGAACTATGTAGACATGACCGAGACACCTCTTCGGTCAATAACCAATAGAGGAACCTGGATGCTGATGTTGGTTCCCGCATATTCTACGAAGATCTTTATCGGTCATTCTGTAATGACAACATACATTATTCCCTTTGTCATTGGTATGTTACTTGCCCGAGATTCGATCGTCGGTATCTTCATACCTAGTTCAATCTCATTACCGACAAGTCTCTTTACTCGTTTCGTAATGCATCATCCCGCAACTAACTCATTAGTCACATTGCTTGCAAGGCTTATTAAGATGTGCATTACCAAGAGGGCCTAGGGATACCTATCTGAAACTCGGGGTGACAAATCCTAATCTTGATCTATGCCAACCCAACGAACACCTTCGGAGATACCTGTAGAGCATCTTTATAGTCACCTAGTTATGTTGTGACGTTTGATAGCACACAAGGTATTCCTCCAGTATCCGGGAGTTGCATAATCTCATAGTCGAAGGAATATGTATTTGACATGAAGAAAGCAATACCAATAAAACTGAACGATCAAGATGCTAAGCTAACAGATGGGTCTTGTCCATCACATCATTCTCCTAGTGATGTGATCTCGTTCATCAAATTACAACACAAGTCTATGGTTAGGAAACTTAACCATCTTTGATTAACGAGCTAGTCAAGTAGAGGCTTACGAGGGACACAGTGTTTTGTCTATGTATTCACACATGTATCAAGTTTCCGGCTAATACAATTCTAGCATGAATAATAAACATTTATCATGATATAAGGAAATATAAAATAATAACTTAATTATTGCCTCTAGGGCATATTTCCTTCACCGCCCACTAAGGTTAGATATCATTGGCAAGATAGTATCCATGTTGTAGTCACGACAGTTGACAGTGTAGTTGCACGACGTCGATTCGCCATTACAAAGCCTCCTGGGCATGGGAGATCGTTGAAGCACGTTGATGTCGTTGTGGGAACCCGACATTCGAAAGAAAGCATGCCAAGTCCACAAATCATGTGATGCCACTACTTCCAATATGATGGTGGCCTCTTTGGTGTGACCTTGATACATTTCCCGCAAACCTTTGGGGTACTTTTTCCATTGCGAATGCATGAAATCAATTCATCCGAGCATTCCCGGAAACCCTCTGGCCTCTCCAATAGGCAACAACTTTTCTGTATCCTGCACATTTGGTTCTCTCATATATTCTGCTCCAAACACCTGCAGCACGACGCGGGCAAACCTGACAGTAGTCGTTAGGCATGTGCTCTCCCCCATCTGGACCATCTCACCAATAGCATTGGCAACAGTACCAAGTGCAAGCATCCTCAGAGCAAGCGTGCATGTCTGCTTAGCAGAGAAAGAAAGTTCTCGCATGTGCTTTTATCCGAGGTGCTGCCTGTGACTCTGCATGGGAGAAGAGGGTTGAACTTCAAACTATCGTGTTCAGAGCATTGCATTATCTAAGGGAGTAGGGTGAGTCCGCAGCAATCCCTTGTGAGCTTGAAGTAGTCATCATGTGCCTCTAAGGGAGTCCTGGATTCGGGGGTCCTCAGGTGTCTGGCCTAGGAGTATGGGCCGGGTTGGATGGGCCGTACAAGATCAAGCTGAAGATTATCCTCCGTGTCCGGATGGGACTTCTCCATACGTAGACAGCAAGATTAGAGTCTAAAAGTTTCCTTCCCCAATGAACCGACCTTGTACAAACCCTAGGGCCCTCCGGTGTGTATATAAACTGAAGGGGTTATACCATAGAGGCTATCTTCTTTACCGTCATTGGAATACTCATAGGCTAGACATCTAGGGTTTAGCCATTGCGATCTCGAGGTAGATCAACTCTTGTAATCTCCATACTCGTCGAATATAATCAAGTAGGAATAGGATTTTTCCTCCCTTAAGAGGGCCCGAACATGGGTAAACACAGTGTCCCCTGGTCCCTTGTTACCATTGATCCTTAGACGCACAACTTGGGCCCCCTACCCGAGATCTGCCGGTTTTGACACCGACATTGGTGCTTTCATTGAGAGCTATGTCGTGTTGTCTACAAAAAGCAATCTATGCCTCACCTAGTCATCAACAACAATATCACTTCTGGAGGGTGCCTAGCTTCTGGGCAGACCCTCCAGTTCGGCGGTTTCACTATAGGGGCTTGCGCGGCTGTCGAGCCCGCAACTCCCCCCCACGGCTGCTGGACACCGTCTTCGCATCGACCCTAAGTACTCCGAAAAGTTGGATCCGACGGATGTTTCATCTTTAAACGAACTGCTAGACTGCATCGCCGCCCTGGGGGTCTCAACGGACTATGATCGGATCAGGCTCAAGACCGACCAGAGGGAAATTAATGACCCGCCGATCACCCACCTCGTAGCAGTCGTTGAGGAACCGACCAAAGACACTTCCCTCCCTATATTGAAGACCAAGTATGTTCGGGTCTCCGAATCCCCTGAGCCAGATACTCCCCCTTCGGATGGGACCTCACACCCTCCGGACTCTGGCTCAAGCATAGGATTGCACGAGCCCTTGTGCCTCCCTGGACCCAAACCGGTCGCCTTGGAGACCTTTCAAGCTCCGAACACAGATGTGGGACAGGATCTAAAATTTAAGCCACCCACCCACCACAATCTATATTCTCCAAGCAACTCAGGTCCTCTAGATATATATGACCTGATGTATGTGCGGCAACAGCCTCAGGATACGGTCCACCACTTTTGGGCCAGATTCCTGCTTGTTAAAAACAGGATCGAGGACTGCTTGAACGACAACATAGTTTTGGTTTTCCATCGTAACTGCACCGATGAGGGAATATTGAATGCCCTCGACCGTCGCCACATACAGGGCTTCATGGAAATTATCACAAGTAGTGCAAAAGTATTGTGCGATGGAAAGCACATGGAGGGCCCAGAAAACTCAACTGGAGCCTGCTGCCTTGAAGCAGTGTGCGGCCCGGGCTAAACGGATACATCCTGGCGGGTAACCCGACCACCAGTCTACGAGCAGGAAAAATAAACCCTTCACGGGACATAGGTCCGTTCTTGACAAACTGCTGGACAAGCCCTGCCCGATTCACGCCACTCCGCTCATAGTCCCAACCTATAGCCTCCAAGCATGCTGGATACTCCGACAAGTAGCAAAAAGTAGAGAGGCCATCCTCACCACAACTCCAGAGAAATACTCTCCAAAGAGGGACAACTTTAATGTCCTCACGGTCTTCGAGACCTTCTCTTCGAACAATCGGTGCAAATGAGCACTCCGCAAAGTCCACCAAGTTACCGCAACAGCCCATGGAACGACACGACAATAACCTTTACGACCGAAGACAAACCAAAGGCTCGGTCAGTCTGACCACCTGCTGCCTTAGTACTAAACTCCATCGTTGATGGCTTTTGGCTTACTAAAGTGCTCATGGATAGCGGTAGCGGGCTTAACCTCATCTATGAGGACACGCTCGATAAAATGCAGATGGAAAGATCACACATCGAGCAGAGCAATACCACCTTTCAAGGTATTATCCCCAGTCGAGAAGCACGATGCTCGGGGAAAATTAAACTGGATGTGGTATTCGGCATCCCAAAAACTATAGATCCGAAGAGTTGCTCTTTCATGTGGTCCCCTTCAATAGTGGGTATCACGCCATCCTTGGCCAGGACGCTTTCTCACGCTTTCAAGCTATACCCCATTACGGGTATATGAAACTCAAAATGCCCAGACCTCATGGAATTATCACAATTTCAAGCGACCGGGACAAAGCCCTTCGTGCCAAAAACAAAACTGCATCCTTGGTCGTCAAGGCGCTATCTGAAGCCCTAGCGGTGGAGGAATTAACCACCCTACGGTCCATGGTGGATAGGGATGATGTGATCCTCGATAAGAGATCCAAATCCACCTCTTCAAGCTAGCCGAGGAAATAGTCAAATTCCAAGTGCACCCGACGGACCCTAACAAAACGGCATCTATCGGAGCATAGCTGGATCTGGCAGTGGACGCCGCCCTAGGCACATTCCCGCGAGAGAATTGGGATATCTTTGCATGGCACCCTTCAGACATGCCTGACATCCCACAAAGACTGGCCGAACACAGTCTCAATGTAATCAAGGGATTCAAACCCGTGAAGCAGACACTATGGTGATTCTCTGAACTCAAGCGTCAAGCCATGGGAGAAGAGCTAGCCAAGTTGTTAGAGGCTGGGTTTATTAGGGAAATTAAACATCCAGATTGGTTAGCCAACTTGGTTATGGTACCAAAGAAGGACAAATCCTGGCGCATGTACGTCAATTTCAAGGACGTCAACAAGGCTTGCCCTAAAGACCCCTTCCCATTGCCTCACATCGACCAAATTATTGACGCAATAACAGTGCACGATTCTTTGTGTTTCCTCGACGCCTATTTCGGATACCATCAGATTAAGATGAAGGAATCGGACTGGGATGCAACTGCGTTCATCACCCCTTACGGTCTCTTTTGCTTCAACACTATGCCCTTTGGACTCAAAAACGCTGGGGCTACCTACCAGCGTATAATTCAAACTTGCTTGTAAAAACAAATAGGCAAAATGGTTGAAGCATACGTGGACGACGTGGTCATCAAGACAAAACACGTCGAGACACTGGTGGATGATCTTCGCCTCACCTTCAAGAACCTTCAAACATATGACATACGACTTAATCCGAAAAAATGTGTCTTCGGAGTTCCGGCCGGAAAATTGCTCGGGTTCATTGTTTCCCATAGAGGAATTGAAGCAAACCCAGCTAAGATCTGAGCGTTCTCACAATTGGCCATACCAATAGACCTAAAGCAAGGCCAGAAACTAGCTAGGTGCGTTGCGGCCTTAAGCCGCTTTATCTCCAAATTGGGAGAAAAAGTGCTACCACTCTACAAGCTATTACAGCACACAGACAACTTCAAATGGACCGGACTGGAAGAAATTAAAATCCTTCTTGCAAGCAATTCAATCCTAGCTGCACAAGGTGTTGGACAGCCCATGTTATTATATATTTTGGCAACTAACCAGGTAGTTAGTGTTGTGCTCATCATCGAACGAGGGGAAGAGGGACATAAATTCCCCACCCAAAAACCAGTCTATTATGTATCAGAGGTCCTTACACCTTGCAAATCCTGATACCCCCACTATCAGAAGATAGCCTACACAGTCTTCATGGCATCCCATAAACTGCGACACTACTTTCAAGAGTGTTCAATCATAGTGGAATCTAAAGTACCACTCAATGACATTATCAATAACAGGGATGGCACTGGTCGCATAGCCAAATGGGCCATCAAGCTTCTACCGTTCGAAATTGTATACAAGCCACGCTGGGCTATTAAATCCCAGGTGTTGGCCGATTTTGTCGGTGAATGGACGGAAGCCGAACTCCCTAAAGAGTATAGCTCATACTCCAATTGGATTATGTACTTCGACGGCTCTAAAATGCTGGCCGGACTGGGGGCTGGCGTCATCCTAACATCCCCTACTGGGGACACAGTCCGCTACATACTACAAATTATGTATACGAACTCCAACAATGCAGCCGAATACGAGGCGCTGCTACATGGTCTTTTCATGGATGTCTCCATGGGTATACAATGCCTGGAGGTGCGCGGTGATTCCAACCTCACAATTTCCCAGGTCAACGGAGAGTTTGACGCAAAGGACCCAAAAATGGCGGCATATCGAAACGCCATATTAAAAATATCAGCTCGGTTTGAAGGACTTGAGTTTCATCATGTTGCTCGAGGGAGTAATCAGGCAGCCGACATCCTTGCTCGTATGGGCGCTAAGAGCGACCCTGTGCCACCTAAAACCTTTGTGGGAAGGCTCTTTAAGCCATCCGTAGTGTGGTAGGGTGAGAGCTGAGAAGGCAATACAGACCTGATCACACCCCCAGCTGTCGAACACAATGTAGACACCGTCGGGGGTCTAGATATTGAGATAAAACCATCTGCTCATGAGATCATGGCGGTCATCGCACCCTGGACTGAACCATTCCTGGCCTACCTTAATAGGCAGGAGCTTCCTGACGATCAAAATGAAGCTTGGTGCATAGTTCGCCACTCTAAAGCCTTTAAAGTGCATGAGGGTGAACTGTATAAAAGAAGTACTAATGGAGTCCTTCAAAGGTGTATCTCTAAAGAGGAGCGAAGGCAACTCTTGGCAGAAATACATGCCGGTCTCGGCGGTCATCACGCCGCAGCTTGAGCCCTCATAAGCAAGGCGTTCCGGACAGGGTTTTTCTAGACCACGGCTCAAGTAGACATTGAAGCCCTTACCAACCTTGTGTGGGCTGTCAGCTTTTCGCCAATCAAAGCCACATGCCTCCCACCGCATTAAGAATAATCCCATTACTTGACCCTCTGTGGTTTGGGGGCTTGATATGGCCGGTCCCCTTAAAGGGGGAAACCACAAAAAGAAATACTTGTTGGTAATGGTAGATAAATTCACTAAATGGATAGAGGCCAAACCAGTAAAAACAGCTGCGGCCGGGCCAATGATTGACTTTATATCCGGCCTTGTCCACCATTATGGTGTCCCGCACAGTATCATCACTGATAATGGCTCCAACTTCATAGCTGATGAGGTGAAAACTTGGTGCACTAAGTTGGGAATTAAACTCGACTACTCATCCGTATACCACCCTCAAACAAACGACAAGTCGAAAGGGTCAATGGTCTGATCATGAGTGGTATTAAGCCTAGACTACTGTGCTCTTTACGAGAATCAGACAAGCACCGGGTTGAGGAACTCGATTCCGTACTTTGGGGACTCCGGACCACGCCCAATCGAACGACCGAATACACACCCTTCTTTATGGTGTACGGCGCAGAGGAAGTATTGCCCTATGATATTATTCATGACTCACCTAGAGTGCGCATTTACGAAGAGAGAGAAGCCAAACTAGACCGGCAGGATGACATAGACGGACTCGAAGAGGAGCATGATGTTGCTAAAGCCCGTTCCGCATTTTATCAACAACAGGCCAGGCGTTACCAAAGCAGAGAAGTGCAGGCTAAGACATACAATGTTGGAGGACTTGTTTTACGCCTCCCGGAAAATAAAAAGGACAAGCTCAAGCCCAAATGGGAGGGGCCCTTCGTCATAGATGAAGTCCTTACTAGAGGAGCCTATCGCCTTTGAAACGCAGCGGATAATCGCCTTGGGCCGAACCCATGGAATGCTACCCGGCTCTGAAGATTCTACACATACTTCGGCCTCCTTAGGTTTCATTTTAAACTAGGTTTTTTCCTTTTTCTCTCCCTTTTTATTTTTTCCTTTTCCTCTCAAATTTATGTTCGGATCAACCGCATTATTCGAGGTACACATCTTTGTAGGACCTTGAGAAGAGGTGTCTAGAGGGGGGTGATTAGACACTAAGTACCAAAGTTGCAGTTTTTAGGTTTCTTTAAAATTTGAGTGGAGTTTAGGCACAAGTTTAACATTCACAACACATAGCAAGCAAGCATGCAAAGAGTATATGAGCAGCGGAAAATAAAGCATGCAACTTGCAAGAATGTAAAGAGAAGGGATTGGAGGATTCAAACGCAATTGGAGACACAGATGTTTTTGGCGTGGTTCCGATAGGTGGTGCTATCGTACATCCACGTTGATGGAGACTTCAACCCATGAAAGGTAACGGTTGTGTGAGTCCACGGAGGGCTCCACCCACGAAGGGTCCACGAAGTAGCAACCTTGTCTATCCCACCATGGCCGTCACCCACGAAGGACTTGCCTCACTAGCGGTAGATCTTCACAAAGTAGGCGATCTCCTTACCCTTACAAACTCCTTAGTTCAACTCCACAATCTTGTCGGAGGCTCCCAAGTGACACCTAGCCAATCTAGGAGACACCACTCTCCAAGAAGTAACAAATGGTGCGTTGATGATGAACTCCTTGCTCTTGTGCTTCAAATGATACTCTCCCCAACACTCAACTCTCTCTCATAGGATTTGGATCTGGTGGAAAGAAGATTTGAGTGGAAAGCAACTTGGGGAAGGCTAGAGATCAAGATTCATATGGTAGGAATGGAATATCTTGGCCTCAACACATGAGTAGGTAGTTCTCTCTCAGAGATAGGATGCTGGAAGTGTAGGTTCAGTCTAATGGCTCTCTCCATGAATGAAGAGGAGGTGGAGGGGTATATATAGCCTCCACACAAAATCTAACCGTTACACACAATCTACCAAACTCGGTGGGACCGAATCGTTAAACTCGGTCAGACCGATTTAGCAAATAATGTGACCGTTAGGATTTTCGGTGGGACCGAAATGCAACTCGGTGGGACCGATTCGGTTAGGGTTAGGGCATAACGTAATCTCGGTAAGACCAATTACACAAACTCGGTGAGACCGATTTTGGTAATTAGCTAACTAGAGAGTTGGTCAGGCAAACTCGGTTGGACCGATTATCAAACTCGGTGAGACCGATTTTGATAATAAGTTAACCAGAGACTTTGCATTGTAACCTCGGTAGGACCGATTGCTCAAACTCGGTAAGACCGATTTTGATAATGGACATACACAGAGAGATTACAATCCCATCTCGGTGAGACCGAGATCCCTATCGGTGAGACTGATTTGCCTAGGGTTTGTGGCAGTGGCTAAGACATCAAAACTCGGTGGCGCCGGATAGAAAGAATCAGTGGAGCCAAGTTTGACTTTAGGTTTAGGACATATGTGGATGTGAGAAAGTGGTTGAGGGTTTTTGGAGCATATCACTAAGCACATGAAGCAAGAGGCTCATTAAGCAACACCTCATCCCTCCTTGATAGTATTGGCTTTTCCTATAGACTCAATGTGATCCTGGATCACTAAAATGTAAAATGAAGAGTCTTGAGCTTGAAGCTTGAGCCAATCCTTTGTCCTTAGCATCTTGAAGGAGTTCCGACATCCTTTAGTCCATGCCACTCCATTGTTGAACTTGTCTGAAACATACTAGATAAAAGTGTTAGTCCAACAAGAGATATGTTGACATTAATTACCAAAACCACCTAAGGAGCACTTGTGCTTTCAATCTCCCCCTTTTTGGTAATTGATGACAACATACATCAAAGCTTTAGATAAAGATATAAAGAATAGCAAATAAAGCTTTGGAAAGACATGTAACAAGCATAGGCTCCCCCTACATGTATGCAATCATGTGAATATGAAATATAGAAGCATGTGAGAGCATAACCATGATAGAGTAGGCAATGTGTTACATGTATCTTGGCCATATGCATCAGAGCAAAACGTATTGAAGGAAATACCTTCATGCCCATGAGTCCTTCTTGCAAACAGTATGTACATCAGCAAGAATTCCTCATACACATGATTGTGATGCATATACTTACCTTGTAGTCTTGAGTTGGCTTAGGTGGAATGAACCTGTGAAAATAAGGTTAGATAACACAGATACATCTACTAGTCAGAGCAAACAGAAGAAACCACAAGAATACCAAGACTGGGATGACATGTAGAGAGTGAGTACTGAGTACCACAGTTGATTAGACATGTCCCCAAGAGTAAAGATATGCAATGAATTTAAATGATTTCTTTCCCTTAGATGCCTTGCTCCCCCTGAATCTAGCATGGGATACTGGGAGAAGATAGGGAACAGAAAATCAGAGCTGAAAGAAAACAGAGCTGAAAGATATGAATGATGATTAGAGCTAAAGTTCAGAGCTAATGTATGCTAATGCAAAATGAGCACAACAGATCATATGAACATGTCTCTCCCCTCAAGAAGACATGTGGACATCTCTCCTCTTGAACACCAAGCATCTGGGATCCTTGAGAAATACTTTCTACTAGTATTCTCTCCCCCTGGAGATCTCTCTCTCTCTCTCCCTGAAGGATCTCTCTCCCCCTATGAGATGTGATCTCTCTCTCTAAATGATAAGCTTTGATGTGATCTCTCTCTCCCCCTTTGACATCAATTTCCAAGAATGGCTTGATAAAGATGTAATCTCTCTCTCCCTCTGGAATTTGTCATGAATGGGTTTGATCCTTGAGTCACACCATAAAGCAATGATAAAAATGTGATGCTTGTAGAGGACAAGATTCATTGAGTGGAGCTGGATCAGAAGAAACACAGAATAAGTGGCAAACTGTTTTTCCTGTTGTGAAATCGGTGGCACCGAGTGGTATGCTTCGGTTAGACCGAAAAGATTCGGTTGGACCGAAAATAACAAATCGGTGTAACCGAGTTCATCGCAGAGAAAACACTTGTCACCTCAGCTCACTAGACTAGAAAGATCTCACAAAGATTTGCAAGGAATTTACTGAATGATATGCAAGGAATTGGATGCAGAACATGCAGAGAAAACAGAAAGAAATCTAGATGAAGTTTTTTTTTGAAAGGGGAAACACATATGCATGAAACAAATGCAAAAACTCAGAACAGAACACAGGAGAACTTCATCTAGAGATGGTCGGCGACAAAGTCACCTATGTTAGAGTATATTGACTTAGGAGTCAAGTGAGATCACTTGATCATAGGTCATACTCATCGTTTAAGCTCAAAATGGGGTTGCCATTTTTCGTTTAAGCATCTTGATGTATTCACATCTTGTCAAGTTGCTTTAACTCATGACTCGGAGTAAAGCTTCTCTAAGATGGAATAACATACCTTGGTTGGTGGTGTTGTCCATGTAGTTGAACT
Source organism: Triticum aestivum (assembly GCF_018294505.1). NCBI lineage: Eukaryota > Viridiplantae > Streptophyta > Magnoliopsida > Poales > Poaceae > Triticum > Triticum aestivum. Next base: position 275,062,381 of record NC_057801.1, read on the forward strand.
TGCGTGGGTTGCTCAAGGTTGATGTAGCTCATCAAGAATTTGGAGCACCACTTGGAATTTGAGTCCATCTACCTACATGGGTTAGTTCTTGCAAGGAAGAGCACTTGTGTATCCAAAAATGACACTCATGAAACTCAACATAGAATTTGTCAAAGGATATGTTTGAATGGTTCCGTGATTCCTTGTCTTCAACCACCTTGTGTAGAGACTTGGTGATGTAGAGATTCCTCAAGATATGAGTAGGTTTCAACCTCATGGAATTTGATTCAACCAAGTACCTACATGGGTTAGATAGCATGCAAGATACAAATATATCCAAGACATAAGTTTTTCATCATAAGAGAAATATCAAGGATTAGTCATAAGCTCATGTCTTGCATGTATCCAATGGAGTTTCTACTCCAAGTTTGAAGCATCAATGATGTTCAATTCTCCTCTTAACCTGCAAAACACTTTCTCATCAAGAGGTTTAGTGAATATATCCGCTAATTGCTTTTCGGTGCGAACATGCTTAAGATCAATGTCACCCTTAGCAACATGATCTCGAATGAAATGATGACGAACTTCAATATGCTTAGTTCGAGAATGTTGCACAGGATTATGACCAATTTTGATAGCACTTTCATTATCACAAAGCAATGGAACATGTCTCACATATATCCCATAATTTTTAAGAGTTTGGGTCATCCAAAGTAATTGAGCACAACATGAACCAGCGGCAATATATTCAGCTTCGGCGGTGGATAAGGATATCGAGTTTTGTTTCTTGGAGGACCAAGACACAAGAGATCTACCAAGAAATTGACAAGTACCCGAAGTGGACTTTCTATCAACCTTGTCTCCGGCATAGTCTGAGTCAGAATAGCCAACAAGATCGAAAGAGGCCCTCTTAGGATACCAAATGCCAAAATTTGGTGTATGGATTAAGTATCTCACTATCCTTTTCACAGCCTTAAGATGACATTCTTTAGGAGCAGCTTGATATCATGCACACATGCACACACTTAGCATAATATCGGGACGTGAAGCACATAGATATAATAATGAACCAATCATAGAGCGATAAACCTTTTGATCAACCGGTTCACCATCTTTGGTCAAATCAAGATGTCCACTAGTAGGCATGGGTGTAGACATACCTTTGCATTCTTGCATATTGAACTTCTTGAATAAGTCCTTAGTGTACTTCGTTTGAGAGACAAAAGTACCTTCCTTAGTTTGCTTGATTTGCAACCCAAGAAAGAATTTGAGTTCACTCATCATTGACAGCTCAAACTTCTCCGACATTAGCTTCCCAAACTTTTCACTAAAATGAGGGTTAGTTGAACCAAATATAATATCATCAACATAGATTTGGCACACAAATAGTTCACCATTAACCCTTTTAGTAAAAAGAGTAGAATCAATTTTCCCAATTTCAAAGCCTTTTTCAATAAGGAACTTGGTCAAGCATTTATACCATGCTCTAGGAGCTTGTTTAAGACCATAAAGAGCTTTCTGAAGTTTGTAAACATGATTGGGTTTCTTAGGATTGACAAAGCCAGGAGGTTGTTTAACATAAACTTCCTCCTCTATTTCACCATTTAGAAAAGCACTTTAATGTCCATTTGGTACAATGTGATATCATGGTGATTAGCATAGGCAAGTAAGATGCGAATAGACTCAAGTCTAGCAACGGGAGCATAAGTCTCACCATAGTCCATACCTTCGACTTCTGTGTAGCCTTGGGCGACGAGACGTGCTTTGTTGCGAATTACTTGTCCATCTTCATCTTGCTTGTTGCGAAACACCCATTTGGTACCGATGATGTTGTGGTTGTTGTCGGGCTTCTCAACCAATGTCCAAACTTGGTTCCTCTCAAAGTTGTGTAGCTCTTCATGCATAGCATTTATCCAATCCGGATCTTCCAACGCTTCTTCGACCTTCATAGGTTCAATGCTAGAGATGAAAGAATAGTTTTCAAAAAAGTTAGCTAAATGAGTTTTAGAGCGAGTGATTCTCCCGGTTTGAATATCATTGTAGATTTGTTCAACGGGATGGTCTTTCGCAATTCTTGCTCAAACTCGTGAAAGCTTTTGCTTGGATCTTCGTTGAACATCTTCTTCATCTTGTTCTTCTTCTTGGACTTCTTCATTGTTGGCATTGTCGTTCTCTTGTCGTGGTGGAGAAGGAGGTTGTCGACGTTCATCTTGATGCACTTCCTCGTTTCCTTCATCTTGGTGTGTCCCACTTGTGGATGCTTCCGTATCAACTCTTGGTTCACCTTGTCGTGAAGTAGAAGCTTCCACTTGGACGGACGAGGTACTCTCCTTCACCTCCGTTGGACGAACCTTGCCAATAGACAAGTCTTTGATTGCTTCCGAAGGATCTTTGTCTCCGGTGAGGAGCTCGTATGCTGTCTTGCCGAGTAGCTTGTGAAGATACAAGCAATTTGTTGCATGACAAGCTGTCTCAACCGCTTCTGCCCAAAAGTGCTTCGGCGTCTTGTACTCATCAAGCATCGTTCTCGCCATTTCGATGAGCGTCCGGTTCTTCCTCTCAACAACTCCATTTTTTTGAGGTGTGTACATAGCCGAGAACTCGTGTGAAATCCCTTCTTCGTCAAGAAAGGTGTCCACATTTGCGTTCTTGAACTCCGTTCCGTTGTCGCTGCGAACCTTCTTGATCTTCACTTCAAATTGGTTTTGGGCCTTCCTAGCGAAGTTTTTGAAGATCTTTTGAACCTGCGATTTATCATCGATAAAGAACACCCATGTAAATCTAGAAAAATCATCAACTATAACTAGACCAAAAGAATTTCCACCGAGACTCTTGTAAGAGTTGGGACCAAAGAGATCCATGTGAAGTAGCTCAAGTGGCCTCCTTGTGGTCATGATGTTCTTCACGGGATGCCTTCCTCCAACCTGTTTACCTGCCTGACAAGCACTGCAAAGTCTATCCTTATCAAATATAACATCATTAACTCCAAGGATATGATTTCCCTTAATAAGCTTGTCAAGGTTTCGCATACCAACATGACCTGATCGTCTATGCCATAACCAACCTTTTGAGGATTTAGCAATGAAGCAAGTTTTAGGTTGGGCCTTTTTAGTGAAATCAACAATGTAAAGATCACCTCTATGTATACCGGTAAAGACCATTTTATGATTGTCTCGACAAAACACTTGGCAATCAACTTCAGTAAATAGGACACTGAAACCAAAGTCAGCAAGTCTAGATACTGAAAGTAAGTTGTATCCAAGAGATTCAACGAGCATGACATTTTGTATGGAGCTATCATGTGAGATGGCCACCTTACCGAGGCCAACCACCTTACCCTTTGAGTTGTCACCGAAAGTGACATACTTTCGAGGACTATCATTATCCGCAAGCTCACGAAACATGTCTTTATCTCTGGTCATGTGATCGGTACATCCACTGTCAAGGACTCATTCCTTTCCTCCTGACATATAACCCGAAGATTTGCCATAAGACCAAAATGTCTCATTGCATCATCAAGATCGAAGTCACTATCATCATCCTCATCATACTATCCATGTTCAACATCGTCATGTGGTGGATCAAATCCTAGAGAGGGTGATTCGTTAGAGTGATTTTGACAATGATCTTGTCTATGAATTTTTATAGCTTCGGAAATAATATCACTAATAATACCAAAATTTCCTTTGGCACGCATAAGGTTTGTAAGCTCAAATAGACGATCACCAAACATAGCATCACTAGTATTCATCTCACTCAAGGCAATAGAGTTATGGAGAATTGTGACACTCCAAAATTTTTATTTGGTTTTTATCAAAAACTTTGTGGTTTTGAGGAGAGTTTTTTTTTAAAGTGAAGCTCTATGAAAAAAATTGGGTTTTTCTTATCTTTGAAGCCACCCTTGGCTTTGTATTTTTGCCCATGAGGTAAAACCCCTCCAAAACCTCCCCTCCCCCTTGTGATCAACCTAAATTCTCTGTCCCAACTAATCCAAACTGGTTTTGGATTTTTATTCTAATTATTTTTCCCCTCAATTCAATTCTGAAAATTATTTGGAGCCTGAGGGATTTTCAAAGCAAGTACACTTTTTCATTTGAGTTTTGAACTCAAACCAATTCTCCTGGATTGTCCTTTGAACCCACAACCCAGAACCATCTTGATCCACTCCTCCTCTTCTCAAATTTTTTCAAAATACAGTCTCTGCAAGTTTGGACCAGATTTGCCAAATTTGGTGAAATTCATATCCACACTGCTCCAAAAATTCCACCAAAAATCATGCAGCCTACTTGAGCAAGGAGAAGCCACTCCACCAAAAATCAGCTCAAGCAAAAATCACCAGAGGCCAATTTCATTCGGTCGAACACCTGGTGGGCACTGTTACTGTTCAAAGTTCAGAAAATTCAGTTTCAGTGTCATCTTCCGTCCGTCAGTTTCAGTCACGCGGCCACAGTGCCCTTGGCACGTTCCTCGCCGCCTATTCCTCTTGTCCGAAGCTGCACACACGTGCGTGGAGCCTTCCTGGCGTCGGTAGCGCGCTGGCTCGCCCTCGCCGGCGTCTTCTGCGGCGTCGGGACCTCCCGTGGCGGCCGACAGGAGGCACACCACGGCAGAACGCCGTTCCGCGCCGCCCATCGCTCCCTGGCTCTCCGCGTGGCCTCATGCACGCCAGCGCACGACCGTAGCACAGCCACCGTGGCCGGCAAGCACGGAACGCGCTCTCCGCCGCCGACAGGCCCGCGCCATCACCGTTCCGTCGAGCTCGCCCTTAACACCCAAACCCCGGCCAGTTTAACACCAAAACGGACCCATTGAACCTCCGTGATGACGCTCGACCCCCTAACCACCCCGACCGAGCACTGCGCCACCGTAATCGCTCGCCGGTGATCCTCGTTCACGGCAACCGCCTCGGACCGCCTATATAAAGGGGGTCCCGAGCTCACTCTCGTGCACGCAGCACCCCCACTACTCACCAACACCCCGCCAGGCCACTAGGGGGACCTCGAGGAGGTCTCCTCCCCCAGCTCCGGCCGCCTCGCCCCGCCTCGGCCTCCAGCCCGATTCGTTCTGGTGAGGCCATCTCCGGCGCTCAACCCCCGTTCGTTACCCTCTCTAGCTGCCAGGAGCATGACCCCCTCTTCAATTTAACCTTTGCAGCCCTCTCCGACGAGCCCCTCGACCACCCGAGCCGCCGTCCGCCGGAGCAAAGCTCGCCGTCGACGTGGTGCTCGCCGACCGACTCCACCACCATCAACTGACGCGGAAGGGTGCCCTGAGCACGGAGGTACTCTCCGATCTCTCTGCCTCGCCGTGGATCGCCGCCGGCGACCACCGCGGCTCTCGGGCGCCGGCGAACTCTGCCGCCCCGTTTGAACATTTGAACCTGACGGGTGGGACCCCACCGCCAGCCTCTCTGCTCTCTCTTTCGAATCGTTTTCTGGAAGCGCCTTCGGGCAGAATGCGTTTTCTCTTCGGGCTGGCGTAGTCGCTACCGAAGCGTTTTCTGTTTTTATAAACTAGCCCCTGGAAATCTTCTGTTTCATTACAGATAAGTCCCTGGACAAAAGCCCTTATAACTTTTAATCAGAAAAGTATTTTCGATAGATTCTTTTTCTGTTCTCTTTAAAATTTTGTCTAGTTTTTTATCAGATTTATTTGAAAAATAGTTGGTTTACCTTCTGTGCACTCCTTGGTATTTACGTTAGCGCATATATTTTCTTTAAACCGTAGATACCGAAGAAGGTGACGGAGCCGCAAACTTCACCGAGCTAGGCTCCGACTACTCTGAACCAGGCAAGCATGTTTGAACTTTTGATATGATGAGTGTCTTGGCATGTTTTGCATTTAGTTAGTTTCATGGCATGTTGGTGAGCATACCGATGAACGTTATTTTATGTGATAATAAGGTGAGTGAGTTCAATGATCCATGCGTGGATGAATGTGAATATGAATGGCCATGTGTTGGCATGAGGATGGGTACGATGGCAGTGTTGTAGCATGCCAGTCTTACGCCAGACTATGTGACTTTAGTGTCAAACCATATCGGTCCAGTACCTATCATTTCCTCCCTTGTACTACCACATGTTTTCCGCAAGGAATATGGTTTAGTAAGTTGCAAACCGCTTTCATGGTACACACCAAAGAGGAGAGGCCGTGATGATGGTTCCATGGCCCTGGATTAAAGCCAGTCATCCGGTCAGGGGGCATGGGTGTTTCCGGTTGGGATCGAGAGGGGGGCACCCCTTAGAGCGCGCGTATATAAATTTGATCCCATGCTATTCGAGATTGTGATCTCCCTGTCTCAAAAGTTTTTCTTGGACGATGACTAGGGTGATTCCTAGCATCGAGAGGTAGGATGGGTGTGTACCGGTTAGCTGTGTTTCCTTCCAAAATACCGTAAACGGAACTAGTCCTTCGTGACTACGGAAATCCGTTGGCTGTGGGAAAAATTTTGTACAAACTCTGCAGAGTCATATATTCCTCCAAATCATCTCTTCCATGTCAAGTTTCGTTCCATCTTATCCTAATCAATTGTCAGCTTTGATGACAGAGACTCCGGTGAATCGCATGAGTGCTAAGTCCGATTGAATGATTATCCCTGTGGATGGACTAACCCGTTTATTCTCATGGATTGAATGTTTATTATGAGTATTGTTTACTGGTGAATTTAAAGCCCTTTCTGCAATGTCGCTCAGACGTCCGACTGTGGCATTTCTTTTAAAGCCCTTTCTGCGATGTCGCTCAGACATCCGACTGTGGCATTTCATTTAAAGCCCTTTCTGCGATGTCGCTCAGACGTCCGACTGTGGCATTTCTTTTAAAGCCCTTTCTGCGATGTCGCTCAGACGTCCGACTGTGGCATTTCA